>NC_135372.1:107546801-107849832 GCF_049243985.1 Paroedura picta
ACTCTGGAATAGTTGTATTGAAGTTACTTTAAATAACTCTGAGTCAGTGGGTGGTGGAGTGGGCTCTTAAGACCCACAGAACACATTCTAAAAGCCAGATACCACCATGAAGCCACTGCTCATCTCTGGTTGCCACCCACCTTATCTCTGCATCAGGGGCATAGACAATAGGGCTCGTGAGGAAAATGTAAACATTTACATGTCATATGTGTGCATGTGTAGTTTTTTAATATGATGTACTCCTGTAAGTGAGTGAAAGTGTATGATTTGTCACAAAGGTCTGTCAATCAACATCCTGCACCTCCTGGGCTCAGTTCAGTTCGAAGAGGGGAAAATCTAGAGTGAGCTTAGAATTCAATTGACATATACCTGTTTTCATCCATATCCTTCTAACCTTGTATAAGGCTGATGCTGCACTTCCTCCCTTTCAAGACCCCAAAAATATTGTTGACACCGATGGTAACATTTATTTTGAGGTATTCTTTCATAAAGATGAAAAACAAGGTCTGGGCAATGTTCAAGAGATATGAACTAGATAGCATTTTCTAAGGGTATTTCAATCAAGGCTAGTATGAAGCTTGTCGGTTACAGAACTTGAAAGAGTCAGAAATGGGCTTCCAGGATCAAAGGGCAAACCACTGCTAGCAAAGAATTACCTGCTTCCCATCTACTTCAATGTCAGCGATGTAGTTTTCAAAGACAGTTGGTACATAGACCTCTGGGAACTGGTCCTTGCTGAACACAATAAGGAGGCAGGTCTTTCCACAGGCACCATCTCCCACAATCACTAGCTTTTTTCTAATGGCGGCCATAGCTGTAGAGACAGATGGAAGGTTGAGTCCCACTTATTAGGATCTTAGAACACTGTAACATATTATCAGAGAGTTGATAACAACCGAGGGGAAACTACCATGTCAGAGCTAAATTTTTGAAATGGTTTCCTCCAAACATGAATTTTCACTTGCACACTGAATGCTGTAAATTCGAAACTCAGGGAAGGGGGTGGACAAGTAGACAAGGAATGCTGAAGAGCAGTTTGGGGGGTGAGAAAGATATAGAGCATCTCACTGCCTCCCCTCACCCTGCCCAAACCTTCTGGCTCCCTATCCCTGGCTCTAGTGGGAAGAAGAGAAAAGCAAAGGTGCTTTGTGCCAGACTGGTTTCACTGGCCTTGCTGCTGACTCTGTCCTACTGGCCACAGCTCTAGAATGCTCTGATCCCAACACAAGAGAAAAGGGAGGCACAGGAGGCCCCTTCACTTCCTCCCTCACTGTGCCCCTTGTCTAGTCTTGACTCCACACTTGGAAAATGAAGAGCCTTCAAGGTATCAAAAGTGTATTTTTCTATGCTGCCATCCCACCCAAAACAGGGAGGTGGCAAGCAGATTAGAAACCATTTCAGAATATTAAATCAGTGTTTAAAATTAATACACATTATTTAAACAATTAAGTGAAACATGAATATAAACACACAATCAGGGAGGATGGCTGATCCGATTTAATGAGGGAATACCAAAGCAAAACAAACAAAAATACTTCATTTGCTGGCAGAAGACAATGATAGAACGAGGCTGATGAATTTCCTTGGGATGGAAGTCCAAAGTTTTGGCCTCATGACCAAAGAGGCATTTTCTCAGAGGGCCAGTCTTCTACCCTTAGGTAGGTTCATATGAGAGTAAAGGTAAAGGTATTCCCTGTGTGAGCACCGAGTCATGTCTGACCCTTGGGGTGACGCCCTCTAGCGTTTTCAAGGCAGACTCAATATGGGGTGGTTTGCCAGTGCCTTCCCCAGTCATTAGCGTTTACCCCCCAGCAAGCTGGGTACTCATTTTACCGACCTTGGAAGGATGGAAGGCTGAGTCAACCTTGAGCCAGCTGCTGGGATTGAACTCCCAGCCTCATGGGCAAAGCTTCAGACAGCATTTCTGCTGCCTTACCACCCTGTGCCACAAGAGGCTCTTCATATGAGAGTAGGCAGCCCTTAAACTTAAAGTATGCTGTTATATAGGGCTTTAAAAGTCAATTTCAGCACCTTAAATTTTGCTAAAGTGATGTGGTCCCTAGGACCTACTCCTGTAAACATTCTGGCCACAACATTCTGTGCCAGCCATAGCTTCTGAATAGTCTTCAAGAGCAGCCTTGCTTAGAACACACTACAGTGATCTAATGTGGCTGTTCCTGGGGCATAAAGCACAGTGACAAGAACTTTCCCACCCAGGAAGAGCCAAAGCTGGTGAAAGCATCCCTGGCCACTGCTGCCATGCGTGACAGTTATGGTGATGGAAATGAGGTCAGGCAGCTCTGTGGCTAAAATAAGATGCTCTTCCCAGCTAAAGAGCATCCTTTTCCCAACTGTTGGTACTCCTATGCATGTATGAAAATAGACTCACAAGGATTTACTTCTATTTCATGTATGAATTGTATTGCCATGCACATCTCAGTTACATCTGATTTTGGCCCCCAACACCTCCTATGTACAGGCTACTAGAATCACCCTGCTGGAATAGATCGATTCTCCTCACAGTGGGAGGTGGTTCTCTACAAGGCAATATAGACAGCTGCTAAGGAAGGGTAGCATTCAATGGGTTGATGAAACCAGCTGTGTTTTCTCATACTGCAGTATTGACTAAGATCCTGAGAATCAACAGTATTTTCCACCTACCTGCCCACACTAATCACAGGCTCCTTGCTGCATTTTGTCCCATTTCTCTGGGCCCCAGAACACACAGTACAGTCTTAAGTGCTGCAACATTTTACCTCCCTTCCCCTTTCGTTTCCTTACTCCAAATCTAAGATGCAAAGTGCAACCATCTACACTTTGCCCTGGCTTGACACATTGACTTACAAATTTCCATTGACTTACAAGTCTTAATTGAACAAAACTTAAACACCATTAGAGGGTACTGTTTTTCAATTGGGGCTGATGCTTCCTAGTGCCTTGCCTGTTTTTAATAATCCTTCTTAACAGGTAGGATATATTTTATTTGGAGAATTAACATCAAACCTTCAATTGTCTAGCCTTTTATCTTCAGATACATGTTTTTGCCAGCGTAGCTACTATACAGCATTACTCCTGTAAATATTGCAGTTTATCTTCCATTTAAATTTTAAACAAGGGCCTTCAGTGAGACACACAATGAATGAGTGCAGTCATAGGACTCTTATTTCTGAAGAAATAACCCTTCCCATCACCGTTTAACGTCTGAAGAAATTAGACTCGCTACTAAGAAAGTTGATTCACAGCTAAATGAGTCCATTTATCTTCATTTAAACAATTAGCAAATGATTTAATGTTCATATCCAGAAATGTGTGACTTCACAAGATTCGCTCTTTGGCCTGGCATTGTTTCTAATGGAGTTGCCTCTGTTACCGTTTGCTCATAGCATGACTCAGACCCATTATGCACGGGGGGGAATAACGCACATTCGGGGTGGAATGGTGGTGACTAAAATCACGGATAACGCACGGTGCCAGCTGCAACCGGCCGCAGCTTCGGTGCATGCCGCCGAAAAATTGAGCTATGTAGGCCCATGAGAGATCTTGAATGGAGCAGGCCACCACCAAGATGCTGCCTAGTTCCATTAAGGGCCACCAAAGCATTGGTGTGTGTGAAAGAATGCCTCCTTTTAGCTGTTTTCTGGTATGATGCATAATCTTCTGATCCACCCTTAAGGTTTCCAGGTCCCCCCTGGCAACCAGAGTGTGGGGGGAGGGAGTCTGTGCAGAGCATCATAGACACTGCCTACATACTGACATGTGTGTCACTGCCCATGAGATCCGGAAGGGACATCATCACTTCTAAGACATCAGGGTGACACTCTGGTATTTGAGCAAAAGCTCTATAGTAAATTTGGTTTCTATTATAGAGGTTTTGTCCAAATACCAGAATGCCCAACCAATGTCCAGGAAGTGATGTATTAGATGGGTAATGACTCTGGATCACTGTCTTTTTCTGGGTGAGTCCCCCCTGGCAGCAGTGAGGTGGGGCTTCACCTTCATCAGGAGATCAAGCCACTCTACCCACCCCCTAGGAAATTTCCCTGGTACAACCCAATATCTTGTGTTTGTAGGAAGAATACTTTAAGTTCTGCCATTGTATTGTCTATTTGTTCACTTAATTTATACCCTGCCTTTCTGCCCAGTGAGAAATTAAAGCATCATGTCACACTCTATCCCTACAACAACTTTGTAAGGCAGGTTACGCTGAGAGTATATGACTAGCCTAAAATCACCATGCAAGGTGCCATGGCACAATAGGGATTTTTAACCTGGATATTCCAGACTATAGTGAAACATGCCAACCAATACACCCCACTAGGCCTTTGGCTTAGTTTCTTCAGACGCTCACAAGATCTCAGAGATAATTGCAGAGGAGTTCTCCTTACTTTGTTCTGTCTCCTCTTGGCTCTCTCCTCTGCAGCTTATGTTGAAGTGCCCAGTGTTTCCTCCCACCTCAAACCCTCTTGAAAATGCAGCATGGTAAACTTGTCACTTTCTCTGCCTGTTTCTAGCATCTTGCTAGGGCCTCCCTCTGAGTTGCTGTTTATCAGCTTTTGTGCTGGTGCCAGCCTTTCAAATTAACTGGTTACTTCTGCATATAAAACATGCACTCTGCTATCAAGCCAGATGCAACCAGCTCTGTCAGAAAAAGCAAAAGTCAATGCAAGAAAGCAGACCCTGCCCATCACCAATCAAAATCATTCACAAGGACTATCTGTCACTACTAGTTTTCTTTCAAACACAAGGTCAGGTGCATGACAAAGATTTTGGGCACCAGAATTTGGCTAATTGAAAGAAGAATGAGCCCAAAGTTTAGAACAGCATCAACATGGGACAATGCTACCTGAAAAAGGATTGCCTGTGCAGGGTTTGCCCACTATATGGAACTGTCATTTTAATCAGTCAAAAATCTATCTTGGTCTATTGATCAGTCAAATATTAATGCTCAGTACTGGCAAGAAGCAGACAAGTTATCAGGGAACCAGTTGAGTGATATTTACGCTGCACAACAGCATCAGTCAACACTACATTCTTTTTATTGAAGGGTAGGCATGTGTAAGGCAGCATAGCTCTCATGTGTTTCCATCAAGAGTAACAACTTTTCCCAGTACTTATGTGCAACCCACTACAAACTAAACCATCATCATTACTCTACCGAGTGTTCTGGCTAACTAGCAACCCCACATTTGTGCCACTTAATTGTTTACTTTGACCTCCTCTGCTATCTAGAAGAATGTAGGCCATGATGCTTGCCTAATTGGAAGGGAAGAGCACAACTTTTAAGAGAGAGTTGCAGGACAAGCAGTTTCTGTTGATGAATAAATGGGGGGGGGGTAGAGAGGAAGAGTGACTGCAATTCTGTGAAGACAGACAAAAGGGGCCATTACTATCAGATAATGATCCAAAAGGCAATAAAAAAATTCCAAGACATTATTGACCAAACAAGTATTATGAAAATCTTCATGAAAACACGCAGCCACATGAAAGTATTTGACCAGCCCATAGACCCAGAGCAGATTTTATCTGAATAGGACAACAACATAGATTCTGGCTTTGGTATGCAGCAACACATTCCCTTAAAAAAAAAAAATCAGGTTTTCTGACTGTGTGTACCAAAGCCAGAATATATGCATGTTGCCCTATGCAGACTACATAGCAATCACATATTGAATCATAAATAGTGTGCTCTCTTGATATGTGTGATGTAAGCATTAGATAAACTATTGAAAAGGGCTCAACTATCATGATCATTACTTTGAACCTGGAAGTATTTAACTGGAGCAGGAGCCATCTGCCACGGACTGTCAAAATCCCCATTTGGACAGCCCATTCTCAGAAAGCCAAGTATTTAATTCAGGATATTCTGCCTGTAACTGGTGGGCATGATTCCAGATTTATTTGAAATACAGCTCCAAGCCAGCTATAAAACCTGCATAACTTTTAAAACTGTAATCCAGTAAAATGCCTAACAGCAAATAAATACTTTTACATGTTTGATTTAAAAGTATTTATTTGCTGTTTTAAACTAAAAACCTATCCGGATTAATACCTAAGGCATGACAGATTTCCAATATTTGTCTATCTGTTTGGAAACCTCAAGGTTCTTTAAATATTGCAAATTAAACTTGGGAAAATCAAATACTTCCAACCTAACCTATTGCAAAGGTTCCTTGTGACAGACAACAAATAGTCAACCTCTCACTTTTATTGAGCATTCTGCTTCCCCTTGTCAACAAACTCCTCAGTATGATCATTTTTTTATTTTAATGATGTTTATTGTTTATTGAAAACAAGACCATATAATACAATCAGGAAACAAGAAGAATAAACAGGAATACAAGTATCATAGACATGTTCAAGGCTATACAAAAGTCTGGATTTAAATCTCATAGCTGTTGGCAGGTAAAATTTAGCAAAGCATTCAATTTACAATGAAAAAGCAGTCCAATTTTGTTGCAAGATTTAAGGAACTCTTGCATGTAATGGCAGCAATCCCATTTATTCATTGCCATATAGGGATCTAATTTTTAAATCAAAGCAGATGAATCACTGAACGGACCTGATCCTTTCCTTGCTTTTCCTCCTTGTGTTCTATGCACTTTTAGTGGCATGAGATAGACTGCTCCTAGTGAATATTTTTGAGGCATTTTGCTTGGCCTAGCGTATCTTCCACACTTTTCAAGAGATGACCTTCTGCAGAAGTTACAGGCAAGATTCTACTCTCATCTTCCCCTCTTCCTGCATATTTAGGTTTTCTTCTTTCCTGAATTTCATAGGCTCGTTTCAGAAGTCATCTGCCCAACGCCCAGGATCTGTGATCAACATTCATAAAATACCAGCTACATTCTTTCCATAAGAAGATTATCTTATCTTTTCAGCCAAGCATTGGTGTCACCCAGAACGACAATGTTGCCTGCTGAGGAATAATGGTCAAGGGGGGAGGGAACAGAAAAGAGAATGCATAATGTAGGAGAATCTTGTTGTTAGAGATAACACTGGCCTTCTAAATCTAACCATGTCCACAAATGAGATATAAGGAGCCAGAAAGAAAAGAGGAATGGATTTGAGTGATTTGGTAACATGATCTCAGCACAAATCTATCTGGAGAACAAACATGGAAGAAGCAGATAAACAACTGTGAGAAATAAGAAACTGTTCCAAAGTACACCACTCTTCTAATGGTGTAATGGGACCTGCAAGTGGGTTGTGTATCAGGCTAAGGCAAGTCATGACAATGGGACCACCACTATACCAGTTTTTTATCAAGACTTACTAGAGAAGAAAGACAAAAAGGAGAAATATGAACATGCATGGTAAAAAATGCAGGAGCGAATCACATACTGTCAATCTGGAACTAAACACTCCAGATTCAAAACCACTGTTTGAAAGAATAGCTATTCTGGATTAAATGTTTCTTTTGCATCCTTAGACTTTTCCCAGCAGACTTGTGTTACCATCACAAAAATTGTCATTAACATGTAATCCCAATCCTATTTCAGGTTAGAAATCACTGTACTCCCAACAGGCTGGAAAAACTTATACTAGCGATCCCCAACCTGTGGGCTGCGGACCACATTTGGTTCGTGGACTAATTGGAGGTGGGCCGTGAAGGATGCCTTCTCCCCCCCTCCCCGGCCCTTTACAACACACTTCGGGTGTCATTGTCTCCCATCACTCCCAGATGGGACTATCTCGTTGCAGAGAAACAAGCTCAGGGTTCCCATTGATTTGTCACTGTCATGAGTTAAAATTTCCATGAAAATAAAATGTTCCTTATGTTCATTGTTGTGGCATGTCTGTATCTTATTTTATTTTGAAGGGATGTTTAAACATTACCATAGCGATCAGAGAGCGTTAGGGCAGTGGTTGAGAGTAGAGGAGTAAACTACCCCTCCCCACCGGGCCTCAGTAAAATTGTCATGCGTTGAGTGGTCCCCGGTGATAAAAAGTTTGGGGACCACTGCCTTATACGATCAAAACTACACATACATTTTAAAGATCAGTAAGGATAGAACACGGCTGTAATTCACCCTTTCTTCATGGGCAAACAACTGAGAAATCCAGTACAAATACACTTCAAGCAACTTGATTTTCCACTAATGAGAAACCCAATAGCCACTTTTAGAATTGTATTTTTCATGTGTGCACAGCATCAGCAGGATGAAAGACACTTTCAGTAATCTTTCCAAAACAACCAGAACTTTAAAAGGTGAGAACCACTGGAGATTCTTCCTATACAGATCAAAGCAGGATAACTACATCTGGGCCCTTTGTGGAATTTTCTTAAATGAAATTTTAAACCAAGGGGCTTTGCAAAAACCAGTTCAGACACCACATTTTCAAGGCTCCTGAATACAAAGACATATTTATAGTTCATCTGAGACACAGCTATGACATGCTGATAGACCTAGAGAATCTGGAACATGCAAATCAGCACTGGCATATTGAGATGTTAGCAGTTCGTAGCATGTTTACTTAAGCACATTTAATAGGCTCTAAGGTATTTAAGGGGAGGATGCTCTACAACTGTCCAAGGACCAATGAAATCTGACCAAGTCTGTGTTCCTTTTCAAGCAAGTACTTAAACTGTTTTTATAATTTCTGAACTGGCTCAGATTTTAACATCTTCCTACTTCCAAATATGCCAGCCTTGCTACAATTTCCAGAAAGCCCTCTCTTTGTGTGGCACTCACAAGATAGATCACATTTCAACAGTTGGGTGACAGGCTTCTCTTCAGTGATAGGCCCAGTCTAGAATTGTCAACTTGGGGTGGGTTGGGAACTTCTTGCAGATTTGGGAGTGGACCTTAGGGAAGCTGGGGTAGGGGGAAGAGAGGGGCCTCAGCTGTTTAGACTCCCCTGATGTCCCTTCTCCGAAGCAACCATTTTCACAGGGGAACAGTTGTAATTGCAAGAGACGTTTAAGCCCTCCATGGTGGTTGCAATTCCCTATGAAATAGCAGTGAGTATGGGTGGGATGACTTTCTCTAATTGCATTCAGGAAGTAATTCAAGACAATTTAGAGAGCATTTGGGGGAAGATCATTAGGGTTGCCAGGTCTGTGCTGGAAAAAACCTGGGAAAGAGACCAGAAACCAAGGCTTAGAACACAAAGAATAGTGTTGGGGTTACATTTGTCCTTTAAAATACTGCTTTTATTATTTGGGGGCTTTTTCAAGTTTGTAGAAAGATCTACATTGTATATTCATTACTCCAGTCTCTGGCTTTCAGTATTTACACATTCACACTGAGAATGAGATATATTGATAGTCAACTGCAAACTCTTTCAGCATTAAAGTGGTTAAAGGAAGAAGCTTTTACTGGCTTGATTGAGCACCCAGTTTCAAAAGCTTGCATACTGTTTGGGAATTTTGGTTTGCTTAATGAAACTGCCACTTTGCCATCCTTATACATTGTTCCAATAACCAGCCTGTTTCCAATTCACACAGAGAAAGTTTCTCTTCAAATTTATGCAAGTACATGTCAGCGGAGACTCAAAATAGTTAGGAGCGATGAAGGAGGCTATGCAGTTTTGAAATGAGCAAATAGTTTGTAACGAATGCCAGCTATTGAATTACATGAGCAGTCTAGGCAGCCTCAGTACTCCAAGAGAGGTAGTGGTGGGGTACAGAGAACAGTAGAGAAGTTACTTGGTGAATCTATTTAAAAGGTCAAAGAATCACCTTCTCCCTCTTCAAAAACTGGTAGAATTCTGAAACCAAATAATATTATACAGGGAGCACAATACATGTAATTTCAGAAGCTGAAAACAGAAGAGAAAGAGCAACAAAAAAACCTCAGTGCAGGGCAGAGGCCTGATACAAAATACAGAGAGATGCCCAGCAAAAGTAAACATTTCAGATTGAATAAACAGAGTGCAATGTTGAAACAAAGTATGGTCCAGCTGTCACAGATAAATTATAAGAAACTCCTGCAAGCAACAGAAGCATCATGCACTGACCACTGTAAATGAGGAGGCAAGAAAAAAGTTACTAGTCAGTATTCTACAGACACAATCAGAAGGGAACTTTGCAATCTGACTCAAATACGCAAAAAGCAACTAAAAAGTAAGAGTTCAGTTGACATCTTCCACAATCTGCACTATCTCTGCTAGCCACCATCTGATGTTTGGCAAAGCAAAAAATTGCAAATCTAAATCCATGCTGTTAAGTAGGGAAGAGAAAGTGCATGATAGACAGACATGGGTCTGCAGACAAGGTTGCCAACTGGGAGTTGGGAAGTACCTGGAGAACTTGGGGGTGAAGCCAGGAGTAGGCAGGATTTGGGGCTGGGAGAGACCTCTGCAGAGTAGTATGTTTATTTTATTTACTGATCTGATTTTAAGGCTGCTCCACTCCAACAACTCTCTTCGGGTGGCTAACAATTTAAAATATATATATATATTTCTTTAAGTTACCATTATCTAAAATCTCCGGATAAGAACCTTCCGTCATAATGTTATGGAATCCACTCTCCAAAGCAGCCATTTTCTCCAGGGGAGCTCATCTCTTTAATCTGGAGATGACCTGTAATTCCAGGGGATCCCGAGGTCCCCTCTGGAGACTGGCTCCAAATCTACAACTTGTACTCGCATGGATCTTGACAGACAGTAACTGTACTTAAGAAGAGTGGCATACCAAGAAGTATGTGGCTGTAGCCCAGGTGTCATTTAAGTTATTAAAAACAATTTTAAAGGTTTAATTTGAAACACTTAGAGATGGGGGGGAACTAACCACTTGGGAATTTATAATGATGACAGTGCTCCACAGCCATACTAAAAATTTATTTTTAAACCTGAGTTGTATCTCTTGCATTCCACATCAAAAAATAAATCCTCATCTTACTGCAAACACTATAAGTATCTAATAATTTATCCTGAGTTGCAGCAACTTAATAAATACAAAAATTCAGGGCTGTCTAGTTGTGTGTCATTCTTGGCCAAAACAACTTGAATGAAGTTTAGCTTAATCCTCTGCTTTTGTTGTGTTGAACATTAGTCAATCAGAATACAGCTGCAGCATGGGATGCATTATCATTCCATGGTATTACTAGTCATATCTTTACAGATTACTTCCAGTGATTAAAGATACAGGGCCACTTAAAACACTCTTGATCAGCAAGGAAATTTTTAACTCCCTTTTGGCAAAGTATCTTCAATTCTAGCTACTGATTTGCAGAGACACAAGCGGCAGCTATATCTGACTATAGTCTCGTGCAGCTAAACCAGCATTTGCTATGGGGAATCCAGATTTCCTACTCTCCATCACAGTTTGCACATGAAAAGAGTGGTGTGGAGGCCTGTGCAAAACACCTCATACATACAGATATCTGTGCCACATTTGGCTCTGAAGACCCCTGCAGCATTGTGAGCTGCACTAATCCAAGTTAAAACAACAGGAATTTCTTTGCAAGTCCTGCCAGGGAATCTAGGTCTGCATGTCGCGGATATCCGAGACACATTGGCTGCTTGTACAACTGGTCAAGAGCATTCTATATGCAGGGCAGAAGGCAGGGAGAGAAACTAAAGAAACAGTCCTAATGTGGGGCTGCACAGCAGGATGGACAATGAACTTCACTTGCCACATTGTCACCCACTCACCCAGGTTGTGGTGGTCTGTTTGGAGCTCTTCACAGTCAGTCTTGGTTTTCACCACACCAAACAGGTTTTTCGTCATGTGCAAATTTGGTCACCCCACTACTTACCTGAAGTTCCAAACAGCTTATGAATAAATTGAATAATATCAGGCCCAATTCCAATCTTTGTGGGACCCCACAGCTTACATCCATCCATTGTGAGAACTGTTCACTGATTCCTACTCTTTGCTTCCTGTCATTTAACCAGTTTTCAACCTGGAAGAGAACCTGTCCTCATCCCATGACTGTTAAGGAGGGATGGGCTTTTTGGTTTGGATAAGCCTAAAAATACCCAAATCAATGCTGATTCGGGTACTTTTCAGATGTATCCTAGCCAAATTGCTGATCCTTATAGTTTAAATTTGCCGAATCAGCTGCAGCAACTAATCTGGCTGTTATTCAGACAGTTTAAACTTTAAAGGGCAAAATGGAAGAAAGCACTAGGGATGGCAATAGCACTGGGGTTTGGGGGCTCTTTAAATACCTCCTTCCCTCCCAGCAAGACATTTAAAGGGATCCCTTTAAATGCCTCCAGAGTGACCAAACAGAGTGAACCCCAGAGGTGGTGTTTCAACCAAGTAGGTTTGAGATTCCTGAATCAACCAAACTTGATATGCCAAAACAGTGATTTGGTTGCTTTAAGTGTACAGAACCAGGAAACTCCGAATCCAAAAAGTACTGAGTTCTCCCCCCCCCCCCCCAAACACACACACATATCCCAGCTACTAAGTTTATTCAGGAATCTTTTGTGAGGTACATTGTCAAATGTCTTTTGAATGGACAGGTATATAATGTCTACTGAGCCACCACTGTCTGCATTTCAGACCTGTATACAGTTAAGCTCAAAAACTGAGGAAGATCCTAGACTATCTGGTGAATTTTCCGTTATTTATGGCCAAACAAATTTCCAAATATACAAGTGCCACAACCAAAAATATCCTGCTACTACATAAGTTAAAGTCAGGGTTAATATAGAGCAATAAAGGGGAGAATTCCTATGCTGTACTTTACTGTCCCTACCTTGGGTCAATCTGTATTTGTCTAATACATTCCTTGCAATACATGGCATTACATTTTTCTACAGCAAGCAAACAGTTACCAATTATATTTGGGCATCATCAATTCTGACAGCTTCTGGGTAGAGGCTGGCAGTTCTGCCCATATACTGATTGCAATGCAGCTTCTTAAGGCAAGCACAGAGAGCATAATTTCAACTGGAAGTCTGAAGTTTCCAAGTACAACCCACTGACCTTGCTTAATAGAATAAGCATTGACATAGGAATGTATTCACACAGCTCAGATTAATTTAAATAAGTCTTGTGCAGGAGAACTTCCTTGTGGGCTGTGCAACAAAACTTTAGGCCCAAACGACACGTGACTAAAACTATTAGAAAACTAGAAGATTTTCAAACAGTATAAAACAAAATAAAACACGAGAAACTTTCAGTTGGCTGCCTTTTTATAATTGCATTTCTCCCTCTTTTAAAAAGTCCTTTACTCGGGAGTGCAAGGCCACCTTTTACCCATTAACCAGTAGATATCCCAGAGTCCCACAGAGCACACAAAGCATCTGCCAATCACAAAGATCACTTTGAATCAACACAACAATGCTACTGCCATTTTCACTGGGGTCCTCTAAGCTGAGGCAGGATTTAGGGGGCCTGGTTTGCATTGAAAAGACTTGGCTACCGAATTCCAGAAGCTGCTTAGAGAGACCAATGCTCAGTCATGGTTTTGGAATGCTTCCTTGTTCCTGAGCTATTCAACAATAGCACAACCTCCTCCCCACCCTTGTACAAATGTTTAATAGTGAGCTAAACAAGCAGAGATCACTTATTTTTCAAAGATCACAGAGAATCACTATTCACTTCATAGGACGAGCCAAGAAATTTAACAGCAACACAAAAATGCACGGAAGGTCCCAATAAGCTGCACATCAGAGCATGCATGAAAAACAAACAGAGCCTGGGAATCTTGCTGCTGTTCTTAGCTACCATATCATTCATCTCATTTTGATAGTCACAGCTCCCACACATCCTCACTCACTATGGGGTGGGTGGAAATTAACACGTCCCAAACCCTGACAAAAGTAAGGTAGGCCCAGAAACTAAAGGATCAAGAGAACCCTTCCTTAATGATATAGTAGGACAGCTGAATCAAAACTTTGGGCTGAATGCAAAATTTGAGCTTGGGTTCAGTTCCAAAACATAATGAAATACCAGGAGAAAATTCCTACTAGCTTGTGTAGATTAAAGTGGCTCAGTGATGGCACAATGGCAAGACCTCTTACTTCCAGGATTAGGGATAATGCTTTCAAGGTTAGAGTAAAGACAACTCCTGGTTTGGGAATAAGATTGCAAGCAGCCCAGGAAGAAGAAGAAAAAGAAGAGTTGGTTCTTATATGCCGCTTTTCCCTACCCGAAGGAGGCTCAAAGCGGCTTACAGTCGCCTTCCCATTTCTCTCCCCACAACAGACACCCTGTGGGGTGGGTGAGAAAAGTATCCTGTCCCTTTAAGAAAGGCTTAAAGCGGAGATGGAAAGCTGGATCTCTTTAGGGCATGGAAATAAATAGTATTCCATTAAGCCTCCATTAAAGGGACACACCATTTCTTCTCCAGGCATCTGGCAATCTGACTTGAAACCAAACATCTTTAGTGTTAGAAAATATAAATAGTCCTCAAACAATATGGCCTTTTTAGCCACAAGTTGAATTGGAAGGGCCCTTTAAGAAGCAAAGGTGTGCTGAATCAGTACCTTACCACTCCCATCTCACTATCTGCCAACAAGTTCTACTCTCTAGTCCAGGGGTAGTCAAACTGCTGCCCTCCAGATGTCCATGGACTACAATTCCCATGAGCCCCTTCCAGCATTCTATCATCTCACCTTCTTTGCAAGTGACCTGCTTACAAGATCTGGTTCAGTTCAGGGCCCTCCAATTGTTGACTCCTATTCTAAAAGAGATTAATAGAAAGATAAAGAGGCCCACAAAGCCTTCATAATATACTGAGCCATTATCTACTTATCCTTATTCCTCACCAGATACTAGAAGCAGTGCCTCTTTATTGGTGGCCCATCATGTTGTGGAACTCCCCTGCTCCACTCCATTAACAAACATCTCACCATCTCTTAATCCAACTAGGGGCCTGTGGAAAGGTGGTCAGTGTTTCTTGCAATTGCTTTGAAAAGAAAATGGACTTACAGCTCTCCTTAAAATGTCTAAAGGAGTTTAAATATGATTTATTTGGAAACTTTAAGAGGTGCTAGAATTCTATTTGTTTACCTGGGTTTTTAATGGGATTTGAACAGCAAGTATTGTTGAGGGGGGCATAATTGGGGTTTGATTTTGTTAGCTTGAAATTCTGCTGTTTTGTAATTTTGTAATTAGCTGCTGTGCCATAAGTATTTTAACTAATATGAGTTTTAAAAATAGATTTTACATTATCAGTTGGCACACTGGTTATAAACAAAAAAAAACTCAGCCTCGACTTATGACAGCCTTCATCCCATTCTACTTTCCGCCCAGCCCAATCTCCTTCAGTCCAGAAACCACCGCACCACCTCCTTCCTTCCTCCTGGAAGTATCTGCACCTACCCCTCCTTTGCTATATAACAACATACCCATTGCTGCCCATTAATCTACTCGCACCTCCAATTTCTTTCCTTTACGGAGTCAACTGGTGGGAGAAAGTTCTTTGTTTTCACCTCTGTGACCACCCTAACGAGCAAACGCTACAGACATTATGGGATGGCAGAGGCACTTCTTAAGAAACACAAGGGGGGCGAAATCTCGACAGCACTCCGTGCAGCGGCACAGCCTAATGTTGGCAACCGCGTCCAGGCAGCAAATCCCATCCGCTCAAATCCCCCTGAGCTGTTTCCCAGGAAGCCTGCGCTTCTGCAGAGGGCGGTAAGTGGGCAGAAGACACTCGCCCTGTCCCCCACTCCTCCAACCCCACGGCAGTCTTCCCCATCCTCGTTCGGCCCCAGCACAAGGTCTCCACTGCTACGCTCCTCTCGCCGCCCACCCATAGCAAGCGACTTCTCAGGATGGGACGCCAAAGCGTGGTCAGGGGGTCAGTCGGCCCATTACCTTAGCGCGCCGTCGGGCCGCGGCGTCGCTCCCTCCCCGAGCTGGCGAAGCGGCTGGAAGGACCAAGAGGCGAACTCGCCCTCGCCCCCGGGGACTGGCAGCGCCTCTGGGGCCGCCTCGGGGAGGAGCTAGGCGCGCTGCGGGGGCGGGTCCGCGGTCTGTCCTCGGGGAGGCTCCCCCGGCGATTAATGAGGACGGAGCCGCCGGGCCGCGCCTGCCCCAGGCCCTCATGGCGATACGCGAAGCGTCGCTCGACGGAGCGCATTTTTCACCTCTGACTAATCACTTTCTGGACAGAGTTTCCGACCAGGTCTGACCTCAGCATCGTTACGTAAGACCGTGATGTAGTTTCCACGGTGTAAAGTTTAGTAGTTCACCGACTCCTCCATCCTTGCAGATCACTCCGTTTTCCCTTCTCAGGAGCCTTGTTAGGGGGTGGATTTGGAAGACACCGTACTCTTTATTTCTGTCTAGGCGAAGGTTGTGCTGGCCATAGAGTAAACTCAGGGCGCAGATTACCCGGGATGTGGACAGAGCAGCCAAAAAGGTAGAGCTGTGGTAGTAAAACAACACACACACCCCTATAGTAATTTGAAAATCCTACCAGCTAAGAGAGGGACCCGAAGTCCCTGGTTCAAAATCAAGCTCCTCAGGGGAGACCTGACATGTGGGAAATGCTACCTCCTACAGACTGCTTTGTTTTCTATATGTAAAACCCCACACATAATTAGGGAGACTGAAAATATTTCATTTTTTGTACTATAGTGGGAATTGTGTGAAACCAAGCCTTATATAAGAAGCAGAAGGTTAGTTATAGTGACTTCAGGTCTGCACAGTCCGATAGATATTCACAGTACTTTTACCAAAGCATTTATCTCAAGGAGTTTAGTCATCAGTGAGGGCTTGATGAACTGAAGAATAGAAGCGGGAGGAGAGGGGAGCTTAGCTATCTGCTTTAGATGTTAGCCTATGTCCTCCCAAAACCTCAGTCTCCCAAGACAGCATCCCCCATCTCCAGGAATTTCCCAACTTGGTGCCAGCAACATTAAACGGGACTGCTCTGTGTAGACATGAGATTTGTTGTGATTCCAGGAGACCTCCAGACCCTATTTGGAGGTTGGCAACCCTAGAAAGGAGAAGGAGCCAGAAAATAAGAGGGGGGAAGTAATAGTGGAGGTATTTGTGGGCTCCTACTTGTTTTGCATCTATTCCTTATCAGAGAAAAATTGCGAGAGCAATCAGCTTTCAAGCATGACAGGTTTGGAGGGGTACTTTCAAGCATATTTGCTTTGGAGGGGCACTATAGCCTGGAAAGGGCCTCTTGTGGCGCAGAGTGGTAAGGCAGCCGTCTGAAAGCTCTGCCCATGAGGCTGGGAGTTCAATCCCAGCAGCCGGCTCAAGGTTGACTCAGCCTTCCATCCTTCCGAGGTCGGTAAAATGAGTACCCAGCTTGCTCTTGCTGGGGGGTAAACGGTCATGACTGGGGAAGGCACTGGCAAACCACCCCGTATTGAGTCTGCCATGAAAACGCTGGAGGGCGTCACCCCAAGGGTCAGACATGACCCAGTGCTGGCTAAGGGGATACCTTTATAGGCTGGAAAATATTGAAAATCATCTTTTTGCACACATCTATCCACCTTTAATTCCTTTTCCCACCCTCCAGAAGTGAGCTATAATAAAGTGGCTTAATTTGCCACAGTATCATTGTTAATTATTGACTCAACTCCTTCATTACTTCATTTATACCTCTCTTCAGGAAGACTAGTTACTCCAAATCCATGAAGTGTCACGCATTCTACTTGCATCAGCTGTTAGTTTTCTAGCTGGAACAGAATTAGATTTCCAACATAAATTCTGAAATAAAATGCTGCACTTAAATACACTTAAGAAACAAAGGGACAATACAAGGGTGTGAAGAATAAAGAGAGAATGAATGTACACTCACATGGCCTGAAACAAGCCAGTTACCAATAGCTTAGACCTAAATACAGTTACATTCTTCTAAGTCCATTGAAGTCAAGGATGGTGGGAGTCTGCCTAGGACTGCACTGTAATTCCACTTGGAAGACTTATCTTTCTTTTTCACACAGGGATTAAGTTTATCCTCCTTTCAGCAATGGGATTGAACTCCTGTGACGCTGGCAGGAAAGAAAGCCCACTCAAGGCATCTGGCTTTAGCTCAACTGGACCTTAAAACCATTTCTGTTCTTTTGTCCTTTAAAAAAATGCTGTGTTCCATAGAAAGTATGGGAGAAGGAGATGTGTGGATCATGAACTTGGCTTGCTGGCCTTTCTGCGCTGGCTCTCCAGAAACAAAGATCTACACAAAAGTGGGACTGCCTCTTCTAACAATATACTACTGATAGCCTAATGAGGGGAGGCTTTACTCAGCGCCTATCAAAATTACAATGACCACAATGCCATCAAACTATGTGGCAGTTAACAGAATAATGAGCATAGAAAACAAGTCCACAGTTTCCATTGTGCCATCAGACAGTGGTAAAAGATAAGTGCGAAGACATGCAGGAGATTATAAACACACAAATGAATCTAAGCCAAAGAATCAGGATTCATGGCTTCTTGGGCAGGGGATGAAATGAAGGTTAGGCAAGAGTTTCACTGAAAATCTGTCTTTTAAGAAAAGATCTGTAGGAAGAAAGAAATACATGGGGCTTTAGTTGCAAGTACAATCACAACCATGTGCATGTAGATAATTTATATGTATGTGTTTCCAGCAGCAGTTAAACACATGTTTAAGGTAAAGTTGCCAGTTGGAAAGGAGAATATTCTGCTCCTTTAACAGTGGTTCAGTTAGTGGAAATGGGTAAGTGAAGCTTTTTGTGTCATTAAATCAAATAACACCTTTTGATGATGCAGATCAAACTGATAATAAAGGGACATTTAGAGGGATTGGCTTAAGGCTAAATTTGCAGGTAGCCATGTCAATCTGAATGAAAAGTCCAAAAGCAGTATGTGCAAGCATGTATGTGGTGTATGTGAAGAAAATAAAGCAACAGGGCCACTATTATTCAAAAGAAAGTTCAGAAGCCACAATCCTAGGAGGGGCACATGAATGTCTTGTTGGAATATCTGTTCTGTGCATGATTCAACAGTCTATGAAGAATACTCTACAGGGGGCATCAGAGGAGATGTGCAGTTAGCATATTAAGATAAAGAACTTCCTGGCATTTTGCAAATAATCTTATCCTACGTCCTAATTGGCTCAGCTGGAAACTTTTTTCTCTTTTAGGCACCCTGATTGCCTCCTGAAGAACAGTTTGTCAGTTAGGATGATCTCTTCTCTCTTCACACAGTTGTTTCTCTGCTCAATAAAGCTATCCTTTAAGCAGTTGTGCTTTGCTCCTCCATTGCATATTTAAGCTCCACTGCCATGTCTAAGGTTCCTCACAGGTCTACGGGAAGAAAAGCCATTTTAACAGAGACTTTTCCTCATTCTGAGGCTAGCACAGTCTCTAAGTATTTTTGATGCTCTCCAACATCTACAGTTAATCTTTATTCAGGCCACACCTTGCTTCATTTTCTGGCCCTCTATTACCATTCCATACCCATGTGAATGGTTTTCTCTCTTTCCTTCCTTCTCATCCCAACACAGAGATCTTTTGTGTTTAATACTTCAGCACTGCATTTACCCACTGGGAGACTGACATAATTAAAATGTTGGTTTCTTTGTAATCATGACTATTCTGATCTTGCTGTTGAATCTGACCAATCGGGAATTGCTCATCCTGCCTTCCAGCTGGATTGGAACACTGATCAGCTGCAGAGCTGTCTGAACTATAATATCCTATACACAGGGTACTGCCTTTCCAGTGTGCTGTGAAATTGACCATCAGCCCCTTGTACCCAGTTATTTCTTCTTCTGAATGCTCACCTGTTTTTAAAGAAATGTTCAGGTTTACCTTGGTTCCTAGATCCTACACTAGCTCTGATTTACATTGTGCTGTGCTTCTGTTTCTGTTCTACGTGAACAACAAAAGTGACCAGATAAAAAAGAGGACAGGCTTCGTGCTATATTTGGCAGGGGCAGCTTGTCCTACAGGGGGTGGGCAGAGGCAGGGTGTTTGTGTGTACAGCTGACCCTCATGTCCTGTTCATAAAATAAGTGCTTTGTCCCTTTGTTTCTGGTCACTTTGTGGACCTTCCTCCATGCACACTTGGTGGGTTGTCTGTACTCTAATGTCACCTGAGACTTTTATTATCTGCTTGTTCATATGGTTATGACTTTTTTTCTGACAACACTCCTGTGCTTTTTAACACCTGCATGGTGGTACAGTGAAGCTTTTCCCAGTATCTCCATGCAAGGGAGCTTCACAATAGCTATACAGTTCTTAAAGGCACAGGTGAAAACTTGGCTTGAAGAATAGGTCAATGCTTGTATGTATGCAGCACTCTCAGAGTAAGATAGTAGCTGGACTATGAGTCTCATAGGTCTGATCTTTTGTTCTGGTGATTGTTCTTTATGGGTGAAAGGAAACTTGAGAGTTCATCTGTATTATGAGG
Organism: Paroedura picta; assembly: GCF_049243985.1. Classification (NCBI taxonomy): domain Eukaryota; kingdom Metazoa; phylum Chordata; class Lepidosauria; order Squamata; family Gekkonidae; genus Paroedura; species Paroedura picta. The sequence continues at coordinate 107,567,047 of NC_135372.1, forward strand.
GATAATTCATGCTTCCATTAAACCAATTAAAAGGAATCTGAGCATATAGTGTATGTGCAGAGTATATTTGCCTGAGTGTATACAACTTGCCCAGTCTACATGGAATTAAAGGGCCAAGCTTTCAGATATGAAAAATGTGATTCTCAAACAAGTTTTTAAAAAAATTATCTATGGCATGTTTTGAAGCAGAAAGCCGCAAAGATGTGCATGTCTTCTTCTATAACAATGCACTTACAGAGAGTGAAAGCATACACTGGAAAATTGCCGTGGAGTTGTCACTCTCCTCATTTCAAGCTCTTTCACCACCCTCAGAATGCAAGTGGCCTCATGGGGTGTTTCTGGTCTCAGTCCAGGGCTACAGACATAAAGGAATGCCATAGGGCTATATTGCTCATTCTGTGTTCCATTGAACTGAGCTGCTCAGAAATAGCAGGCTCTTCAACAGTGCTCGTCTGTCACTGAAATGCCAGTGATGGGCCTGTGAAGCTACTGGGAAATAGCTTGTTGTTAGCTGGCCATTGATCAAAAGTTACTGTGAGGTCATACTCAGTATAGATTATGGATCAATTTAAATGCATGCTGTCAATTCAAAATGACCACTTGAGAGCATTTTTTCCAGGGCATTGGTGTATAAAACAATAAGTACACAGTTATTGTTCAGTTGTTATACAGGATCCAGGTATCTTCCTTCCATGGAATGATTCTGTCACGTCATTCATATACAAACTGCTGTTAAGATTGTCAGATGCCTGGATTAGGAAAAAAAACACAGAAAACCACATACATCCCATCCCTTTAAGAGAGGCTGAATGGGGTATAATTTAGCAGCCAAAGTGATTTACCTCCAGACCATGAAAAGCTTTAGCCGCCCATTTCTACATATTAATCCTGTATTAAAGTGACAAACTGCTTTTCTCCAGTTCTGTTGGCAACCCTAACTGCAATGCATTGTTGCTAGCTTGTTCTTGGCAGGAGTGTTGAATGTGATGGCATGAGTTTCATTGGTACCCTTCAGTTAGCTTTTGCTTTGAGTCTTTGCAAATACAAGCCCTGATTGCTTAACCTTAATTAACCAGGATTCCCTGTTGCTTTCAAATACTGATTAGCCTAATCATGGTTAACATTGTAGAATGTAGAGGACTTAATACACAACGGTGATTAAGGCTAACAGAAATAATCCAGGCTGCAGAATAAAGGGATTCCCCAGGCCATTCTGGAAAGCTGTGGACATTTTTTCTGCATTAACTGTGGCTAGGAGTTAGTTGTATTGGTGTGGCTAGGAGTTAGGGAAGGCACTGGCAAACCACCCCGTATTGAGTCTGCCATGAAAACGCTAGAGAGCGTCACCCCAAGGGTCAGACATGACCCGGTGCTTGCACAGGGGATACCTTTACCTTTTACCTTTACCTTTAGGAGTTAGTTGTGTTGGTCTGAAGCAATAAAGTTTGAGTCCAGTGGCACCGTTAAGACCAACAAACTTGGGTATAAGATTTTGCATACATACTTTAAATTCTGGGTGAAGGTTTTTCATGTGCATCTGATGAAGTGTGCATGCACATGAAATCTTATGCCCAGAATTAAGCTTTGTTGATCTTAAAGGTGCCAGTGGACTCAAAACCTTGTTCTGTTGATTCCTATTGTATGCATTTGGCAGTTGGTGCTGCATGTTTAGAACTACCATTATACTTTGTTCATTTGACTAATCTCCACCTTTTTGTCCTCTTGTGTCATGCTGTAGAAATTTGATTTCCTAGACATCATCTATGTCTGCACATTGGAGCAGTTGGTCACAGAACCAGCCAGGGGAGTAGTGATCTTGGTTCTGAGCAGGTCGCAAGACCTGGAGGGAGATGTAGAAGTGTTACACCATTTGGGAACAGTGACCACAACACTAGAAAGTTCAGCTTTCAAGTCAATGGAAAGTTACCCCTAAAGTCCAAAACTATAAAATTTGATGGAAAAACAGGGAACTTAAAAAATGAGCATATTAAAAAAGAAGCTGAAGGGGAAACACAAAAGAGCCAAATTCCTAGAGGATTAATTTTAAAACCACACAAAATGAAACCCAAATTGAATACATTCTGCAGATTAGGAAAGGCATTGCCAAGTCTCAAAGGTAGCCTGCATGGTTAACATGACAAATCAAGGAATCTATAAAAAGTAAAGAGGATTCTTTTATATGTGGAAGATCTGCTCCATTAATTGAAAAGGAGGAACCACAGGCTCTGGAAAAAGAAAATTAATACAATCATTAGGCACTGAAAAAGGGAATTTGAGGAGTGGGTTGCTAAAAGCAACAAGACAAACAATAAACTTTACAAATATAAATCCAAAGCAGGGAACTTGCCAGAGAAGTAGTGGGGCATTTGGATAACTAAGGACTCAAGAGATTGCTAAAGGAATATGGAGAGATAGCAGAAAAGCTCAATGACTTTTTTGCTTCTGTGCTCACTGTGGAAAGTGTGGGGAACATACCCATGCCACAATCTCTGTTTTCCGGAAGGAAATTTAAATAACTGAGCCAAATAGAGGTTACCAGAGATGACGTTCTAAATCTACTGGGAAAATTCAAAACCAATAAGTCTCCAAGTCCTGATGGCATACATCCAAGAGTTCTTAAGGAATGCCAACATTATCATTGATTTATATATAACCTATCACTAAATTCAGCTGCTGTACCAGAAAACTGGAGAATAGCAAATATGACACCAATTTTTAAAAAGGGATCTAGAAAGGAGCCAGGAAATTACAAGCATGTCAACCTAATGTCTACCCTAGGCAAATTAGTAGACACTGTAAGACACATAGAAGAATAAAGCCTGCTGAAGGAAAATCAGCATGGCTTCTGCAAAGGTAAGTTAAGCTTCACCACATTTTGGAGTTCTTTGAGAAAGTGAACAATGATAACCCGGCAGACAAACATTCAGACTTCAAAAGTACCTCAACAAAGGCTCTTGAGAATGGGATGACTTCTCTTGATTGAAAGGACAGGAAGCAAAGAGTAGGACTCAGTGGATAGTTCTCACAATGGAAGGAGGTAAGCAGGGGGGTCCCACAAGGATAGTAATTGGGGCTGGTGCAATTTAATGTATTCATAAATAATCTGGAACTAGAGGTGAATAAGGAAGGCCGAGCGTCAAAGAATTGAGGCTTTTGAACTCTGGTGCTGGAGAAGATTCTTGCGAGTCCCTTGGACTGCAAGGTGAACAAACCGGTCAGTCCTAGAGGAGATCAGCCCTGACTGCTCTTTAGAAGGCCAGATCCTGAAGATGAAACTCAAATATTTTGGCCACCTCATGAGAAGGAAGGACTCCCTGGAGAAGAGCCTAATGCTGGGAGCGATCGAGGGCAAAAGAAGAAGGGGACGACAGAGAATGAGGTGGCTGGATGGAGTAACTGAAGCAGTAGGTGCAAACTTAAATGGACTCCGGGGAATGGTAGAGGACAGGAAGGCCTGGAGGATCATTGTCCATGGGGTCGCGATGGGTCGGACACGACTTCGCACATAACAACAACAACAAGAGGTGAATAGTGTAGTTTGCAGATGACATACAATTATTCAGAAAGGTGAAAACCAAGGCTGACTGTGAAGAGTTCCAAGAGGACCTTCACAGACTGGGTGAATGGACAACAATGTGGCAAATGAAGGTAAATGTTAAGTGTAAGGTGATGCACACTATAACCCCCCCCCCCCAACTTCAGGTATAGGCTAATGGGATCTTAACTTGCTGAGATCACGAGAGGAAAACATTGTAGGGTTGTAGTGAATATCTCAATGAAAGTGTCAGCCTAGGGGGCTGCAGCAGTGAAAAAGGAAAACTTATTTTGGGAATTATTAGGGAGTATAATGGCCAATACTGTAATGCCTCTGTATAGATCTATGGTGGGGTCTCAGTTGGAATACTGTGTACAGTTCTCATCACTGTATCTCCACAAGGATATTGTAGAGCTGTTAAAAGTATAGACAAAAGCAACCAAGATGATTAGGTTGTATCACATTTCCTATGAGGAAAGGCTAAAGAATTTGTGACTTTTCAGTTTAGAAAAGAAAAAACTAAGGAGGGGAGCATGATAAAATTTTATAAAATTATCCATGCAATGAACAGTTATCCAAGATCATTTTTTTCTTGCCTCTCCAAATACTAGAATTCAAGGGCACCCAATGGAGGTGTTAGGCAGTAGGTTCAAGAAAGACAAAAGGAAATATAATTTTATACAGAGTGCTTAAAATGTTAAATTAACTGCCTGAGTATGTATAGATGACCACAGGAATATGCAGCTTTAAAAGACTAGATTTAATTAATTAATTATCAATGGACATTCACCATGGTGACTGAGAAGGACCTCAACTTTCAGAGGCACTAATCCTCTGAACCCCAGAGCCAGGAGGCAACTTCAGGAGAAGGTCTTGGCCACTATTGCGTTGTTGGCCATACAAACGATCTGTTTGGCTACTGTGGGAGACAGAATGATGGACTGAATGGACTGATCCATAAGGGCTCTTATGTTCTAGTGCTTGTAATTAATGCTATCATCCTTTTTCTCTGCATCTGTGTATTTTCTAATCCAGATCTCAGCCTACAAGTAGATATAGGAACCCAAGACCTTATTGGATAGTATTTATTATTATTATTATTATTATTATTATTATTATTATTATTATTATATTTAGCAGTAGTCTTAATCCCATTAAAATTTCCATTAAAAGACTTTAAAATCCCCAACATGGCAGAAAAGAATCCCATTCCTACCCCCACTACCGAAGCGGCAGAGAGAATGGAGAGGAGTGATGTATACTTCCAATCCCGGGTGTGTGTGTGTGATGACTCTAGTTCGCTAACCCCCAGCCTCAGCCATAGACCTGGTGGAAGAGCTCTGTTTTACAGGCCCTGTGGAAAGCTGACAAATCCCGCAGGACCCGCAGCTCACCCAGGAGCTCATTCCACCAGGTCGGGGCCAGGACCAAAAAGGGCCTGGCCCTGGTCAAGGCTAGGTGTGCTTTCCTAAGGCCCCTAGAGACAAAGCAATTTCCGTCTGGTATGATTCATCTCTGCATATGGCTGGTATTTACCTTTTCACACTGGAAAGCATCACGTGCAAAACCAAAACACTATTGACATAACTTTAATTAAGACCATCCAAAAGGTCACAAAATTGTGCAATTTTTTGAATCTTCAACTAGGTAGATGTTACAAAAATACAAACAGGTATGTGATGGAGTGGAAGGGGCAGAGATGAAGTTTCAGGCCATGATTTCAAGGCCTATTCTTGCCAGCATTCTTGTGCTTAATGCTGGGCAGACACGTAGCTTCATAGTGGTGCTGTTGGCACTGGTTGGTTTCTGCAAGTAAGAAAAGACCAAATGGTATCTTTCCATTGACATTACAGAAGCCGGCAAATTTCCTTGTCTCTCTCGGATAACAAGTGAGAATTCATATATCAAAGGAATCAATTGGTAGTCATTATTTTAATGCTTGTGGAGATAAAAATTTTAAGTGATGCATAAGGTGTATTGTCAGCTAAAGCTTTATTGGGTAGTTGTAGGTACATTCCCATATGAAGAGTCTCTGGCTATTTGCATTCACCCTCAGTTAACCCATTCTTCCTGCCTGAATTCACTGAACATGTTGGCTCCCTTCTCTCGTCAATGCATAACCCTTTTAAGAGAGACATGTAGTACTGTTGGGCAAAATAGAAAATGTGACAGAAAGATGTGCTTAATAGCTACAGAAGGTAGAGCAAGCAAGAGAAAAATGACATTACTGCCCTCTATTGGCCACTTTGCTATGTGCTGCGGACACAACAGCACTTTGGCTAACACAAGATTAAATTCTTATTTATTTACTTCCTCGAATACAAGGAAGAAACCAAGACAGGGAAAAGAAAAATAATTAAATGGGTATGATGGACACATGAGATTTTCAAATCCATAAACTTGGATCCAGATTTTGTGCGCAGGCACAAAACCAATCCTGAAGATACCTAGAACGTTCAATTGGATATGTCGGCAGCTGGGGGTGCTATTCCCTCAAGATTTCACAGATTTGGAAGCAACACAGATTCACGTTAAATAAAGCCTTAGAGAAGTGAGAGCTGGTCCAAACACTGCCATCTTGCCATGAGCCTTGACTCTGAAGGTGTCTTTCCTGTACTGAGTGGCAGAATGCAGATCAAAGTGAGTTTAGAACCTTTTCCTCTTAGGACATTGTGACCTGTATAGTAGTAGTGTGTTCCCAAAGTACAGCTTCTTACCACCTACAGATTTCTTTATGTAAACAAATCCAGGGTAGCCAAATCACCTCAGAAATCAAAGTGTTCTTGTTTTAACTCCACCCATATCACATCAATATATGAAAATACTCCAGGAGGGTTCACCCCCCCCCCATAAAATGTTATGCCTAAAAAACTGTTTAGAAACTTGGAAAGATACCACCCTTTGTGACATCATTATGACAACATTCCACAGATAGAAAAATATTCCCCAAGCACTCAAAGTTAAAAAAATATCCCAAGGTACAAAAAATTTAGAAATTATAGTTTTCCATTAAAATTCATAAAATTTCATGTCAGCTTTCTAATATGTTATCTTCATAACAGTCTTTATGATGTTTCAAATAATTTGGAATCTGGCTAGAGGTAGAAATAGGCCCCCAATACGATAGGAATTCCACCCCACCCCCAGAAGCTTGAAGGTATCACTGCACAGTTCTTTCCTGTGGCTTAGTTTCATGTAGATGTGGTGAAATTTAAATGCTTATTATAAGCAGGCCTAAGGAAAGTACCTGGGCTGGGGACACTACACATTCAGACATGGACAAACAGGAAGTTTAAAGCACCTGCTACTTCTGCATCCAGGGCTGCTACTGAGAGGACTGTTTGAACCAGCCCTGAGACTAGATAAGTGTTCATGCAACCATGATCCTACATCAATATCCAATTTATTCATGTGAGATTAATGACATAATAGCTACACCCTAAATTTTATCTGAAAGCAATGTTTGGATTGTCCAAAAAAAAGTACTTAGAGCTTCATAATTTCAATGGTTCTCCCGCTGTTTGAGGAGAAGACAAGTTTTGAGTCCCAAACCCAGCAGCATCCTTACACTTAAATAGAAGGAAGGAGATGTGGAAGGCTGGGAGTGAGGATATTAGTACTGATTACCAAGCCAGATCTGCCACAATCCACAGGGATTTACAGGCAGTCTCTGCTCTAGTAACTGCAGCAGTATTCAAAACTCAAGTTTGTCATGCTTATATTTTATCATTTCTGATGCATCCCTGAACAGCATATTTACATTTTAAATTTAAAGGAAATTTAAAAAGAGGGAAGGGGAAACCAGCTTGCTGAACCCCCCTGCCTCCTGAGAAGAGGGTAAGGGATGATTTCAAAATGCGTGAGTCCCTCTCATTTCTTTATGGCCCCAGTCTGATAATATGAGTTACTGAACTGATATTTAAAAAATCTCTTTGCCAAAGCTGTTGAATGCATTCTTTGAAACCAAGTATCTCCAGCAGATACAGACAAGAGCCCTTGGTGTACTAACAAATTCCCTCGCATACATTTTACCACATTAAAAGTCCACTTGCTCTTGTGATTCCCAAGAACGGCACTTATTTTTATTCACGTCTCATTGGTGAAAAAACACACATCACAACTACCGGAAAGTGACAGTAGGACACAGAATCAATACCAAACGGTCTTCCAGAAAGCACCAGTGGTAGCTTTGGGATGGCAGCTGAATGCCACAGCCCTGCATTTAGTTCTTTAATTCTCTCTCACTTTGTGAAGAGACAGACTTCAAAAGAGGGGTGACTTCACATAATGTGGAGCTTTTATGTGAATGAAACTTTCTGCAACACAGAACTGCCAACCTGGCTGCTGTTAATGCTTAGAGTGGCCAGAATTTTCTTTTAAACTTGTGATTCATTTCCTCTTAACCCTTACTTCATTAGTTGGTCAAAGCTAAGCAATTATGCATAGGTCAGATTTAAGCTGCATGATCTCTAGACAAGAATGGGCTCCTTTGAACAGTGTAGCTAGGGAAAAGGAGAAGAAATCCCCAATTCATTAGGCCAAGAACCCAACACCCTCCCAGCATTCCTACCCCCCCCCCCCCATTACAGCCAGGAAGGTGAAAATGGTGAATAAACAGGTCTCATCATCATGTTAAGGCTTTTCTCCGGGAGTCACTCAAAACTCTATTTGGCAAATCCTAGAATGTCATCACAACACAATGACATCACTTTCAGTTTTGATGTCACACTTTGGTCCAATGCCAGAGAGCCTGTTCCCCCCTCCATTTTTTTCTGGCAGCTGGCAACCCTATCCTGGTACATGTGATTTTTCGTAGGAAACAGATGAACAACTCAAAATGCAGAATATCTGCCATCCAATGCATAGCTACCTACTGTTTATTTGTATCATACCCTTGCCCTTGCAGCAGACGTCTGTATCTTGCCATGAAGAGCCTGCTTTTAAACAAACCAGTTGTATATTGTCATAAGGTAGTAGATTTATGACCCTTTCTTCTTGTTTTCATCATTTTACCCTTATAAGGCAAAAGAGAAGACACTCTCAAATACAATTTCCTAGATCAGGAATCTGTTGTTGTATTCTTTCACCCTCTGAGAGTTCATTTGTGAGAGTAAGCAAATTTTGCTACAGTACAGTCGTTTTTGTCATTACAGTGAGAAATCCCCGATGAATGCATAAGCAGTGACTACTTCTGACTGACAGCTGCACAGGGCCTTGTTGTAGGAATTCCAAGGAACCAACTGAAAAGCAGCATTTACTTTGTTCTACTTCAGCAGTGAGCAGCAGGGGCAGGGCAGGGCAGGGAACTCATTACAAGTCAAGGTGTCTTAGCAAAGAGAGTTTGAGCAGCTCCTTTATGGCAACAGAACCAAATTTTGCAACAAATCATACACTCCAGTTCTAATACCCAATTTGGAGAACATTTCCATGCTATTGTAACACAAAATGGCACCCTCCCCCAAGCCCCCTTCCCTTTCCTAGGATGATGCTGGCAAGAGCCCTGAATGAATGCAGCCCTTGGAACCTGGGATTTCCTATGGCTCTCAAGGGCCAATAGGGATATTCCTGAGAGGAACAGCTGTGCCTTGACTTCATTGCTGTGAACAGCTGAACAGCCCAATCCTATGTTTTGTGTCCCCAGCTGGAACGCAGCAAGCTGGGATGGAAAAGAGCTTAAGTAGGAGTCCTATGGTTTCAATCTTCTTCGAAGACTCAAGAACATGAATGTTTCCAATGCATGAGATCTCCAGTATGCAATAAGTGGCCTCTTTCACTCTAACAGCATGGATCAGACACCATGGGACTTCTTCAGGTGTAGTTTCCTGGGCCACCAAGGGGAATAACGAAGACTGAGATGTCATCACCAGAGCCTAATTTGTCATTGGCCAGCCTCCAGCCACGGTCCTTCAGAACCCCTCTGGACCTTACCACCAATTCCTGGGCTACCATAGTGTATCTGCAAAATAAGAGAGCCACTTAATTATTTCAACATGTCCTTTTAAAGTATGCAAATAGATTTCCATAATTATCTCATTCACTTCATAGAATCATAGAGTTGGAAGGGGCCATTCAGGCCATCGTTCAACCCCCTGCTCTATGTAGGATCAGCCCTAAGCATCCTAAAGCATCCAAGAAAAGTGTGTATCCAACCTTTGCTTGAAGACTGCCAGTGAGGGGGAGCTCACCACCTCCTTATATACAAATAGGCACTGCAAACAGTGAGAAGGAATGAAAAGGAAAGAGATAGGACTTTACGATTTGGTGTGGTAGGGTAGCACTCAGAAGTGGAAGATTGTCACCAGATTGGGAAATCTTATCACTGGAAGACATGAACACTCAGTGCAGCACATTGAATAGAGTTGGGCCAGGCAGACCTGAATTAAAATCCCACTGAAACTTCCTAAATAACTTCAGGCCCTATATCAAGGTCAACTCACATTTTACATGGTCCATCTGTAATCAGGTCCCCTGGTTCTTGAAAAATTTTAAAAGGAAGTGGAGAATGAGATTCAATCTGGATTGGGAACACAACACTAGGACAATCCTTTCTTGTTGACTGAAATTGACCTTCCTAAGCTGGTGGGAGTCCTAGCAGGGAAAAAAGACTAGGGCAATATGGGCATCTACTTTTTTATGGGACAAAGCACCCCTGAGGAGTCTGTATTGGTCTAATGGCTAGGGGGAAAAAGGTTAACTCCCTACCCCAGCACCAATCCTCCCAATACAAATAAGGACTGCTTGTAGTTGCCTTTTAATATTCCAAGACAATAGCTGGAGATCTGATCATACGTTTCCCACATAACATGCAATTGTCAGCCTCTTTCCGCAGCACCTGCCTACAGAGGTGTTGCCCTACTCACCTGCAAGGGTCATTGGGCTCATAACGCATGAGAACATCCAGCACTACATTGGCTACCTCTTGATTACTGGTGACATCCCAAAGACCATCAGTGCCCAGCACAAGTACGTCATCAGGGCAGTGCTCATATTGAGTGAGGTCATAGATGCGGACCTGTGAAAATCAGGAAATGCAGTCTTGTAAGTGTGGGGTCTTAGATTTCCTAGGTTAGCTGAATTTGAATTATTTAACATATCTCTGTAGTGACTCTCAGCTTAAACTTAAAGCATAACTAAAAGGAGGCACCTAACTGAGGTGTAAATGTAACTAACGAAGACTTTATTTTACTAACTAATAAAGACTCTATTTTATCATTTTTTGTATTAATAATGTACACTTATATAACTTAACAACCTTAACAACCTATATATATATATATATATATTTTCCGTACAACTAAGTAGGCTTTTATTTTTTCCTTTTTTCTTTTCCCTAGTGGAAATGAGGATGGCTCTAAAACCATGTTAAGTATAAATTGTTTATGATTGTTAAAATTGTTAAAAACTATGCAAACAAATGTTGAAACGATGGTAACAAAGTAGACCTCTTTTTAAATGTGGTGGAAACGTGAAAAAGTTTATAAGCTTTGGGTAAAAGTCCATAATATTGTAGCCATGTGGAGTCTTATAATCTTAAATGAAGAGAAGAGGGTTTTCAAGAACAATGGGGCCCTTATCTGATTTACCTAAGAAAATAAGTTAAAAGGGGATTGAAACGGGGTATCAAGTGTATCAAACGAAGAGCATAATCTTTTTCTTTCTGTATCAATAATGTAGATTACTTGCATTGCATTATCTTTAAATATTACAAAAGGGGATTGAAACGGGGAACTAAATGTATCAAATGAAGAGCATAACCTTTCTTTTTCTGTACTAACAATGTAGATTGCCTGTATTTCATTATCTTTAATCCTGGAAAATAAAAATAAAAATCTTATTAAAAAAAGAAAAGAAATGCAGTCTTACTGCAAACGTGACTAACTGTAGCAAGGAAGTCTTCACCCCCAGGAAACTGTGATACCTTTGCCTTGTACATTGCTGCACACTCCGTCACCGCCAGCTTCATTTTATGGGTGCCAGAAAAGGGCCGCTGATGAAGCAGCACTTGTACTGGACACAATCTCTGGGAAGGCATCAGATCTTGCCCTTGAAAGTGCCCATCTGTGATTTGGGTTTAGGATATCGGCAAGATATGACAATATGTTCATACACAGCCCAGATTTCAAGTTTTATAGAGAGGAGGTAAGGTCGCATACTCCCTTTGTATTTCAATGTCCATTTGGCACTTTCGCTTTATTTATCCCTCCTTCTAAGAGCTGTTCCAAATCTAGCCCTACTGATCTTGATTTCTCTGTGGTTCTGAGAGACCACTGAGGGTAAGGAGCAGCAACCAACATAATGGGGATGGCAACATTATATTATTCCTTTTATCTTTTCCTCTAGAAAGCTGAGGGTTGTATACAGCCCCCCACAACAATTCTGCTTAGGCATTGTGAATTCCATGGTTGAAAGAGAAGTGGAATCCAGGTCTCCTTAGGGAGAAGAAACCGCAGGAGTCCAGCATACCTCAGCTTGCTGAACTAAAGCTCTTTTTATACAGGGCCTTACTGTGTTCCCAGTGACCTAGATCTTGCTTCCGATGTGCTTACCTCTGGGATGCAGGATAAGAAAGGTTTGATGTAGATGTTGGAATTGTATACTTTGAGATCATGATCCCCCAGGCCTCGAGTCACCCCAATGGTAGCCATCATTCGTGCCTAAAGGACGAAGAAATGTCACAAAAAGTATGACCACATGAAGTTGCATCCTGACCCTGCTAGGTCAGGATGTCTACTGACAGCAATTCTCCAGGGTCTCTGGCTGAGAAAGCTTTTTCCCAACCTTTGTTGCCTTTAAGTGGAATAAAGGCCTTTTATTCTATCCAAAAGCAGTTGGAGGTGTAGAAAGCTGAAACTTCAAGGCATCAGAGCATTTATCTTTCTGTATTAGTAAGTACATGATTTACTTATTGTACTTTTATTTTATTATTCATTTATTTATATGTTCAGTTTATGGGCCTCCCATCTCACAGTGGGCTCAGAGCCTTTTCCTTGCACAGCATGTTTTTAGAAACTCCACAAGGAATACTAAGAGGAATAAACTAAGGCAGGAAATAGTAAACCATCCCTGAAGGTCCCTTGCCTAGCTGCCAAAGAATCCTCAGATCTCCTGGCTACACTACACATGCCATATAAAAATAAATCTATCCAGGACATGACATAGGGGAAAGGGTTAACTCTTCCTACTCAGTGCTGAGGTCCTTATCCAACCCACTACCCCCATGTGGTTTCTTTTACATAAAAATTAAAATGCCAGGACAGAACCCTGACCACCTGCCTCTCATCTAGTTGTTCACAAGAAGTCTTCAAACACTTTCTCGTGTCCTCAACACACCTTTTTACCCTCTCCATACACAAGTGGAAACTTCAGGTCATCTTCTTCTATCCTTTTATATGCCCTAGTTAAAAGAAACAAGCTCATTATGTATATATACTTGCACGCACACACACACTTTTGTTGCAATTCAGATACAAGCTACCATCATCTCAGAAGCAGAGAACTACAGAATGTTATTGGAAAAACAGAAGTGAATTGTACTCTGCCAAACAGCATAGCCAAACTCTTGTCAGCGACATTTAACTTTTGCCTTCTGTGTACAGACATGCCTATTTTGTCCCACAGTCATTTTTGATCACATTCCTGAGGCACCATTCAATCCGGTTTCTACAGGGCAATACCTGGATGAATGCACACACCACGGGCAAGGTCATATTCAACTTCCTCAAAGCAAAACAAAACTGTCCAGTTTTAATAACATGGCACAAAGGAAGCAGGAAGAAAGAAAGGATTTCTCACCAAGTAGGCCATGATGTTGTAAATGGAACATTTAATTTCTTCCTCTTGAATTAAAGTTTAGATTAGATGAAAAAAGAGGGAAAGTTACCAGCCATTCATGTTTTGGTCCCTGTATAGCATCTTCTTTCCCAGTTCCTTATGCTGGATTCTTCGGGGGAACTCCAAGTGAGTAAATTCATTCCCCAGCAACTCAGGTCTCAAGAAGCCCTGTAAGAGGAAAGAACAAGTGTACTCACAACAGTCACTTTGATCTCCACTAAAATCAACAGAGAACCAAGCCCCCAGACCCCAGAGGATCCTGGCACTGCAGAGAGGGATTCTAAAGCAGTTAGGCCTGTGCAAACGCTACAGGTAAGACGATGAATCAAATTGCCTGCTTGGCCATATGGTAAGATGTTAAGATTGCCTTTACACATAATAGCTCCCAGAGTGAATTGACAATCCACGAATGTGCAGGCCTTGTGATTTCCATCTCCTGTAAGAAAGGAGCATTTCTGTTTTTTACTTTCTATGTGTGTATTTTTTAAAATATAACAGGTAATGTTTCCTCTACACAAGTAGGTAATGCCCCATTCCTCTAAACTATCTGATGGATTGCTTGTCTCCTTATGCCCCCTGCAGGGCACTTCGCTCTGCAGATGCTAATCTGCTGGAGGTCCATGGCCCCAAAGAAGCATGCCTGGCCTCGACCAAGGATACGGCCTTTTCGTTCCTGGCCCTGACCTGGTGGAATGAGCTCCCGGGAGAGCCGAGGGCCCTCACAGGGCCATCAGAGTTCTAAAAGGCCTGCAAACTGGAGCTCTTCCGCCAGGTTTTTGGTTGAGGCCAGAGCCAGGAACAAGGGCACGTTATGCAATAACATCCAGTGTACCCCACCCTGGGTGGTGCACGGCTGCAGGGATGGGGGAAGGGATAATACTGCCAATTTTGTTTTATCCTCTTTTATCTTTGTTTTGTTGTTTGTTATGGAATGTTGTTTTATCATGTTTTATGGGCGTTTTATATTGTACCTCACTACGAGTCCCCAGAGAGTGGCAAGCTAAAAGAGTGGCAAGCTAAAAATCTAAGGAGTGAATGAACAAATAAATGAAGTTCCTCAATGAACGTTTGGGTTTCCAACCTTCTCCAAATGTAAAGTTTAGTCCATCTTTTCCAGACAGTGCAGAAAAAATAGTTACAGAAATTTTAACAGCTGTATTTTTAATTTTTTCATCCCCAACTGAAAGGCTTATTACAGCGATTTTCCAGACTGGACTTTACAACTTACTCCTTAGGCATATGCCCCAGATCTCAAGGGTATGTTCACACATTGCACCAGTACCAGTAGTGGCAAACGTCTGAATCAATCAAGTTAACACTTGACAAAGTAAACAAGGGGTTGAATCCTATTCTTGCCCCAATGGAATGAGTGCAGTCTTCTATGCCAAAGCTCTTTCTGATGATGCAAGATATTCTTGTCCCAATGGAATGAAAGTACAGGATCTCACCCTATGGTTACTCCCAGACAAGCTTTGTGGTTTCCATTTGAGTTTAGAATTGTGTTTGAGATTAACATTTAGAGGGGTTCAATTCATAAAACCATATAATAATAATATTTAATTTCTACACTGACCCTCCTCATATGGGTAGACAGAAGACTTTGCCACACTGGTGAAGAAAATGTACTCTACATATACATCACAATGTTATCTAACTAGAAGCTGAAACATAAACACCTATGTCTGACACTGACACAAAGATGTATTTTGGGGGGAGGTGGAGTTGTTCCTGATCCCAGTCTGCATGTGGGGTGTGTACATGTAGGCATACATCTATGCTGCAATTTGGCAGAGCAGAGAAAAGGAGTCTAATGTTGCAGTCTGGATTCTGTATTTGGCAGCCTTTGGTCTGATACTAGCTCAGGCAGATTCAAGTGGGTAGCCATATTGGTCTGGAGCAGCAAAACAAACTCTGAGTCCAATAGCACCTGTAAGACTAACAAAGCTTTATTCAAGGTAGAAGCTTTTATGTACAAGCACGCTTTGTCAGAAGAGTGCTTGCACAAGAAAACTTATGCCTTGAATAAAACTTTGCTGGTCTTAAAGGTGCCTCTGGACTCAGACTTTGTGTAGCTTATACAGTGGCAGTGATGAGATTTAGGCACACAAGTTATAAAAAGACAGGGCACAGTGGCGATGGCAGCTTCCCTCTCAAACGATAGCAGCTTTTGTGAATAAAATAGGAAATTAATCCTGGATTCGGACTTTGAAGAGACAATTTTAATGTATATTGTGGAAAGCAAACTAGGCACTCACCACAGTTTCTCACATTTTTATATGAAACACAACTGAAGAGGCATGTTTGGATTCAGCCTACATAAGGCCTGAGAAGACTACCCACACACAATGTCATCAGTCCAGAAGCCTGGTCTCAGACATCAGTTTTTCCTTCTCCTCATCTCACAGCCATTTCTCTTCCTGCAAAAGGAAGAGATTCTCTCTGTCCTCTTGGATTTGCTACCCTCATCAAGGCCTTCGGTTCCTACAACCTGTCAACATCCTCAAAAGAGGCAATTGTTCAGCAAGCAAATCCTTAGCTAAGAACCCAGCAATGCAAGTCCAGCAGAAGCATGTACATTCCGTCAGAAACCCTCACAAGAAGGACCCAGGGCCACCTTGCAAAAAAATGAAAATGGACAAAGGACATATTAGAACAGGATACCTCAAATCACGCCCTGAAAGGGAGGCAAACTCTGCTTTCTAACTCATCCAGATTGTGGGGCCTGATTTAGGCAGATTCAAGGGGGTAGCCGTGTTGGTCTGAAGCAGCAGAACAAAGTTTGAGTCCAGTGGCACCTTGAAGCCTAAGAAAGCTTTATTCAGTGTATAAGCTTTTGTGTGCCGCTATGCTTGACAGGAGATGGATGGAGCATAACGGCAAAGTCTCAGCTATTTGCTCTCAGCATTCCACAATGAAAGATACATCTGCCCCGAACTTTCCCACTTTAACATTTATTTCTTTTATTATGTTTCCCCCTGGAATCGAACCCAAACAAATGGTTTGATTCTGGAATCTATTACACATTTTCATTATGCACTATGTTAATTTACTGCTCACACTTTATTTATAAGCATGGACTGGTAATGGCCATTTCATTGTATTTGAGGAAGTGTGCACGCCCACGAAAGTTTATACCTTGAATCAAACTCTGTTGGTCTTTAAAGTGTCACTGGACTCAACCCCACATTCAGTAATCCTAAATATGCATGTCAATAACAGCAGGAACTAAGCACTGAAGGCTGGGGGAGGAAGGACAAACATTAGGCAGAAGGACAGAGATTGAATGAGTCCCATGCTCTTTATTTCAGGGGACAGAAATACAGCTATAGAAAATGAAACCCATACAATCAGGAAAATGGTTTAGAGCAGCATCACTGAGCACATTAGCCCGAAGAAAGGATCGTTACTCCACTGCTTCTTATGGCAAAGAGCTGGAGCCATAAAAGGGCTTTGGCTCAAAGCAAAGTGCTTAGACCTGTGGGGGAAGTGCTGGATTGGTTTTCTGAGTGGCAGTTTCCTTATCATAGCCAGCTGAAGAGGATCTGTTACTCAATGAAATTTCCTCCTCTCCAAGGCACAGAGGCTGCTTGGATAGAGAGCCGCAGATAAGATTCCATCTGGTGCCTTGCCAAGGAGGTATGCTCTGAGCCAGGAAACACAGCCAGCCAGCAGGGCCTCCACTGGCTCACACTCCGGATTCTTCCTTTCAGCTTCACTGGATTCATTTCCCTGCCTCTGTCTTAGGCTGCTTCCAGACAGGGGTGGAAGCAAAAAGGGGTCCCTGCCTCAGCAGCAAGCAGAGTAGGAATGGTCGGGAACAATGTCCACATGCCCTGTGTGACCATGCTGCTCCTTCACCACCACCACCAACAACAACCCTGTTCCTTTTTGTCCTGCTTGCACATTGTGCAAGGACCCCTCCCTCCGTCCTCAACCCCTCCAGGCCTTTCTTCTGAGCTATGCTACAGTGCAGGGTTTCAGGAGCCAAATGGCAGGCTCCTGTCACTTCCTTGCTCCAAATCACTTTATCTCAGAGAGTCTTCCCCCCCCCCCCCTGTATTTCAGGATTTTAATCTATGCTTTTATGTGTAGTGTGTACAGACACTCAATATTGTATCTTCAACAAGAGAACCCAGAGAAGAACTTTAGGGTGGGAAGCGCATTATGTGTTTGCTGAGATTATTTTTCTGGACTTTAAAAAAATCTTTAAATAAAACAATCCTGGGAGGGGGATGCAATTTAGAAGATGAGACAGGGGCAGGGTGAGACGGGTTACTTAATTATTGCCCCCTGCAATTTTAGCTGCCAGATATCACCAGCACAGCCTTATTTTTGCTCACATTGGGGGCAAAAAAAAATAATCAGATATACAAATAGAGTGGACCTCCCTATTCCACACCACACATTATGTTTGAACGTCAGTTTGAAAGACTCCTGGAACTAGTTGGTACGTGGCTCTAAAGCACAGCCCATGTTAGCTCTGGAGCCTGTATTTCAGCAAGTAGCCCCTCACAGGCAGTTGTCTTTTTCAGGCAACGCTCAGGGGCATTTGCAACTCACAATTCATACACAATCAGCCTCCAAAATACATTTGCGGTCAGCCAGGCAGTGTTAGGTGGCAGAGGTGGCATATTAAAACGCATCATATAGGAAGAAAGTTCTTTCTTACTAAAAACTGCAGTCTTTGCCTCTCTGTCTCTGGAGTAAACTCCCTGGACATTGGAATGATTTCCCCATTACGGATGACAATGGCCCTGCAATGAAACATGGAATGATGGCATTAGAGGGAGGGAGAAAGAGATCGAAAGAGAAAGAGGCAGAACAGGAAGGGCAAGCAACAGTTAAGTAAAGGGTAAAGGGTAAAGGAAAGTTGTGTTAGCCAGAGATCACTTGGCATGTGACTGTTTGCTTTGCAGAAAGGGAAATTCTGTGTAGGGAAAAAGCACATGTGCCTTCACGTACAGAGCATGGCACAAGTACCTGGAATGGGCAGCGAATGGAAACAGTGCAATGCTACATTTGGAATCGTTCCAAGTCTCCTTCCTCCACTGAGTCTTTTCCCACTGGGACAGACATTTACCACTGATGGGAAAAGATAACAGCAGGGGGCAAGAGATGTAGTATTGTATACTCCTAAATTCATGGGCACCAAAGCAAACAGTCCCTTTCCAGCCTCATTTTCTCTTTTTCGACCAAGAAATTTTTTGTCCTAGTAAAATTAATTGCTTTCTTTCTTGTTCACAAATTAAATTGCATCCATTATAAATTGAATATTATTCTTCATATACTTTTTCCATATGCTTTTTATGAAAATGCTTAAGCCACCTGTGCCATATTTTACTTGTTATTTAGAATTTTGTTTTCTACACAATGTCACAACTCCTTATTTTTGGCTCAAAAGAAGCTACCCTGAAAGGTATATCAAGTCAGGAAGAAGACAAGGGGTTGCACGGCCATTCACTGAAGCTTATGAATCAGCCAAGATACGAACACACATTTGTCTATCCAGTATCTTTCCCTATTTGTTCAGGGGATGATGTATGCAAAGCATCTGAGGAAGGCTGATACCAAGCCTGGAGGTATTTTCTCCACTTTCTCCTTGTGAGGCAGGAGAGGCTGGCAGTGTATAACTAGTCCAAGGTCACCCCCAATGAGCTTCCACGTCAGAGCAGGATTCTGAACACAAGGCCCCCAAGATCCCAGTCCACCACACTACATGGGATTCACCACCACAGCAGGCAAACTCTTGGCAGCCTATTTCTTTCATAGGCCATCCATATAGCTGTCAGGATGAGTGTCACATCTAGAAAAATATGGCACAGGGTGGCCGAAGACATTTAGGAAGAGAAAGACCACACACACTTATGAACATTTTATGAGGAAGAACAATTTCCATTAACTAGCTATTAGTAGCATGGATATGCTACTATAGCTGCTGAATTAGCCCTCCATGAGTCCTGCCTTCATCTTTGTTAATCATTTCAAATGAAAAGTGGGAGACGAGGAAACACACCCTGTTTCAGACAGTGAAATACAGAAGCAGAGTAGAAAAGGAAAATTACCAAACAGAGCAGAAAAAATGGCATGGGACCATAAAAACAGCATGGTTGATATTATGAGTCACCATGATCAAGAAGAGTGCACAAGGATCTTTATCAATGTATACAATGGGCATATGTGCAATCTATGCGCCAGTCAATAGCTCTTTTTATTGCTGACACACTGAGAGATGGGCTGATGCTCTGAAAAATCAAACCAGGTCATACAATCACCTGGCAACACAATGTTCAACTGAACTCCTATCCTACTTCACACTTAAAACTGGGAGATGCCTCTGAACAAACTGAGCAGACCTACCATCAGAATCCTGATGGCATTCTTCAGAAAATGGACAATGAGGGCTTGAAAATGTGATTTTGATTTAATGAAAATTGTGTGTATCTCTGGAATTGTGCACACAAGAGGACTTTTTATATGCTCCTGCTGAGAGATGCCCACTCCCGGAAACTCTGCTTATTAAGCCAACAACACTTGATAAGCAGCAATACATTCTCTTCATTTTTCTGCAACATCTACCTAGTAGGTAGGATCCAGTTGAATGTTTCCACAGACAGAACTTGTCACCTTCCCCACACTTACTGCAGCCCAAAACACCTATTTGAGGCAGCAGTTTTCCATGAAATTTGATTTCCTGATGTGAACCACAATGTCAGACAATAAGCTTCAGGCCTTCGTTTTAAAGTCCCGTGGTTTAAGAGTTCAAAATGCAGTTTTGGTTTTTGGTGGTTGGGAGATTGTCTGGTATTAGCAGCTACAGGGCAAAGTGAGAACAGAACCTCTTTTCATGATGAGTTGCCAGGAAAAAAAAACCAAGGTGGAATATAGGTAGGACTATATATTCCAGAGAGCCTCTTGTGGTGCAGAGTGGTAAGGCAGCAGAAATGCTAGCTGAAGCTGTCTGTCCATGAGGCTGGGAGTTCAATCCCAGCAGCCGGCTCAAGGTTCACTCAGCCTTCCATCCTTCCGAGGTTGGTAAAATGAGTACCCAAGCTTGCTGGGGGGTAAAACGGTAATGACTAGGGAAGGGAATGGCAAACTACCCTGTATTGAGTCTGTCAAGAAAACGCTAGAGGTCGTCACCCCAAGGGTCAGACATGACTCGGTGCTTGCACGGGATACCTTTACCTTTTATATTTCCAATAGCCACTTATGGCTGTGAAAGTTGGAAGATGAAAATCTTGGACAAGAGGAGAACTGATTTGTTTGAACTCTGGTGTTGGAGAAGGCTTCTGTGGGTTCCATGGACAGCAAAAGTCACAAACAAGGAAATACTACAAAGCATAAAGCCTGATACATCACTGGTAGGCAAAATCAAGAAACTCCAGTTCACTTACTTTGGCTATATCATGCGATCCAACTCAATGGAGATAGGATTGGTCAGTGGAAAAAGGAAACCAGGCCGACAAAGAATTCAGTAGTTAGATACAATCAAAATGGACACCAGCCAGAACATTAAACAACTAAAAGAAGCAGCGTAAGATCAAAAATTGTGGTGACTGTTGAGCCATAGGATCACCAAGAGTCAGACTTGACTCTTGGCAAAGTCATCATACGTATGCCAGTATTCTGGGGGAATTTGGGGTGGGTGGGAGGGGAACTCACAGAATGAAACAGTGCAGTTTCCCTGGATTTACAGCTTCCACTTTTTAAAAAGTACATTTCCCCTTCTTATAAATACAAAATATAAGCTTAAGTACCAGGGCAATGCCAGCTGAAATCTAATAAGCCAAAGGTAGATTCATATGGGTAGCCGTGTCGCGCTGAAGCAGCACAGCAAAACAGAATCAGAGTCCAGTGGCCCCTTTAAGACCAACAAAGATTTATTCAAAGCACGAGCTTTCGAGTGCAAGCACTCTTCCTCAGACTATGAACTGACCATCATGACATGGTCATTTACTAAGAATTATAAAAAAAACAATTCAATATGAAAACAATGCTAAATAATAATTCCATGAAAAATAAGAGAAAGAAATTTTTATCAACTAGCATAATTTATATAAAGTACAGAATTAAGTATTTCTAGGAACAAAACCTTGATTGCCTCAGTGCAGATGTTCCATTCACCACTGCCCTCAGTATGGGAGGCTAGAAAAGGAGCTGGCACAGCACAGTAGCAAAGAGAGTGATCTCTTTGGCCACAAACTCATTAGGTGACATTAGGCATGCTGCTCTATCCCAGCCCTACCGATACAGTATGGGGATAAACCTACTGTCCTTCCTTCCAAGGCTGCTATAGGCAGCACCACATAATGTCTTGTGTCATGTCGGAACACAAAATGCATTATATGAATGCTAAGTGGTAGGATTATTATTTAAAGAAGAGCCAGGAAAGAGGCAGTCACTGGCAGAGAAGTTTCCATGAAGAACTAAAGTCTCCTTGTGAAAACAGAGGCAATAGTTGTGGAATAATAAAACTATGCTGCCTTCTGTAGGTTTGGCTTGATAAGCAGTTTCAGACTGGGGAAAGGCATGATGTCACTTCTTGGGCAACTCAAAAGTGATGTCATGCCTCTCTAGGAACTGGCCAAAATAGTATGGTGAAACCACAACATTTCAGGCAATTCTGAGAGAGGACTGATATGAGTTCCGGGGTCCTCCTTATGAATGGTTTGACCACAGAGTTCCAGTCTATTTTTCTCAGTGATGGTGGAAAAGGACAGCTGGAGTCAGGGGATCTGGGGGACAGCTTGCCACCCTACTTCCCTAGATCAGGAACTCTAAATAACGACTAACTTTTAGTTTAGCTCATTAATAAAGTATGGGCTTTAAACAAGTGTCATCATAAAAAAAATGCTAAAAGGTGAATTGGGCAAGGTCAGCCTGTCCACAAAGAAGTGATATCTTTGAGTTACCAACAGGAGATGTACAGGAGCTTTTGTGAATCACAGCTCACTTCTCCAGGAACTGAACTGTGATTCATGAAATATCATATTGGAATAAATGTTGTTAGTTGGACTCTTATTTTTTTTACAGACAGAAATTTGTTTTTTTCCTGAAGGAATTCTGGGAAGTATATAATTTCCTGGATTTTCTTAGGGAAGTTACAACAATTGGCTGGCATAAAATTAGTAAGAATCTATAATGTAGCTATACTCAGAAATTTTACTCTTTCCTTTGTGCATCTCTGAGTTGCCTGTGACTTTCAGAATGTCCTCTCCAGAACACAGTTGATATCAAGGATGTTCCTTAGACTAGCTCTGTAATCAGATTTTCTACAACAGCTGAGAACAGCATTCATAGCTTGACAACAACAATTAAAAAAAAAAACATAGGCACCAGGATAGCATTTACACAGCAGATGCCAGGGTGCTGCAATAAAGCATGGTACTTGGCAAAATAAAGTTCAGGCTTGAAAGGAGACAGCAAAAGACTCAGGAAACACACACAAGGAAGATTAAAACTGATCAATTACAGTATCATAAAAGTAAACATTGAACATAAATTTCCTGTGGCCACTTTTTGCAATATAGAAGTATGCCTACTAGGACAGGTGCAACACTTCTGCTTGTGGTCTCAGATCCCACTGATACTGGTTTAAAATATAAACATCTATATAATGATCTATATAAATACAAACATCCAGGGATTCCCAAGGGAGGAATCCACAGACCTCTGGGGCTCCAGAGGGGGTCCACAGCCTTTCACCTCCTGTTTTAATGAATTTGGCTTCCATTGCTCTCCCTCCTGAGTGTGAGTACTGCAGCCTTCAGCCACCTCCTGTTTCTCCCTCACCCAGTTCTCTTTCAACCTTAATGGTTGTGCTCCTTACAAGTCGGTGAGTTTCCACAGGTGGGAAGGTGGGGCTGGACTCAGGTGGGGAGGTCAGCTCACAGGGAGAAAGAGGTGGCAGTCCTCATAACAAGGCTGTCCATAATGGCTGTGCTGGTAGGGCCTGCCTCCTCCTTTTCTCCCCTCCCCTCAGTGTTGTGCCCAATCCAGACGGTGGGAAGGGGCTGGGACACTCTGGTCTAGTTGAAGTGGAGCTGGCAGGAGGCTTCCCTCTCTTTCCCTACCTCCTTCAGCCTTCCTGACTCCAGCTCCTACCATGGACACCTTCCCCCAGAGAACTCGGAGGGTAGGCCATGGGCTCAAGTAGGCTGCCTGACTGTGCCTTCTGGAGCATAAACACTGCAAGAACATTCACAAGCAAACCAAATAGCCACAGCTTCTTAACAGATCCCAAGCAAAGATCAAGCTACATCCACAGTTAACTGCTGCAGCCACAAAACTGTACAGGCTCTTAACAGCTTTCTTCCTGGGGCTGGAATATGTTTTACTAGCCATATGGTTTCTTGTTGCTCAAACTCAGAAAATAATCTGATACATAACCTTTACAGATTCTTATAAAACAGAGTCATTGAGTTAAATCATCTTAAGCAGGGGAGGGCAGTATATTAATATAATCCTTATCCATTGTTGTTCCTCTATATATTTATGAAACAGCCTAGGGGGTGGGACATGTTCAGCTGCCCAAGTTGGAATAGGGCCAATCAGGGTGCAGCCAGCTTTGCCCTGATTGGCCCTGCCCCTGTGGCTTCCGCCCTCTGTCCCTGGACTCTAGCCTCTTTGCTCTCAGACTCCTCAGTGCCTGGAGCCAGCAGTAGGTAAGGGGAGAGGGCCCTGGGCAAAGGGTCGTGGTGGAGGGCCTGCTAACGAGGGCCTGCTGACTGCTCGTTAAGGACTGCTAAGGAGTTGACTACCTGACTGCTAAGGAGCTCTGTCTCTGCTAACAAGCTGCCCAGCCCCCACCCGCCCCAGGATCTGGCTGCGAGCTGCTGCCCAAGGCCACCTTAAGCTGCCTGGCCAGGGGCCAGGGGACTGGACTCTTTCAGGGCCCGTACTTAGGAACGGGCTTTGAAGCTAGTATATAATATAAAATCATAATGAGGGAATATTCAATATATTTTACTGGAGGACCAAGTTGAAAACATGCTGTTCCTCTCCATATCATCAACAGGCAACAGAAGGCATGCCTGCTGACCAATTTCCCCCTCTAGTGTCCTGTTTGGAATGAAAGAGGAAGTGAAAAAGTAGAGGGACTGAAGCCTGAGTAAGGCTGCCAACTGTCTACAAGGGGAAAAAAGTCTTGTTCCTTTTACAAAGACTTTTGGAAAACATTATCTGGTAAATAACTTTCTATTATGTTATTTACCTCCTTGCCTTGAAAAACTCCAGCTGTCCACGTTCACAGAGGGACAGAGCACTTTTCTTCAGGCCTGCTGGCAACCCTGAACCTGAGACAATGAGGTCTAAAAGGGCACCAGCACTAGTATCTTTTTGTGTGTGTCATCACCTAATTGATTGCCTCTGCTATGCCAAAAGGGTGAGATTAGCATGAGCACACATGTGCTGATCCTTACAATCCCCATATGAATGCTTCCTGAATAACTTGCATTTGGTTTGGAACACATGTAAATTCTTGATCTAGAATTGTCTCAGACTTCTGGGCTCAGCTTACTTTCCTTCTAGCAGGTCTATGTGGCCTTCAAGGACAGACTTCTCAAGGGTTGGATTACCAGAAAAATATCCTCTCCTTTTAACGGGAATCAGGCAGCTGATGCTTTTCACGCCATGGAAGTAAATTACATCACCTGGTAAATATCTTATTAAGCTGCTATTAAAGGGCTGGATGGTTTCCCTTCCTGGTAGTTTGCATCCCTATCACACAGGATAGTTGCTTAAAAGGTTTCCTGGCCATGACCAATAGGCATGTAGGAGTGGGAACAACTCCTGTTCATTTCCACTAAGCGACAAAGAAACTTTTATGTCTTCACTGACCACATGGCTTGACTGCCATCATCCAAGAAGCAAGAAAATAATCATAATTTTTCCTCACCTACCTACTATCACCTGCATTGGCCACATAGAACTTTCCCAGGAGGTAAACTGCAGCCAGAGCACAGCATCCTCCAGATACATGGCGGGTCACTCGCTCTTGCTCGATCTGTTTGTCCTGGGGAGAGAAAAATAAGCTCACAGGAGGAAGGTGGCAGGAAAGCAAACACACCAGATAATGGCATAAAACAAGCTAGGAAATACAACCAGGACTTTTGCAACAGCCACAGGCCTAGACAGTTCCCAACATGCTGCCTTTCAGGGTGCTCTTTACCAGATTCTTTGTGGTTGGGCCTTAAGTACACGTTACAAGCAGGCATATACAGTAGTAACCCAATTGCCTGTTTAATGGAGGAAAAGATACCTCATTATGGACAGTCAGGGACACTGGAGAATGTCATTAATTCCCTGCCCACCAGAGTTTCTTGCTACAAATCCACCACTGCAGAAATTCCCCCATCTCAGCATTTTAAATATACATTTTCCCACATTTGAAAAAGTCTATATAGAAAATCTATATTCATGTGCAATTTGGAGAAAGAAAAAGGCAGGCAGGGAAGGCCTGGTCTACACATGCAGCACATGAAGGCAATAGGGAGGTGGCAGAAAGAACTATACCGCTTCAGACTGAGAGCAATAGATTTCATTTTATTCCAGAGTTACCCTACCTTAATTTCTCATTGAAAAAGAAACCAAGGATGTTTTTTTTTTCTTGATGGGCTGATTTGTTTTTATTTACAAGGAGTTTTTACATAGGAGAGCATGTTAAAATGTGATTCTCTTCACCTCCAATGGGCTACTGCCCATTCTACTATGAAGATCACACAGCCTCAGTCTGCTGCATACGAAGACCTAGGCTGAGGGCCAGACTAGATAAAGGGGGGGGGGGCAAGTACACTCTTGGGATGCACTGCCATTTCAAGTGAGTTCACAGGGATCCGATTTTGCTCCAGATCACCATGGTATATGGTGTCAGCTGCCTCTGCCCCACCCCCTTTTCTGTTTTCTCCTTCTCAGGGCAGGCTCCACTTGCCTCTTGTAGAGGTGTCAAAAACATTGTCGTTCTGATCACTGCTTTCCTCCCCCCCCCATCACTCCGATCACCGCCTTCCTTTCCCCCCTCTCCGGGCGGTGGGATCTGGCGCTCCCCTTGAAATGTAAAAGCAGGAGCTTTGCTGGCTCCAACAGTCTCACACCCCGCTGACTTCAAAAACTCTCCGGAAAGGGTAGCTTCTGGCGCTCCTGTTGAAGGGGGGGGGGCAGCGGGAAAGGTCTAGTCCCATGCATATAAAAACCTGGGTCCAATCTAAGAGTGATGTTGCAGTCAATTTTCCTGTATACGTGTTGCCTTGGCTGAGTGAACTGTCTGTGCGTCCCTGCTTTCTGGTGAAGTGCTGAGTGTCGGTAGTCACTGGACTTGGATATCGAGTAGGGGACCGCGACTGCATCTAACTGCTGGGGTTCGTGACATATGGGAGGGAAAGATCCCATCTTCCCTCCAAAATGATATCAGGAATGTTATGTGCCTGTATACCCTCTGGCAGAATTTCAGATGGGGGGGGGGAGGCAGGATGGGAAGCATGGCCCGTCTTCTTACCATTCCTTATTTTCTAAATTATCACCTCTCAGCTCATCTGCTTTCAATGGCAAGCAATTCCCAGCCATTAAACCTGCCTCCAGTTCCTTTCTCTCCTCCACCTTGTGGGAGAGCGTGTCTTTCAGCTGCAACGGCATCCAGCCCCATTCTATTTTGAGAAGTGACTCCCTTGTCTAGGAAACTTGTTTAATTTGCACTACAGTCTTGCAAAGTACCATATGGTGTTCTAGGGAGTTGCTTTTGAATCATATGATGATATGGTGTTTGAGCAGCCCTGAGCAAGTTTCTGCCCACACATCAATCCCAGAATGCACTGGATCTGCCGCTGGGATGAGAAAAAAACCATGAAGGAAGCAAGCCAGCCTGCTGTTTCCCCACTGAAGGGCTGGAAAAAGAAAGCACAGTATAGATAATAACTTCACTGCATAAACATCACTGTAACAGCAAGGTGGAAAAGATTATGGCAGAAACCTATGGATATTCAAAGAGGCTTCACTCTGGTGGTGGCAGGTGCCAGAGAAGAAAAGCGTTCTGAAAATACCTTACAGCTCTCACTCTTTAAGTGGAGGTGGTTAATACTCCTTGTTGTCACACAATGGATTGACGCAGTCAGAGAATGTGAGGACCATTTTCTACATGGCGCACTTTACTATCCCACAGTTACTTGTGTCAAACTGTTATCACAGATCTATTTTGGAAATTTCTTTCAATAACTCAAGACTCACATGGGAAACCTAGTAATATTTTCAGGTGTTACTTCTGACTGCATAATGCACTGCATGTGATCCTCCTGATATGCACACTTACCATTTTATCTGGAAGGGGCAACCTGTATATATCACAGCTACAGAACATCTGTACCAAAACTGAAAATACCCATTGCAATAAAATGGCAATCAAAATGAATCAGACGAATCACATCCAATGCATTCTTCCTGTAAACATGGTCAGATGTAATGCCTTAAAACAACTGGTGGACAACAACTGTCTCACGGGAAAGAGCAACTATACAATAGCAACAGCTTACTATGCAGAAAGCTACATGTTAACTCCTTTAGGTGACTTCATTCACTTGCTTCTATGAAACCACATCTACTCCTGAAAAATTAGCCTTTACAAATAACCTACAACAAAATGTTGACAAATTCCTTTCCACCGCCAAGAAACATCCTTTCAGCTTCCTTGAAGATGAGCTTCTAATCCAACTTCTAGATAAGCAAGCTTATCTTGAACCTTCTGACAGGAACATCAGCCACCAGCATGCTTGCTAATGAGCTCAACGCAAGTGCCTTGGTAATGAAATATAAATTCTGGACACATTTACATGATCAACTGATGTGATCATTTCCCTTTCTTCTTCTGCCCAATGCGAGAGGTAAGTGAATTACTTCAGGGAAGCTATACTTCCTACAATGTTTTGGGGAAATTGGAACTTTTAAACTTACTTTATTCCCTATGCTGGAGCAGAGATAGCAGCCTCAAATTGTACTGGGCTGAACTGTAGAGGTAAAGTCAACCAGAGCAGACTCCTAATCCACAGCTAGGTAAGCAAATACTCAGACTAAAATAGTCATGGGTTGCTATGTCATCATCGTGGCTGCAAAAGGAAGTGAATGCATATTCCAGGCGGAGAACAGTCAGGCAGGACTGGAACCATCCCTGATCTCAGGACTCTCTCCAGTCACTATTATCTTCATGTCACTGTAAGGAATGTGTCAGCCAGTATGAGAATGGTCTGTTATTTAGATTTCTTTCATCTTCTGACCAAAATGTCAAAAAGGTCCATGACAGGTTACAAATCCACACTCATCACATTTCAACCTTATTAGATAAGTTAAACTGGTAGGACAATAACTTGCCCAAAGATACTGAGTTTCATGGCCATGTGGGATTTGAAGCTAGAACTTCCCAGTTCCAGTTCAACACTAGAGAGGGGCTTGTTTGGATAAGCCCAAAATCAGCATTGATTCGGGTGTATTCCAGATATATCTGAGCCGAATAGCCCATCCCTGGATTTTAAATGGGTTGATTCAGCCAGTTTAAAAGAAGAGCAGGGGGTGGGAGGAGACAGCAACTGATCATGATCAGCTTCTGGCGGGCCCTTTAAATCCCGCCCAGCCTCCCCTGACAGCGCCAATGCTTGAGTCAGCCAAATCAGAACCAGTAAAGGGCAGTTCAGGTGAATTGGATTCAGCCTGAATTGATTTTGGCTAAATCGAAATTGTCTGAAATGTTTCCCCCCATGCTCAGGTCTACACTACATTGGTGCTCTCTGTCTCTCCTGTACAAATGATACATATTTCTCAAAACAATGCAAATTCAGCAGTTTGATTGTTGGGGGCTGCAGCTTATATTGATCCAGAGTCTGTACTAGATCAGAAAACAGATTTTGGGATCTCTGCAGTCCTACCATACTGGATCAGCCATCTTTCTTCTGAGCTTCTTATTGCCCACTGGTTTACTCACCATCTCTTTGAATGCATTCTCAATGGCACCCACTACCAAACTCTCATGGGAAACTGCCTTCTCCATATGGAAACGTGGCAAGGCGCTGTTGGGGACCTCAATATCTTCTTCTGCCAAGGGAGCCCTATTTGGTTCTCCTGCAACTGTCCGGGAAGCATTTTGTAGGCAGATTGGAGGAGTTGACGTGCTTTGGAGGATGTCTACTAATTCCCTGAGGTGATCACGAATGTGGAAGTGTAGTAGCTTAGACGCCATGACTGCAGCTCCACTTCCGGCATGTCCATCGAACAAACCCCAGTAATAAAAGGAAAGGCCTTTTTTGCCCTGCTGGAGAGCAAAATATTAAATTAAAAGACTGCCCTAAAAAAATGCCAAACACACAAAGCAAAACAAAGCAAGAAAACAAACAACCCCACCCCCTCAAACTTAAAAAAAAGACAAGAGGCCACTGTGAGGTGCAAGTCTGCAGGGTAAGTTCTGCAATTAAGTCAGTCCATTGATCGACTGAGGTCAGTATTGTCTACTGCAGTGGTTCTCAATCTAGGGGTCATGACCCCATTTGGGGTCGCCTGGCCCCTTCTCTGGGGTCCCCTGGTTGGCTGCTGCTGCAGTTGCGGCAAGCTGCAGCGAATGGTGGTGGCGGGGCAGTGGTGGCTTGTGGCGGCAGATGTCCAGTAGCAGCAAAGCCATTGTAACGGCCACCTCCACACTGCCTAACCATTGTGCATCTGCGCACACACCCTTGCACGTACACACTGCCCCTGGTCATGCTGCCTGCGCACGCCGACCCCACTGCCGCAGTTGGGTTCACGGCATTGGAGTGGTTGAGAACCACCGGTCTACTGTAACTGGCAATAGCTCTCCAAGGTCTCAAGCCGAGATATTTCACAACACCTGCTGCTTTTTACTAGAGGTGCTGAGGACTGAACCTGGGACCTCTACATGCAAAGCATATGTTCTACTATAGAGTCACCTCACAGGAGAGAGCCCGTGGCTCAATGGTAGTGTGTGCGCTTGTCATGCAAACAGTCCTAAATCCAAACCGCAGCATCTCCAGTTACAAAAGATCAGGTAATATGTAATGTGAAAGTCCTCTGCTTGAAACTCTGGAGTAGACTGTCTGAGTAGACCATCCTGACTCTGATAACAGGCAGCTTCATGTGACACTCTGAGCCCTGGAAATAAATCAAAGGAGAGTATCTAAGTATCCCAAATTGTGAACCAAAACAAGCTGACTCCTGCCTATTTACTGTTAAATAATCATATTTTTGTTCCACCCTACAAAGCAGTCTAGGCCATCATACACAGGATTACTCCTTCCAATTTTATCCTCAAATAATGTGGTCTACGGTCACCCAACAAGTAAGGATTTGAACCAGAGATTCCCCAATCATAGTCTGATGCATTAACCACTATATACTCTTAGTCCTCAGTCTTGTACAAATGGTTCTTATCATTTTATTATTTTGATACTTTGTGAGCCACCCGAGCAGGTCTCTGGTTGGTGGCATACATAACAAAAATGTCTGATAATTTGTATTCGGTGTTGAATTTAATCTGCTTCTGCTGGTTGTGCAAAAAAGAAGTAACACTCTGGCTCTAACTAACAGACACTTCATTCAGCAGTTTTTGAGAATTTATGAGATAATGCCCATATGTAACCACCTGCTTGAAACATTTTGTGGCATCATAAAGGTTCAAAACATGAAGCTGCCTTATTCAGAATCAGAGCATTGCTTCATCAGTCAGTATTATCTACTGTCAGTGGCTCTCCAGGGTCTCAGAAGTCTTTTACGTCAACTACCACCTGATTCTTTTAGTGGCAAGTCGGGTGTTAGTTAGTTTTATTACGGTCATAGACCAGCATAAAGCAAGTCTGGTGATTTAACTTGGGGCCTTCTGCATGCCAAAGAGATGCTCTTTTCCTGGCCCTTTCTGCTCAAACATTTGACTTAAAGATGCATCTACATACAGTCTGGCTCACACAGGACCCCACATGGTAAAGAAATGTCTAGATTAAACATGTGAAGAAGGCAATGTCATGAACGAAGTGGTCTTAAAGGTGCTACTGGACTCAAACTTTGTTCTGTTGATTCAGACCAACATGGCTACACACCTGAATCTACATTGGCCCTTAACAGTTAGTATCTGAGGACTGAAGCTACCTTATTCTCAAAGGCGGATAGAAATGAGGCACAAACATAGAACTGTGAGTTAACTCTGGGAAAAGGCCAAGTTTTAATGAATAGATTGCTTACCCCCTCTGGGTCTCCAGATGTTTCCTTGGAGGCTGGATTATTCCTCTGAAAGCCTCGCTTTTCTACAAATACTGCCTCACAACAGGCTTGATCCTCATTGTGCTGGCTCTTGCCAGCATTGATCACCCTGGGAAGGAAAGAAAGATATAGAGAACCACAAAATTTTGTCAGAACAAATGTCTGATTTCATCGATGGACTTCATTTTGCCTGTCTACCCTTTGTCTCATACGAAGGACACCTGAAATTTGAGACAAACTATTATTTTTTTCTTCAGAAAGTTCAAGACAATCATTTTTGAACCTGACACATTTGAACCTGACACATTTGTGCATGCCAAGATCTTCTGTCTCAGATGGACTGTTTCACAGTTCTGAAAAACCTGCCCTTTCTGAGTGTGTATACTCTCTGCCTACTTTTTTTTTTGTATTTATATATTGCCCACTTGGCTAAAAGTGACAAAATAAAGGCATGTTTATATCATTGGTCCCCAACCCTGATGGCTACCTTTGGAATTCTAACACAGGTAGTGGCTCCTGTGGGAGGTGGTGGACCAAACACATACACAGAAGTTCAGGAGGAAAATTAAAAAAAAATACACTGGAAAAGAGGAGTGAATAAAATTGACACAAGTAGTAGCTGCCGCAGAAGCAATGTTATTTTAATCTACAGAGCAAACTGGATCTCCCGTGGCCTATCCAAAATCTTGTTGGGCTAAAGTTGGGCTAACTCCACCCACATTTGGAAAATGTTTTGCTGTCATGAGGCAAGGTATCAGCAGGTAACTTGGCACCCATGAGCCCCATGTTGGAAATTCTGGTTTATATCATGGGAAGCAATGTCTCTCTGAAGTTACTTCCTGCTTCCTCAAAAAATAAGAAGCCACTAAAGGGATGCTTTAGGCTGATCCTGCATTGAGCAGGGCCTTGGACTAGATAGCCTGTATGGCCCCTTCAAACGCTGAGATTCTAGCAGCCCAGCTGACATCACTGTACCCCCACGCCCTGCATTCCACAGAGAAAAACTGCTTCATAAACTTTAAGCAGCCTTTACCACACACACTCTGATGAAACAGAGTTCCTAATAATCGGCAACTAATATGTCTCAATGCAGAACTAAATGGGCAAAAGGCAACAGAAGTTCTTAGTCATACGAGTTAAGCAATTTCTTGTTAATCAGCCTACCAGGGGGAAAAGTGGTTGAGTGCTAGCAGCTACAAAACTCAGTTTTGTGGGAGGAAGTTGTAGAAATGCAAAACAGGAAGTATGCTGTGGACAAGAACACCAAGTCTGCAAAGCAAAAATGATTTGACATTGAGGAAGTATAATTGGAATGGAACAGGGAGTTTTAAAATTGCTTCACCTATGCATGCTTAGGGGATAGAAAAACCCTCTGTGTTCCTGGACCAACATAACTTTTTAAAGAGCAAGGAGCAACCTACAGCATATGTGAGATGCCATCTTGCAGAAGCCCAATTTTACACAGTGGGCATGAACAAGGATAAACATTTAGGTCATTCCTAGCCCATGGTCACCCAGCTGGCTGCATGTGGAGGACTGCGGAATCAAACCCAGTTCTCCAGATTAGAGGCTGCCACTCTTAATTACTACACCAAGCTGGCTCAACTGGATCAGATCATTGGTCCAAGATCAGCATTGCCTACTCTAACTGGCAGCAGCTCTTTTGGATCTTACGTTGATGCCTTTCACATGAGCTACTATCTGCAGGACTTTCAGCAGATGCTGTACTACTGAGACACACCCTACTTGGCCACTATTTCCTTATGAAGAAAGATTTGGTTGTCCCGAGTCTGGAAATGTGGAAGTTATTTGCCAATATATCCCCTTCTGTCCCATGTATAGATCTCTTCAGGAGTTATTTTAATAGAAGTAGTCTGCTTTTGCAAGTTAAACATATTTTACTATTAGAAATACACACATTTGTAACATAAAATTGTACAATACATCCACAATATGATGCTAAATTGCAGTGTTGGCCCTAACAATCCACTAGTTTTTTTTAAAGAATTATTTTCTAATGTGAAACAGTACTGCTTTGCATAATAAGATGGTGGTAGGAGATCTTGACCAGAAGGCAAGGCCCTCCAACCACTGGGTCTGAGCTTATCCACAAACAAAACTTCTAGACTGCCTGCTTTACAATGGAAGACAGAGGCTGAATCTACAGTCAGAAATATGGAGTGTTTTTTTTCTATCTGGGATGTAACATTATTCACCTGCTAATTCCGCATTAGAAAGCTGCTGTCAAAAACACAGGCTTGCTGTTGAGACATCAATTTTGAGGCTCTAGGATACAACTCAGACTAGGACCCTTCCCCATCCACACCCAGAGCCTTACAACCTGTAGTACAGCTACAGTGCTGCAGCTCAACTCCAGTTGCAGCGTGCCTCCAGTGCTGCAGCTCAACTCCACTTCTGGGATCACCTGGCTCAAATTTGTTTGTTTGTTTGTTATTTGGATTTACAAAGCCACCGCTCTCAGCGAAGGGGCTCGCGGCAGTTTACAGATATGTAAAACACAGATCCAATCCATAAAACAACAATATTGACAATATAAAACAACCCCCCCATTAAAATATAACTCTAAAACTCTACAATATTACGGGTGGCAGTAATAATTAACAGCCAAACTCATTCCCCGCACAAGGAACAACTGGGCCAGTCTAAAATCAGGCAAATCGCAAAAAACGGCAATGATATCAGAAGGGGTTGATCACCTCACGGCTCAGGCACAGTCTAATACCAGCCCAAAATCCCTAAGGGGAGTGGGGGGGGGGTACCCAATTTTAACCCCAGGATCACCACCCAGCCTCAATCAAATGCCTGGCGGAAGAGCTCCATCTTGCAGGCCATGCGGAACTCAGAGAACTCTGTCAGGGCCTGCAGCTCTTCAGGGAGTTCATTCCACCATGCAGGGGCCAGGACAGAAAAGGCCCTGGCCCTGGTCTAGGCCAAGCATGCTTCCTGGGGTCCCGGGACCATCAGCAGATTCCTAACCACAGAGCAAAGTGCCCTGCAGGGGGAATACGGAGGTAAGTGGTTCCTCAAGCACGTAGGTCCCAAGCCGCGTATAGCCTTAAAGGTTAAAACCAAAACCTTGAACTTAATCCGGAAACTGACAGGTAGGTAACCAATGCAGTTGCCTCAGCATAAGCTGGACATGGGTCCTCCAAGATGACCTGGTGAGGACCCGTGCAGCCGCATTTTGTACCAGCTGTAACTTCCAGATCAAGGACAAGGGTAAGCCCACGTAGAGCGAATTACAGATGTCTAACCTAGAAGTGACCGTTGCATCGATCACAGTGGCCAGGTGCTCTGAGGACAGGCTTGGCGCAGATGGAAAAATGCCTTGTAAAAAAAATGAGCCTTGTAAAAGCTGGGTTTGTAAGCTAATTCCTCTGCAGTCTGGTCAACTTGGGTGTAAGCCTATGTCTCAGAGCAAGCTTAGTACTGTAGTTTCCCTAACAAGACTTGACTTCCTAGAATTCAAACCCTGCTTGATTTGGAGGATGCTTCTTGCTTCTGACTTAAGTTTGAACTTCTTCCTACTTTTGGTTTCACACCTGAACTTAATGTTGCTTGCTTATTTGTGTTATTACCTCCAGACAGAGTTTCCAGCCTCCGGGCAGGACCTGGAAGTCTTCCATAACGACAACTGATTTCTAGAGTAAAGAGACCATTTTCCATGGAGAAAATAGCCAGTGAATTCAATGGCATTATATCCCACTGAAGTCCCTCCACTCCTCATACTTCTACATCTACATCAGAAATTTCCTGACCTGGAGTTGGCAACCTTACCTCCAGCCCTTATGCTTGGACTTCTGACCCTTGGTCTGATCTTGACCCTGTTTCATGCCCTGGCTCCTGCACCCTGAATTACAGCTGGATTCCTGACATACAACATACAAACAAGCAAATTGTAAGGGTTGCTGA
Organism: Paroedura picta; assembly: GCF_049243985.1. Classification (NCBI taxonomy): domain Eukaryota; kingdom Metazoa; phylum Chordata; class Lepidosauria; order Squamata; family Gekkonidae; genus Paroedura; species Paroedura picta. The sequence continues at coordinate 107,602,580 of NC_135372.1, forward strand.
CACTACCACTTCAATCTATGGCAACTTTCTCATTGTGTGCTAAGACTGAATGTGGCCGTTGTAAAACTGCTCATATTAGTGCTTCACCATATTATGAGTCAGCCTGGAATGACACACAAGCTTTTTAGGCAGATCTGTGGTGAAATACGAAAGATGTTTTCAGTCATGAAGCTGAAATCTGGTTTTGTTTAGCTTGTTCTGTAATGTGAATGGGAAGCTGGCAGGAGAGTGCCCTTGATTTAAGAATGACTCTCTTGTACTTTATATCCCACATTTAACAACAGTTGCAAGGATCATATAAATATCAGGGGTGTTTTAAGGTTATGTTGGTTGGCCACTGGTTGTGTAACTGCTTGGCTACTATGTGAGCCAAGACGCGTGCTCTTTCATATGTTCATTAAAAGTTGTACAACCTGACCCTATGCCCACTGATTCACACACACTGCGTGTTCAACAGGACATTCGTATTTAGGGGGCATAGGATGGCAACCTAAATCTGCTTCCGAGTGCAGAACTATCACGTTCAACATTGCCTCCCACAAGTCACGAGAGGTGGAATATATTCACATGTGACTTAGAGTTAAGGAAGGTTTGACTCTTTTAATTATGATTCCCATCTTGTGTGTATAATATGTACACTTTTGTTCTTTCCCATATACTTTGATATATAGCCATGATGCATGCTTTAAAATTTAAATTTCCCTTTACAGTATTTTTTTAAAGTGACAACATGCATTGGTTTTAAGAAGGATAAGGACAATGGACAGCAACTGCCCTACTGCTTCCAACATCACAATCATCATCAGAATGATTCACTTCTCACCCCTTCTCTTCCAAGATAAGCTTGCTCTAACTAATGAACAGGAAAAGCATATGGGGGCAGACAGCCATAACACTAAAACAGAAATCACAATGAATTTTCTCCCTGCTTCCATTATTTGCATTGATAAATGATAGGTTACATGGTAAGGCAAACTAAGGTTCACTTGTCATCTTTTCCCCGTCCAGTGTTTTAGGTAGGCTGATGGCCCTTCTAATTTGTTTCTTATACCAGATAGATAGATGTTTAATTATTCAAATGATAATTCAGCCACTCTTGGTTTTACAAGAAGCACAATTAATATTAAAAAGAGTTGCTAATCTCCTATGAGATGGGTGTTTGTTTCATATCCTGTCCACAGGTATCTTCTGATGTAAACTACTGGAACTATCTTTTCCCAAACTTGACCCTAGATGGGAAACTTGTTTGATCACCTTTTCCAATAGGTTATGTCTGTACGCAGCCTGCATGTACACACTTTATTTTCTATCTGTCTATCCATCTATCCATCCATCCACATTTATATATCAGCCTCCTTTAAGGCTCAGGGAAGTTCACATGGAATATAGAACAAAAACAATACAGAGAAATTTGGCCCAGGGATGCTGTGTAGTGCACAAGAAAATAATCACACTGGTGATTAATCACACTCTGGTACGCTCTTTGAAGACAGTTTACACTACAGCAAATTCTGTAGTAATTGGACTTTCAAAATATCCTTTCCCTATGAATTTCTACAAGAAAATAAAAAATGATGCCTCCCCTGTCCAGATAGTTATATTGGATCTAATTAAAATGTTATCCTGGGGCTGAACATCAGTAACCTCTTTATAGTCCAGATAGGCTTCCTGCTGCAAAAAGGGAAGCTAAGGTCAAGACACAGCAGCAAGAAGTCATAAGACCTTTAATGCATGATATTGTGCCACGCTCTAGAAACTAAAAAGTTATGTATTGCTATGGAAATGGGAATGGATCAAATGTGGAAAAGAGGACATACTCCCTCTCACTCCAGTTCAGTGTTCTGCAATCATTTCTGGTATTCTCTAACAAGATCCCTGTGTCTTTAGCAGTTATATGACTGCTTTCCTTGTCATTGAAAGCCAGGGAAAGTTTCCTCTGCTGAATTTCTACCTGTCAATAAACCATTAAACACCACTGCCAGAATAAAATACAGCTGCTATAACAGCAGCTCTAGCTGCTGTCTCCCGCATAAGGCATGACATTGCCTTAAATATCAGGATTGGGTAGGCTTTATAAGTAGTTGGCTATTTTTGTATTTGCTGGATTTTATCCAAAAAGTACATCTGGGTCACATTTTCAAGCTTTTCTCTAGAAAGCTACTTCTACAGGGCATGAGGAAACATCATCTGTCCATTTCAAATTCTCATCACACAACTCCCACACAATCACCATGAGTTTTAAAAATGTTGTGCAGGTCATCTATGTTCAGGGACCAGGTTAACCTCCTCCATTAGTCCCGGTTTTAAGACATGTTTCACCCAGGTCTCCAAGAAGGGCCTGAAGGCACATAATGCAGCAACTTTGCTGAAGCAAAATAGGTCTAGGTCTGTTATGTGCCCAGCTGAGGGAGACCCTCTGAGATGTCTGTCCGCACATCCCTGAGTACTGTGGAAGGTGGAATATTCATATAACAAAGTAAGCTCTAAGTGAACGTCATCTGTTTCAAAGCTGCCAGGCTACCACCACGAGGAACAATGAAAACTGGTTTGGGCAACAGAAATGCCTACAAGAATGTTGTCATTATCATAAAAATGCAGTCATGGCATGCATTCTTCTTTGAAACATAGTAAGTAGGCTGTGCTTGCAATGTGCACAGTGGTCATCAACTTCCTACTGAATTGTTAATAAATACACTGGATTAGATAACCCCCTAATGGAGTTTCCTACTCGCTCACCATAGAGAGACCCAGGGTGCCCATCTCTGTGCTGAACCATTGCAACAGTTATGACACATCTTCAGACACTGTTTTAATTCTCGTTTCCATGCATGAAAAAGGATCCTGGAGTGCAGCTATTGTTTATGTTTGTCTGTTACAACTGAATTGGCTTGATCAACATCAGAACCCAAAGGCTGTAGGCTGTACAAGCAGGGAAAACAGGAGTTTTCCAACTCTGCCATGTGGGCCTCCCCACTACCTGACCCTTCAGGATAAGACAACCAGAAAGTTTACAATGCTCGCCATGGCCTAAGGAAGTGGGGGAAACCAGATTCACAGGCCAACAACACACTTAGGGAGAGCATGAATATGGGTTTGTGCAAAGGGGAGGGGGCAGGGCAAACTGTCCGGCTTGAAACGAAAATGAGCAAAGCCCCAAAGGATGTCCACTCCTTTTCACAGATGGAAGAGAAAACCAGGGAGAGCAAATCCCTAATGTGTTCAGAGTTAATACTCTTTTTCAAGGGTATTTTGCCAAGATTCTCAACATCATTAGCTTAATTGTGTTTGTGACTGTAGACTTGCCACCAGGTCTGGAGAAAAATACCCACCCAGCCACTTTGAGGAAGGCTTAGTGTGTGGAGAAGGGCAGCTGAAGCTCATAGTATTGAAATAGGCACCTGCTAAAAACTAGAGAAGCTGATGAGTTGGCTAAAGCCATCCCCGAAACTTTGCTACGCCTAACATTTCACTAAGTCATAATAGGCCTTCCTGAAAGACTTGCGCCAAATTAATAAAAAGGGGGGGGGGGTCAGGGTGAAATTCTGCAGACAATTTCTCCGCCTCAGTTCCAAGGGAAGGGAGGTCACGGCGAGCGCTTTTCTCTTCCCCTCCCCACCCGCCAGCCTTAACCACGGACGGTCCGCCTTTCCCACCCCTCCATCCATTTCGGCCCAAGGGAGCGATGGATTAGCGAGAGGCGGCTGGCTCCCTCCGTCCACCTCGCCGCGCGTCCGCAGGCCAGCGTGGCCCGTGGCGGTCGAGCGCAGCGGCGACGAAGGGCTCTGCCACGTGCGGAGTTGGGAAGGTGCGCCCCGGCGAAAGCCGCTTCTAGCCCCGCACAATCGCGCCCCGTCGCACTCTCGCTTCTTCAAACCCCCCCTCCCCCCGGCAGGTATTTTTTTATTTCCCGGCTCTGTTCAAGAGGAAGCGAGGTGGCTGGAGATGCTCTCAACGGCCCGCCCTCTCCCTCCATTCTGAAACTCCGCCACGCCCCCCCCCCCCACACAGGTGGATCCTAGTTAGACGGAAAAGTAGCCTGTCCATGCTCAGAGGCGCTCTTGCCGGTATCCCCGGCGCGGGCCAGGAACAGGGGAGAGGGAACCCTGCCACAAGTTCCTCGCGTCCTCTGCCCCAGCAGCGACCCCCCCCCCTCCCTCCCTCTCTCCCCGACGCCCCTTTTCGCCTACTCGGCGTAGCCGGTACTCCAGGGCAGGCGACGACGGTTCTCCCGGGGGCTCTGGACGGCTCTGCCGGTGTGGTCGTCGGCCAGCTGGAGTTCCTCGGCGGTGAGCTGCAGGAAAAGGGGCCTGCAGAAGGGGTCCCGGGGGGGCTCCCTGCAGGAGCCGCTGCCGCCGCCGCCGCCGCCGGAGTTTGCGGAGCTGGGCCCGGAGGGTGCGGGCGGAGGAGCAGGCGCCGCCTTTGGGGTTGGTGGTGGAGGCGTCGGCGCGCTCGGCGGGCTGCTGCTGCTGCTGCTGCTGCCTTCGCCGCCGCCCAGGCCCCCGACCAGTTGCGCCATGGCCGAGCGCACCCTGCCTAGCATGCTGCAGCCGCCGGGCGCCGCGGGCTCGGTGCGGCCGAAAAGGGAGGCGCGCTGGCTGGCTCGGCTCCCCGCCTCCGGGGCTCGGGCTGCAGCTCTGCCGCGGCGGGGGATCTCCGAGCAGGCCCCCGCCCCCTCGCGTCCCCGCGCATCCCCGCCGGCGCACCCCGAGCCCCCAGGGAGCCTCCCTGCCCCTCGCGGCCTTCCAGCCTGCCCCGGACGGTCCTTGCCCCGGACACCTGCCCTCCCGCGACGCCCGCCTGCCCTGGCGGCGGCGGAGACGCCAGACGCCCGCCCCCCCCCCCCCCGCCTATTCCCCGCAAGGGAGCTTCTTTGCCGAGAGTGACGCCGCGCTCGGAGTCTTTCGCCACGCCTTCAGGTGTTTCATTTTCAAGGGACTCTTTATTATCCAGAGGGCTGCAGGACAGGGAAGAGATTGCTTGTGAGAGTAAAAGGCCGCAGTTAGAACCGTTTCCTCCTTTTGCTTTGAACTCTGGTGCTGGAGAAGACTCTTGCGAGTCCCTTGGACTGCAAGGCAAACAAACCGGTCAGTCCTAGAGGAGATCAGCCCTGACTGCTCTTTAGAAGGCCAGATCCTGAAGATGAAACTCAAATACTTTGGCCACCTCATGAGAAAGAAGGACTCCCTGGAGAAGAGCCTAATGCTGGGCGCGATCGAGGGCAAAAGAAGAAGGACGATAGAGAATGAGGTGGCTGGATGGAGTCACTGAAGCAGTAGGTGCAAACTTAAAAGGACTCTAGGGAATGGTGTCCGACCAATCGCGACCCCATGGACAATGATCCTCCAGGCCTTCCTGTCCTCTACCATTCCCTGGAGTCCATTTAAGTTTGCACCTACTGCTTCAGTGACTCCATCCAGCCACCTCATTCTCTGTCGTCCCCTTCTTCTTTTGCCCTCGATTGCTCCCAGCATTAGGCTCTTCTCCAGGGAGTCCTTCCTTCTCATGAGGTGGCCAAAATATTTGAGTTTCATCTTCAGGATCTGGCCTTCTAAAGAGCAGTCAGGGCTGATCTCCTCTAGGACTGACCGGTTTGTTCGCCTTGCAGTCCAAGGGACTCGCAAGAGTCTTCTCCAGCACCAGAGTTCAAAAGCCTCAATTCTTTGACGCTCGGCCTTCCTTATGGTCCAACTTTCGCAGCCATACATTGCAACTGGGAAGACCATAGCCTTGACTAAACGCACTTTTGTTGGCAGGGTGATGTCTCTGCTTTTTAGGATGCTGTCTAGATTTGCCATAGCTTTCCTCCCCAGGAGCAAGCGTCTTTTAATTTCTTTGCTGCAGTCCCCATCTGCAGTGATCTTGGAGCCCAGGAAAATAAAATCTGTCACTATCTCCATTTCTTCCCCTTCTATTTGCCAGGAATTGAGAGGGCCGGATGCCATGATCTTTGTTTTCTTGATGTTGAGTTTCAAGCCAACTTTTGCACTCTCCTCCTTCACCTGCATCAACAGGCTCTTTAGTTCCTCTTCACTTTCTGCCATTAGAGTGGTATCATCTGCATATCTGAGGTTGTTGATATTTCTCCCTGCAACCTTGATCCCAATTTGTGACTCCTCTAATCCCGCATTTCTCATGATGTGCTCTGCATACAAGTTAAATAGGCAAGGCGACAGTATACAGCCTTGCCGAACTCCTTTCTCAATTTTGAACCAGTCAGTGATTCCATGTTCAGTTCTCACTGTTGCTTCTTGACCTGCATATAAATTTCTCAAGAGACAAATAAGATGCTCTGGTATTCCCATCTCTTTAAGAACTTGCCACAATTTGTTGTGTTCCACACAATCAAAGGCTTTAGCATAGTCAATGAAGCAGAAGTAGACATTCTTCTGGTACTCCCTAGCTTTCTCCATGATCCAGCGTATGTTGGCAATTTGATCTCTAGTTCCTCTGCCTCTTCGAAATCCTGCCTGTACTTCTGGAAGTTCTCGGTCCACATATTGCTGGAGCCTAGCTTGTAGGATTTTGAGCATAACTTTGCTAGCATGAGAAATTAGTGCAATGGTGCGGTAGTTTGAACATTCTTTGGCATTGCCCTTCTTTGGGATTGGAATGTAAACTGACCTTTTCCAATCCTGTGGCCATTGTTGAGTTTTCCAAATTTGCTGGCATATTGAGTGTAGCACTTTTACTGCATCGTCCTTTAAGATTTTGAATAGTTCAACTGGAATGCTGTCACCACCACTAGCTTTATTGTTACTCAGACTTCCTAAGGCCCATTTGACTTCACATTCCAGGATGTCTGGCTCCAGGTCAGTCACTACCCCATTGTGGTCATCAGGGATGTTAAGCTCGCTCTTGTATAGTTCTTCTGTATAATTTTGCCACCTTTGTTTAATCTCTTCTGCTTCTGTGAGGTCCCTACCATTTTGGTCCCTTATCATACCCATCTTTGCATGAAACGTTCTCTTCATATCTCCAATTTTCTTGAAAAGATCTCTGGTCCTCCCGATTCTATTGTTTTCTTCTATTTGTTTGCACTGTTCATTTAAGAAGGCATTCTTATCTCTTCTAGCTTTTCTCTGGAATTCTGCATTCAGTTGGGTGTATCTTTCTCTTTCTCCCTTGCCTTTCACTTCCCTTCTCTCCTTAGCTATTTGTAAAGCTTCCTCAGACAGCCATTTTGATTTCTTGCATTTCTTTTTCTTTGGGATGGTTTTAGTTGCTACCTCTTGTACAATGTTGCGAACCTCCATCCATAGTTCTTCAGGCACTCTGTCTATCAGATCTAATTCCTTAAATCTATTTGTCACCTCCACTGTGTATTCGTCGGGGATATGATTTAGTTCATACCTGAGTGGCCTAGTGCTTTTCCCTACTTTCTTCAATTTAAGCCTAAATTTTGCAACAAGAAGCTCATGATCTGAACCACAATCAGCTCCTGGTCTTGTTTTTATTGACTGGATAGAACTTTTCCATCTTTGGCTGCAGAGCACATAGTCAATCTGATTTCTGTGTTGACCGTCTGGTGATGTCCATGTGTAGAGTCGTCTCTTGGGTTGCTGGAAAAGAGTGTTTGCTATGACCATTGTATTCTCTTGACAAAATTCTACCAGCCTGTGCCCTGCTTCATTTTGTACTCCAAGGCCAAACTTGCCTGTTATCCCGGTTATCTTTTGGCTTCCTACTTTAGCATTCCAATCCCCCATGATGATAAGCACATCATTTTTGGGTGTTGCTTCTAGAAGGTGTTGTAGGGCTTCATAGAACTGATCAACTTCATCCTCTTCAGCAGCAGTGGTTGGGGCGTAGACCTGGATCACTGTGATGTTGAATGGTTTGCCTTGGATTCGAACTGAGATCATTCTGTCATTTTGGGGATTGTATCCCAAGACTGCTTTTCCTACTCGCTTATTGATTATGAAGGCTACTCCATTTCTTCTGCGAGATTCTTGTCCACAGTAGTATACCTGATGGTCATCTGAATTAAATTCACCCATTCCTGTCCATTTTAGTTCACTAATTCCTAAAATGTCGATGTTCAGTCTTGTCATTTCTTGTTTAACCACGTCCAGCTTGCCTTGATTCATGGATCTGACGTTCCAGGTTCCTATGGAATAAAAATCTTTACAGCATCGGACTGTCTTTTCGCCACCAGTTACTTCCACAACTGAGCGTCCTTTCGGCTTTGGCCCAGCCGCTTCATTCATTCTGGCGCTACTCGTACTAGCCGTCTGCTCATCCCCAGTAGCATATTGGACACCTTCCGACCTGAGGGGCTCATCTTCCAGCGTCATATCGTTATGCCTATTGGAACTGTCCATAGAGTTTTCATGGCAAAGATACTGGAGTGGTTTGCCATTTCCTTCTCCAGTGGATCACCTTTTGTCAGAGCTCTCAGCTATGACCTGTCCGTCTTGGGTGGCCCTGCACGGCATAGCTCATAGCTTCACTGAACTACGCAAGCCCCCTTGCCACAACAAGGCAGCGATCCTTGAAGGGGGCTAGGGAATGGTAGGGGACAGGAAAGCCTGGAGGATCATTGTCCATGGGGTCGCAATGGGTCGGACACGACTTCGCACCTAACAACAACAACCACTTGTATTTCAAATACGGCTAAGGCGTTGAATAAGCCCGTGGAGGATATTAAATTCTGGCAGAGTTGCGGTAAATCTTTACTATCCAGAAATTTAGAGCCTAGCATGGCAGAGAAGTACAGCGTGCTAACTGCATGAAGTCAGAAAACAACAACAAAAAGCATGTTCTCCAAGGTTGTACTTCAGTAATATTTATTGGTAAGCTTAATTCTACACACTTAGAGGTAAAGAGCAGATTCCTGTTCTTATCTAAATAGCTGGATGGCGAGAGATGCTGCAGGCTTGAGAAACGGAGAAGAGAGAAGATTCGGGAAACAGGAAATTACCTTCTAGAGACAGGTCAGTGAGATCAGAAGGTGAACAGTCAGCGTTCCTGTCTATCTCACTATATGGTGAGGAGAATTCCTGTTAGAGTCTCAAGTCAGGCGACATCGCACAGAGAGTTATTTCCAACAGCCCAAAGGTGACGTGTGAAACTGCAGAGCGCAGGAGAGAAGAGAGTCTTCCTCTTCCCCTCTGAGTTGCCCTTTGGGCCATCTGGTTTAAAGATGGTGGTTTCTTGTAGTTAGATTCTGGTGGGTAGTTGTATTAGTCTGAAGCAGCAGAACAAAGTTGTGGAGTCCTGTGGCACCTTTAAGAGCAACCAAGTTTAATTCAAGGTATATGCACACAAAAGCTTTGAATAAAACTTGGTTGGGCTTCAGTTTCTAGTTGTGGTTCTGAAGTGGCAGAAGAAGGTTACTGCTGCTGCTGCCAGTGATGCTTGGGATGGAAGCAGAAGCCTCTTGCACGCAAGGCCACCGAAACAAAGAATTGTGTTTTCTCAAGGGCTTTGGTTTTATTGAAGTGTGCATGCTCTTGGCCGGGCCCTGTCTCACTCTGAAAGCTGAGGTGGAATAGCTGAGATATTGAGTGAACTTGGACAAAGCAGAAGGCGTCTTTTTGCCGCTGATAAGACAGGGGAGAGCTGGGTTAGGTGTATGGGGGCAGGCAGAAGCGAAGGCCACGACAGCAAGCCTTATGAGGGTTGTTGAACCAGCAACGTTGCCACCTTATTACAGAAGAACCCGAGGCCCCTGCCCTTTCTGTTGCCCTGGTTAAAGTTTTAGCTCCTATCAAGAGCTATAACCCTTCATCTCCTTTCCGGGAAAGAGTGAGCAGGCCCAGGACTGTTCATGTGTTCATTCATGGGGTCCCTGTCTCTGATCTGGAGGTTCTGGCAGGACCTCTTTGGGCGTGGGACCTTGGCAGGCTTCCTGGGCATCAGAAGGTAGTGATGGAGTGCAGGGCTTTCTGGGTGGGTCCTGGTTGCTTGACTCATTGGGGGTGGGGGTCCACAACTGGCTCTTGTGGCAGGGTCATGGGGTCTGCCTGCAGAGGGTTCAGAGAGATGAGGGATTCATCATCTGAAGAATCTGCCCAAGTGGAATGGGGGAAACCGTGAAACAGCCATGAAGCTCAGTGGGTGATTTTGAGCCAGGTTGGCAACATTCAGTCTAACAAGGTGAGAGAGTACTGTTGTGATCCATTTGGAGGATGATTTACTAGGAAGTACTATGAGGGTCATACAATAAGCCTGGATTCTGAAAGTAGTGGGGTACCTGCTAGTGTGGTCTGAGAAGAAAAGAGCCCCAGATAATCTAAAACCAGTCTGCATTCAGCTGTCACAACTAGAGTTCTCTTGTGCTGTTGTCAGCTGTGAATGGATGATGTGCCTGGCTCCAAGCACAAGGGGACGGGGGCACGCCCATATATTGCGCTACACTTTCTTGAAGTTCAGCAGAAATACTGTGATGGTGGTCTTGCCTGGGCACTGTCAGTTCTCCTGTAAAGCAGTGGTCCCCAACCCCCAGTCTGAAGACCGGTACCGGTCCGTAGATCAGTCAGTACCGGGCCACGGCTCTGCCACTCTGCCGCCGCCAGCTCACCTTTGATGCTCTCCAGCAGCCGCCATGGCTGGGGCTCCCCCTCAGTGTGGCACTCTGCAGCTGCTGATGGCAGCACCCCCAGCGGGTGGTGGGAAGTCAGGGGCACCGGCAGGAAAGCAAGTGGAGCAGGGGCTCAGGCGGCAGTAGCAATGTCCCACGGCAAAAGACTACTCCCCCCCCCCGGGCCTCAGTAAAATTGTCAAACATCGACTGGTCCTTGGTGATAAAAAGGTTGGGGACCACTGCTGTAAAGGACACTTAACTTCCAGAGCAAGGCCCTGAGAAGGCATTGTTCATGGTAAGAAGGCCATCAGCTGCCATTTCAGTCCTATGCAAATGGTGCTTCTGCTTCCAGTTAGCTGGTAGTAATATTCAGGCATGCAGTGTTGCATGAGAGGGTGTTCAAGCCAGAATGCAGAGGGCTTACTCTCCTCCTTGGCAGTACAGGCAAACAACATGACCTCTTTGCCTCTCACAAAGTATAGTTTGGCTCATTCAGCATTTTGCATCACTTGTCCTTGCTGCACCTGCCCAGGGAGAAATTTGCCAGTGCAGCACCTTTCTTGGCACAAAAATCCTGCTAAAAAATCAAAGCAAGGATGTCTCAGTCAGGGTAATGAGAGAAGGCTGCTCATTTGTTTTGCAGTGAGTTGAAACCTCTAACAGAAAATGCATACTTGATCAAAGAGATAGGTAGGATGTTCTAATTTGAGGCCGCATCTGTTGATGTCCCTTGGCAAGGAGACAAAAACAAAAGAGCTGCAGCAAAGGGTATTCCTGAACAGATTTTGCCCCCACCTGAAAATGCTAGCTGAAGAGAATCTGGATGCGGGTCTTGTGGCCGCCTCATAGCCTTGTTCTGACATTATTGTCTGGCTCAAGAATGTGCCAATCCAACTAGATGATGTATTACGAATATATAAATTTAAATTTTTAAATGATAGGACAAGGAAAGATTAGCACCTGGTTTGGGATTTGGTGGTTAGTGTAAGCAAGGAGGGCAGTAAATTTGAAAACAATAAAATTAAGACATGGGTTCTGTTCTTGTGTATGATCTTATGGGGAAACTTTTACTGGGAGAACAGGATCATGTTAATCAGAGTTATCTTGACTGGTGATCCTTCCTGACAGGCAAGAACAATGACCAAACAGTGCTGAGTGACGCTTGAAATGATAACGGCTCCTATGCCCTGAAGTCCAATTCTTGATATGACTGTGTTATTCCTGGAGACAGCTCATCTTATTCCCAGGGGTGATTTATAGAAGCAGCAGCAGCTCTGATCATAATTTCTTGACATCCTTTGATACCAATTTACTTAGATCTAGAATGACCATCAGAATAATCCTTCTAGGACTGTCAATTAAGTATTCTTTAACTGTTCAGCACTGAAGATGATGGATGATTCTGTTCACTGCTGCAAGTACAGGCTCAGTGCCATTTTTTGAAAGGTTAGAAATGTCTGATTTATGTATTCTTAGGAGATGCTTCTTGGGTTCAGAAACAGGGGCAAGTCAAAGATGCAAGCCACGCTTTGCCCTTGGCTGTAATGCCAAACTGTGGTTCTGCTGATAAAATCTCGGATCAGATGGAGGGGGACTCTCTCATGCTTGTTTATGTTGTGGCAAGCTGTGGTTTGCTGTTGCACCCAAACTTAATCATTATGGACTCCAAACAACAAAGTGGCACTAGCATGATCTTCTTTAGGTTGGCCTGTATTCCACCTGGAAAACAAGCACAGGAGAAATGTCCATTTTGCTGAGGAAACTAATTCTCCTTGATGCTTGTTCAGCATTTTTATATCTGATTTTGTGTGTATGGCTTCTCAAAGAGATGTCATAGCATCGAAATTATTTAACATTCAAGTTGGGTATATAGTTTGGCCAGTAAATCCATTACATTATCATGGAGAACATGCTGTTAAAACAATGGCAATTTACTGCCCCTTACTTTTTCCTCCTCTTCTGTGCAACCATCATGTAACTTGGCAATCTTACATATAGCATTTCTCCTGGTTACATAAGAGGTATGCAAGTTTAGATTGCTGATCTGCATTTATCATACTAGCAAACCAATCAGCTGCGAACCTCTTTTTTTGGTGGGACAATATACTTTTTTTCATGTAGACATTTACCTGAAGCAGTTCTGTTTCTTTTAAGTTGTCTTTACGGTTTGCTTCTAGCCGGAGGACAATCATATGAACATCAGTTTAAGCTGATGAATGTTAGTACCTGCCATGTTTTTCTGCTGGCTTTTTTTTGTCATAGTTTTATTATTCCTATGTATGATTTTATTTTGTGATCTGTGTTGAGCAGGTTTATAGAGAGGCAGCATATAGATTTTCTAAATAAATAAAACTGGAAATCTGATGCAATACCTACACAGGTCTTCAACTGCCTGTGCTCTACAGATAAATAATTGTCAGGAGCATCAATTGAGAAAATGTACTGCATGGTTTGCAGGCTAAATGCCAAATGGGCCTTGCTGAAGGAGCTAAGCAATAAATCATGAACATGAATACATGTGTTACTTGTACTTATTGGATGTTCCCTGGCATGCTGGTTGTAGAACTCTCCTACGTTGTTTTACGGATGCCTTCATAGCTGACCTATGCTCCTCAGTCTTGAGTTATCTAACTCAAAGCACCCATATCTTGCCTCAAAGTGAAGCATCCAGGTATTCTCTGTTTTGGCTCTTATTCCTCCTTTCAGTTTGCATCCCTTTTTGCCTGTTGCAGAGAAAGTCCAGCTGTATCAGGTGCATTCCTCATGTTCTAGATGCTGTTAATCTGGCTGAAAGACCTGGCTTTTGTGTGAGTGGAAGTGCCTAGCGTAGGAGGAATATGTACTGCAGTAGAGGAACCACCTGTGAAATGAGGATTAGGTTGGACTAGATGACCCATGAGGTCCCTTCCAACTCTATTATTCTATGATTCTATGATCTAAGCCCAAGTTTTTGTTTACTGCTCAGGAATACCAGGCTTCTTTTTCGATGCTAAAGAGTATAGGCCCATACAACCCTAATGCAGCAAATTACTTCAAGTCACTCTCTGAATGAAGCTGAGTTATCATAGAATCATAGAGTTGGAAGGGGCCATACAAGCCATCTAGTCCAACCCCCTGCTCAACGCAGGATTAACCCTAAGCATCCTAAAGCATCCAAGAAAAGTGTGTATCCAACCTTTGCTTGAAGACTGCCAGTGAGGGGGAGTTCACCACCTCCTTAGGCAGCCTATTCCACTGCTGAACTACATGACTCCTCTGCCCAAATTAAAAGAAATAGAACCCCAAAACAACATGGCGGAGACTAGATAAGTCTTTCTGTCATTGCCACCTAAGAAATAATGGTTGTATTGATGCCTAGTTATGCAGGAATGCTAAGCCTCAGAAGACCTGAAAAACTAAACTAGACATTCCCAGCTTGGCATGTCTAGGAGAGGCCCTGTGGTTGGTGTCATTGGTTGCCCAGAAATCGTAACCAGAGTTTATACTGCAATCACAATGGTCTGGTGTAGTGGTTAGGAGTGCAGACTTCTAATCTTGCAAGCCGGGTTCAATTCTGCACTCCCCCACATGCAGCCAGCTGGGTGACCTTGGGCTCTCCACGGTGCTGATGAAACTGTTCTGACTGAGCAGTGATATCAGGGCTCTCTCAGCCTCATCCACCTCACAGGGTGTCTGTTGTGGGGAGAGGAAAGGGAAGGCGATGGTAAGCCGCTTTGAGACTCCTTCGGGTAGAGAAAAGCAGCACATAAGAACCAACTCTTCTTCTACTACTACTTTTGGGCAGGAGGGTAGGAAGAGAAAATATGCTATCCCACCCTCCTACACACACACGGCACAAAATACTGCAATCCTGCTACTTGGAAAATGCGCTTCTCTTGCAGAAATGCCATAACCTTGATGGAAGAGGTACAGAATGCACAGTCCAGCGTTGGAACAAATCTGCATTTATTGCACCAAAAACTTGCTTACGTAGGAAGGCCTTCTAGTAATGAAAGACAGTTGCTGTTGTTCTAACCAAACTCTTGGATTAGGATTAATAGAACCCAGAAGCATGTTAAATTCTATATTCCATCATCATCTGAATTGTCCTTGTTTTAGTAAAACAAGCTCTTAGGAGTGTCCTGTTGTAAAGAGTCAGCTGAAACTCTGGGTAGCCTGCAGCAGCAAGGCGAGAAAAAAGTACAGTAATAGCTCAGAGGGGAACTGGTTTGTTGTGGCCTAGGCAACAGCTTTCTGACCTCATCACATGCATGAGGACGGCCAAGCTATTTATAATGAATCCTCAAGGAAGCCTAGATTGATATATGTTTTCTCTCTCCTTTAGCCTCAGGGTGATCACTAAAACAGAGAGAGAGAGAGAGATGACACTTAAACAGACTCTTAAAGCATCTATACTATAGGAACATGATTCTAGTGATTCAGAGCTTCCCCTCATCTTGTTCTCCCCAAATGATGCTTTAATATCACAGTGTCTGGTTTGAGTTTCCATGACAACATGGAGCACTGCAGAAATGCTGGTTTGCATTAGCCTGTTGGCAATGACGCTGTGGCCTGTGCTGAGGAACTAGGATGGTGATAAGCATAGTAAGATATGAAGCAGGGTCAGGGCTTTTCCCTCCTTGCCGAACATGTATACTTAAATCTAGAGCTTACCATTCGAATCATATCGTAGTACAAGGCATGAATGGCACATGAGAAAGTGGATGAATCCTCCTCTTCTTGGCTGTCCTAGGCCTTTGTAGTAGTTCATTTTCTTCAGCAGCACCAAACGAGAAACTTTTAGGAGAAGCTACTGCAATAAAAATGATTTTTTTAAAAACACTTGTTATTTTACTGCAAAAAAACAATATCAGAGGACAGCTGTGTTGGTCTGCAGAGGAAGAGAAAAACAGGTTCTGATTATTAGTGAGGAGTTCTCAAGTTTGAGGAAGATGAGAAACCAGACAAGGGGGAAATGTCTGCAGCAGATCTAAGAGAACTGTGACTAACCCAGGGTCACCCCAGCTGGCTGCATGTGGAGGGTGAGGAATCAAACATGGTTATTAGATTAGAGTCCACTGTTCTTAACCACTGTACCGTGCTAGCTAAGACCTGTCCCTGGTGCTCACCCATCTTGTTTCTAATAGTAAGCCTTCTGGAATTGAGGCCTGATATCTGCAAAGGACCTGCTTGCTAGTATTTTATGTGGAAAAAGAAAGGACTCAAACCTGACTGGAATTGAAGTTTCAAAGTCACCTGTCCTTTTTGGCATTTTTACAGTCTTGGAAGCAGTAGAACCATAGAGTCTAACCTCCCGCTCCATGCAGGATCAGGCGAAAGCATCCTTTATAAATATTTGTCCAGGTGCTGCTTAATGATTATTAATGAGGGGGAGCTCATCACCTCTTTAGGCAGCCAGTTCCACCGCTGAACTACTCTGTGAAACTTTCTCAATGATATCTAGTCAATACCATTCTACACCAAGTTTAAACCCATTACTGCAGGTCCTGTCCTCTGCTGCCAACAGGAACATTTCCCTGCCCTAGTCTAAGTGACAACCTTTCAAATGCTTAAAGACAGCAATCATGTCCCTTCTCAACCTCCTTCAGGCTGAACATTCTCAAGTCTCTCAGCCTTTCCTCATGGGGCTTGGTCCCCAGGCCCAGATCATCCTTGTCATTCTCCCCTGCACCCTCTCAATTTTGTCCATATCCTTTTTGAAACGAGGCCTCCAGAACTGTACAAAGCACTCCAGGTATGGTATACAGCAGGACCATGACATCTTGCAGTTTTGATGTGATGCCTCTGTAGATGCAGCCCAAGATTGCATTTGCTTTTACTGCCGCATCACACTGTCTGCTTGCATTTAGCTTACAGCCCACAAGTACCCAAGGTCTCATTCACACACACTGCTACCCAGATATGTATCTTCCATCCAGTATGTATGCTTCTCATTTTTGTGACCCAGATGTAGAATTCTTTGTGTACTTATTGTTCTCTTTTGCCCGCTTTTCCAGCATGTGAGCCTAAATGGCAACTTTCCTGTATTCTTATAAACTGATGGTAGAGACTTCCTAGAGCCTTCTTCCACACCTGTTAGTATGAACATCAGTAAAACTTTGCTTCTAATGGTATAGTCAGGGAGGCTATTCAAGCCTTAACAAATATGTAGGCTTGTGTGAAAATTTGCCTCCAGTCTTTCTAGATGCTGCCATCTAGTGTCCAATAGTCAAATGTCACTATTTTGTTCTGTCACAGCTAAACTGAATATGGAAAATATCCCCTGTAGAGTAATAAGATCTGGGTTCTTGAGTGATCTCACTAAGTCTTGATTGAAATGTGTGACATTGTGTGTGCCCATTTAAATTGGGCCTTCAGCTGCTACTAATGTACTGTTAGTGTGCCAAGAATCCATAGCCTTGACCAGTGGTTCGCTCTCTTGCTAACTTTGCACATGAAGTGATTGTTGTTGTATGCATCGTGGGTCAACTTAAGCAAGGGACTGGGTGCATGCTCCTTGGCACAGATAAGTTCTTGCCTATCAACATCACATATAAATCGGGCCTTAGTAGTAACCTGTCCCTTACTTTCTATAGCTGATTCTGAAGGGAAGGTGGATTATAAGCCACTTTGAGACTCCTTTGGGTAGTGAAAAGTGGGATATAAAAAATAACTCTTCTTTTGATCTCTGGGATTGACATTTGAATTGCCAGCAGCACTTGAAAGGCATACGTATATTTCAACTGTTCCTTTATTTTTACACATTTTCTCCCCTGCCTTTCTACCCTTACAAAGGACCACTAAGGTGGCTAAAAATATGCACACATTTCAAAACCATTAACACCCCCCCCATCCAATACATCATTAAACCATTAAACCTAGAGTTGAACTCTGTACAAAAACAACAATCAAAACATTGGGCAGGGAAGGGGGTTCACTGAGGGAATGTGAAATGAAACCAAAAAAGGCTTCACCTGCTGATGGAGGATGGCAACAAAATGGGAGGAAACAGGCAAATCTCCCTACAGCTCTCAGTGCACTCAGAGAAGAAGGTGAGCCTTGTCTTGCCATTCACTACTGGAGGTCCACGTGCCACCTTTGGATATGGAATGGGCAAAATAATTTCTGACACTTCCATCCCCTCCAATTTGCAGAATATAATTTTTGAAATCAATGACTTACTCATACAGCTATCTGCTGTGTTTTGTACACAAGTTTTTGCTCTGTGTGCCTCCACTGTGTGGCACTGAAACAGGCCCTGCTATAAAAATCTTTCACATGGCTTGGGGCAAGACTGTCTCCCTCACTTAAAGTGATGACTGTCTTCCCCTTGTTGTCCTCTAAAGCAATGGTCCCCAACCTTTTTATCACTGGGGACCAGTCAACGCTTGACAATTTTACTAAGGCCCGAGGGGGGGGTAGTCTTTTGCCGAGGGATGTTGCTGCCGCCTGAGCCCCTGCTCCACTTGCTTTCCCGCCGGCGCCAGAAGCAGCTGCGCAGTGCCACACCAAGGGGGAGCCCCAGCCATGGTGGACGCTGGAGAACACCAAAGGTGAGCCGGCGGCAGAGAGGCAGGGCAGCCCCTGAGGCAGCAGCTGGGGAGGAGGACGAGGAGGAGTTGCGGCCTGGTACCAACTGATCTACGGACCGGTACCAGTCTCCGGCCCGGGGGTTGGGGACCACTGCTCTAAGGAGCTCAGTGTAGTGTATATGGTACTGCCCATCTCCAGTCTTTCCTCACAACAACCCTTTGGAGCTGATTATATCCAAGGTCACTCAACAAGTTGCATGATTTGAACTAGGATTTTTTAAATTGATACAACTTGTTTTTATTTTTGGTTTGTTGTAAGCTAATCTGGAGAGGTGTAAATTTTCCAAATAAGTCCAGTACTTTAATCATCGCATCACATGATTCAGGCAGTAAACCAGAAAGGTAAACTGTACACCAGAGACTCAGAATAAAATTTGAGAGGAAAGGCTGAGGAAATAAGAAAGCAACCTTTAATAGTAAAACAGGTGGGAAAGAATGGGGAAATTGTTCAGTACTTTGGGAGACAGCAGCAAGATTTAGCAAAAGATGGTCTAAATGTGAAATGAAAAAGTAGAGTCTGACAATTCCCAGGCTGTGTTCTGGTTGCAGAGAGAAAAGAGGAATATTATCAGCTTCTGAGGGAAGAGAAGAAAGTAGGAAGGCCAATAAAATCATTTCTGGATTTATTAGTAAAATAACCCAAAAATCTATTGAGAAACGGTGTAAAGACATTCAGGGTTGGGCAGCAAGTGTGTGTGTGAAGAGATTGAGATCAGAAATGGAGGAGTAAAATTGGAGGACAACAGCACAAAAATAACAGTGAAGAAAAATAGACCTCAGCTAGAATTTTCCATTATGATTCTTGGTAGATTTTTTCCTCTGTTTTGTGACCTGGAGTGTATGTCACCATTCAGCAAAATACTTGTAGCAGAGGTGGCGTATCTATTGACGTCTGGATCCTACTAATTGGGGTTGCATTTTTGACTGGAACAACATAAAGCTAAAGCAATGTTATGAAGTTATGGCAAATGTTATCTGTTTCCCTAAGAAATGGAAATATACATACTGAAATGAATGAACACTTCCTTTTCCATCCTCAAGCCATACTTGTAAACCACCTTCTCCCATTTTTCTGCAGTGATTTTCTTCTATCGGAGAATGTGTCCATAATGAGCATCTGTCCTTCAGATAGGGGTGATAGTAAGAGGGAACACTAGACTGCAGTTACTCATATGCCACTATTAGAAATAGCAGAATCAGGGCTGGTTCTCCACTTACATTTCCCCCCCCAAATGTCAATCCTGCTGAATTCAGATCAATCTGAACCCGGGTCTTCCGCCTTTGTTTTTCCCGAATAGAAACAGACGTTGCATTCTACACTTAATTGTCTAGCTGCTCTCTCCTTCCTGCTTGATCTGGGGAAACTAAGAGGGGGGATGGGAGCAGTGG
The DNA here is from genome assembly GCF_049243985.1 of Paroedura picta. Lineage (NCBI taxonomy): Eukaryota > Metazoa > Chordata > Lepidosauria > Squamata > Gekkonidae > Paroedura > Paroedura picta. The sequence continues at coordinate 107,622,065 of NC_135372.1, forward strand.
TTGCGAAGCTCCAGCCAGCATTGAAGGAGCACAAGGCTGGAGAGGAGTTTATTTTCTGCCATTCGTCTCCTCTACAGTCAAAGCAGTGGGGGGGGGAATGGAGTATGAGGCTGCTTCTTTATTTTTCTTTTCCTGAATGAGCGAGAGGGGGGGAAGGACAATTCAAAATGCAAATCTCAGCACACAGAAGTGTGGGATTCTGGACAAGAACACAGTCACTTAAAACACGAAGGCAAAAATAAATCTTGCAAGTGAATGGCAACCAGGAATCAGCAGTCTTTGAACTGATGCCCTGACCAATCACCAACAGACTACCACACTACATCAGCATCGGCATTGGAGGTACGGAGGTGGGGGAGGAAGTTAATCCAGCAAAATGCAGAGATCTACACTTAATACTAGGGCTTTCGGAGTGGTTTTCTCAAATGTAGTGAGTTATATCTGCTCCTGGATATCGCAGGGGAAAGGTAGTATCACCACAGATCAATCATAGACATTGCAGAGGGAAAATTTAAAGCTCTAAGTATCAAAGTGGAAATTGAGTGAGGTGTAGATGAATTTTTTTTTTTAATTCAGTGTCACCGGGGATAAAAAGCAAAGAGCAGATTCTGCCCTCATTATCTTGCCTATTGTGTATCACCGGGCAATAGAATGGGTTAGCAATGCCCAAATCACACATACCAAATGCTAGCAGTGACCTTCTCAGCAGCAGGGTCTGCTGGACCTCTGGAACAGCATCTCCTGTTCTTCTTTTCAGCCCTAGCCTTTTGCTCTATAGTCCTATCACTTTTTTGAAAAGCATCCTAACAATGCTCCTAAAGTTATGCTGGTCCCAGGCTGATCTAGGCCTTGTGCGCTTGCACTAGTATGATACATGTTCCAGTTGAAAATGATGCCATACCATAACCATGCCATACACTGACTTGTGCCATTTTTGTCAAAGAATCAAATATATTTGTTTTAAATATATTTTATTGCATAGGAACAAAGCTTTAAAAAGTAAACATTATATATGAACCCAAAGTAAGCCTGAGCTCAGAGAAATGGCAAGATAACTTGAAGACAACCATTTATCAGGCTAATGTGAGTTTCTAGACTTCTTGGTTTGCAGTGGACAACAACACCTGGTCCTGAGAGAGTGTGTGCTGCTCAGTTCAACCCCCCCCCCCCAGTTTTGTAAACAAGTGCTTCAGGAGTATAGCTATAGTATAATTTGGTTGCACAAGTTATGGAACATTGCAGTAAAACCTTTGATGTGGTGCTATACTGGCTTCAGATCAAACAAAAGCAGGACCTAGCTTTCTAACACGTGGAATTGACTGTTACAAGAAAAGATAATGCAATGAGGAAGAAGGATTAAATTTGCTCTGAAAAAATGTGGAGAGAATCTTGCCTTGTCACATCTCGGCATACAAGGCACAGGGCCAGCTCCAGGGAATGCTAAGTAAAATCGGTTCAGAGGGACTTTGGAGCAATTCTCCATCCACCCCCCCCCCCCATTTCTGTGCATGTATTCAAACCAGTCATCTTAGTTTTGTTCTTTGTTGTGCCTTGATAGCCTCCACACAGTTCCCATTCATGTATGTTTCCTCTTTCCAAATTGTGAACATGTGTTTTGTTCTCATAAAATTCTACTGGAGAATTTAATAAAATAAATGGAATTGTGGTTTTTCATTAATGATCCCTACTGAAAGGATGATACCCATAGCTGGACTCTTACAATGCAACCCTAAACAAAGTAACACCCTTCTAAATCCATTGATTGTGATTAATTTAGAAAGATGTAATTCAATTTATTTAATCGCTAATTTCAAGAAAAACAAGGCAAAGCTTGACAATAAAATCAATAGGAAATTGCAGAAGGCTGTATAATCTTGCATTTCGAGTGGGGTGAGGGGAGTTCTATAAAACTCCATTGGCAGAGTAGCTTGACATTATAGATATTTCCTTGTGGGGGAGAGTCTGCAAATCTAGTCCTTTATTTGACCTTTTTCTGTACATGTCTGTGGGGTGGAATTGACTTCATAATGAACAAAACCCAAAAAGTAAAGGAAACACTAGAGTGCACCAAAGCACTTGATATATAGTTGATGTCATAAAAATCAACATGTTATCTTGGCTTTCCAAGGCAGTAAAAACCCTGGTGCATTTAACTCACCTGTTTGTATTGGCTTCATTTTTCCTCGTGTTTCTGTTGGCTCTTTCCTGCTGAGGGAAGACTTGGCCTCTTCACAAGAAAACGTAGGTTTTTTAAAACATCTCCACGCAGGTTGAGTCATGCAATGTATGCCTTGCACGTAGAAACAAGGGGTGACCCATGCATCTCAAGGCAAAACCACCCGTCACTAGCATAATGATGGCACCTACCTACCAATTGAAACAGCTCTCTCGGTCACCCCACCCATTCCGCAAATCTCATCTATAGTTCTTTATGCTTTCAAAAATACAGTGGGAAGCCTGGTTATGCTCTCCTTTTGCAGACATGCCATTTATTTCCATGGTCTGTTGTGAAGAAGAGAAGGACTGAGAAAGCGGAAAATGACCTCCCTGTGTCAACACAGAACTTTTGTAAAAAGACAAACTCCTCCTGGCTTTGATTAAGTCACAAGCAGTCCTAAATTGTGGGTTTAAATTTTGAGTTATATCTATTTTATGTATTGTATTTTATGTATTTTATCTGTTGTGTAAATGGCCTTGAGCTCTGTGAGAAAGACAGGCAGGTAATAAACAGCTGTTTATACCTAGCTATACACAGTGTATCAGCAGAAGTTACCTATCCACTTATTTAGGCAGGGAGAGGAATTGGTTTTTATGCACCATTTTTCTCTAAAGGCTCTCAAAGTAGTTTATACTTGCCTATCTTTCCTCTTCCTACAACCAGCACCCTGTGAGGTAGGTGAGGCTGAGAGGACAATAACTGGCTCAAGGTTACCCAGCTGGCTGCATGGGGAGGAGGGGTGGGGAAATCAACCCCTGTTCTTCAGATTAGAGTCTGCGGCTCTTAACCACCACACCACGATGGCTCTCAAGTCATGCGGTTCCTCTGATAGTGCTACAGTTTACAAACTAGCAGTTAACAGTTGCTACTATTTCCCCTCTCCCACCATAGACCTCCCCCCCCACCCACAAGGGAGGTGTTTCTGAGGGTTCACTGATTCATACTGGTTAAAAGTGATCCCTGTAACACCACTGAGGCTGATTCCATACTTTTTATTTGTCTTTGTTTAGAACAGCAGTTCCAAGAGATGTTCTGCTGCCATTCCAAGTTTTAACTGAATTTAAAATTCTCTAATATGATCCGAAGGCACAGGATAGGAAGAAGAGTTGGTTCTTATATGCTGCTTTTCTCTACTAGAAGGAGTCTCAAATACACCTTCCAATCACCTTCCCTTTCCTCTCCCCACAACAGACACCCTGTGAGATAGGTGAAGCTGAGCTCGGTCAGAACAGCTTTATCAGTGTTGTGGCAAGGTCACCCAGCTGGCTGCATGTAGGAGAATGCAGAATTAAGGCTCGCCAGATTAGAAGTCAGCGCTCCTAACCACTACACCAAGCTAGCTCTCATACCAAGGGGGTGAAGCAGGTCTGAATTGGGTCAGTCCTTGGCTGGGAGACCCCTGTGGAATGCATGGACACTGCCTCCATGAGGGGACAAGGCAGAATGTAATTCAATAATAAAAATTAAGGTGCAATGACTCAACTTTTACTAAAACATTCATTTGAAGAAACATTTTAAAATCCATCTTGCATGAGCTGCTTGTGGCATTCCAAGTAGAAATCCCAAGTGATGCTGTGGAAGGCTTACAAATAAGGCACTAGGGAAAAGCATCTCCAGAATGTGTTAGAGCTCTCCGGGGGGCATGTTAAAAAAGAATGACATTGACTGGCTATTGGAGTCCATTCATAGAATGATTATAGGAGTTAATTGAATTTCTGAATGATCATTGGAAAGCATTAAAGCAAGGGAGATGGGTTATCTACAAAGTGATTTTTGGGTACTATCTCCAAGCAGCAAACAAATGGTTAGGCAGTCCGTAATGCTTTTTCCTCTAACCTGGATAAAAATTCTATACAGATTACAAATACATATAATGATCAACACGGTCATAGTTACAGAATTTTTAAAATTACGGTGAATAAGACAATGACAGTTCTGTCATCCTTAATCTCATTTGTTTAATTTTTAAAAATGCACGTTATATATAGCCTGTCTCACTGAGACTCAAGTGGGGTTACACAGTATAATCTAGGAAGTTAATGTAGGGATGGGCATGAACTATTTCATGAGTCAGAATTAAGCATGGACTTGAGCTGGTTTGGAGTCCCCAAACTGATGCTTGGAGAATCTGCCATCCTTGAACATTTACCAGATATTTGTCCAATTCGGTTCAAGCCATTTCAACTTAACAGCAGATCAGGGTGGATTCACTCATCAGCTGTTATGTTTAAATGACCCTTTTATCTATTTTGCTCCCCCTAGCTTCCAAGTGGGAGGGAGCAAAACAGGTTGTTGAAATGGCTTACAGGTACACCCACCCTGGTGTTAGGCTGAAATGGCTGCAAGCCATTTCACCATTTGGTTCTGCCACCCCCTGCTTTCAAGCCAAACTGACCCATTAGCTTCCCCCCACTTCCAAGCAAAACTGGCCTGTGAAATGGCTGTTAGCCATTTAAACCTGGCTGTGGGGTGGATGCACCCATCTGCTGTTAGTTTTAAATGGCTGGCAGCCCTCGGCTTCCAAATTGGGGACCGAGTGGGGGTCCCCAAGTAGGGGGACGAACTCTCTTAATCACTATGCCCAGACACAGCACATCAGAAATTGGGCAGTAATTGGCCCCATCATTTTTCTGTAGGAATGGTTTTTAAAGTAGTGGACATAAAACTGCATATACAAATGGCTGGCAGAAAGTGTCCCAAGTTATTAAGATCTTACTGATGCGGCCCTTACATAATTTTAGTAGCCAGGGTGTGCAAGGATCCAGGGTTTCCACATAATTATAAGTCTCCAAGTACACATTCTTTATCAGTCAAATAGTTTTGAGGGATGCTAATTTTACTGTTATTTCTTAAACCATTATTTTCAAAAGATCCTGGATTATTTCCAAAAGACCTTAAAACCCTACCATTCAGGAGTACTTTAAGGGACTTCATACAGCAGAGCTGAATGGTACAGTTTTATTTTGGTGGGAAATGCAGTGTTTGTAACACTGATTTATTTATGACTAATTAATATGATTTCTGACTGATTTAAGAATCTATTTAAATACTTGCCTGCCAAGCGTAGCAATAGGGGGTGCAATAGAACCATTGAGCTGTGGGAGAGCACACATCACTAAAACGTTGAATATATAGTACTGTTAAGAAGAATCAGTTGAGCAGCCTGCCAGACTGCCATAAATGGGTTGATAGTCCATTGAAAAATCAGCCTCCCATTCATGACTGGGGTGACTGGTGGAGGATCCCTTGATCATGTGTGTCTTCATGTCTTTAATAGGAACAGTGACCTGATCATGATGCTGGAGGAATTCTCTCAGGGTGCTGAGGACTATGCTGGGAGGAAGAGACAAGAAGGCATTCTACCCGAGCAACTGCTGTTCTGAGTCTACCCAAGATAAGAGTAGAGAAACACCCGGTTTCTCCCTTCATGGTTGTCAGGACATTAAAATCTTTTCAGCCTAGAAGGAAGAGGCTTAAATGCGTATTAAGCACTGGGAATGGGAGGAGAAGGGGAAGGAAAAGTATGTATTTGATAACATTGTTAGCCATGTTGAAGGCTTTTTGGTCAAAAGACATGCTATGAACACAGTCAATCAGTTCTTCAGAGATGGCTACTGGAACATTAATCCTCTTTTGTCTAGTGGAGGGTATCTTCACATTGAGGAAGTACAGTTAAACACTATAACATCACATGGTGTCATCATAATGAAATCCTCCAGTTCTCTGTTTGGAGCATTGCACTGATGACTAAACATGTATGATGTATGCCTCGAGGCACATCAGGGAAGAGCCAGGAGGGCCTCCAGGTTGCAGACCTGTACAGTGTATTGGCTTAGAGAACAAGCTGTTATCCAGGAGGTTGCTGCTTCAAGTGCTTTGTTGTTATAAACTCACTTTCTGTCGTTAGGCAAGCCACATGTTCTCTGTAATTATACTGGCTTCAGAGCAGACCAGGTACTTGCTGCCACCAGCCTGATTTTGGAGATATCCCTGTAGCTTGAGGAAGGCCCAGGTTTAGGGATGGCCCAAGCTGGTTCATGAACTAAAGTTCATGACAAGTTTTGGCTAGTTCATGGTTTGTTAATAGGTTTTCTGTGTCCACTCTCAGTAGGGTTTTGAAGTTCTTTCAGGGAGCTGGTGGGGTATAGGGGGACTTAACTCTAGAAAGAGGAAGTGCCCAGGCCACATTACTTGTATCACCCAGGAAGTTGCATCATCATACTGCAACGCCATTGCAACATTCTGGTATTTGGGCAAAATCTCTATGGATAAAATCTGTTTCCATCATAGGCATGGCCTATGAAAGAGCTTAATTTTATATACCTTCACACCTAACTACAACAAATACCATGATATGGAAATAAATACCATTAATATATATTCAAGTAAAGGCCAGTCTGCAATTGAATGTGCCTGACCTTCAAGTAGAACAGTATTTGGAACACCTTTACTACATTTGCATCTGGTCATTTGATTCTGCCCTGTTGATGTTTCTGGCAGGTATCTGTTTCCTCTGCCTGCCACTATCAGGCTATGTGGGCTGTCTCTTGGGAAGAAGCAGGAATAGTTTGATTGTTAAATTTCCTGGATGTTTTAAGCTGTCTTTCCAAATGTCTCATAGTCGTTATATTGTTGTGTGCACACTGTTTCAGGACAGAAGCCATATCACCATTCCAAAAATGAAACAAAGAAAATGCATCATGGATCCATAGCCTGCTCTCAGAATGCAAGTTCAGATGTTGGTTGTGAAATGTTTAGAAGTTTGCAATGTATTTTTGTAAACAAGGTGGTTATTCAGTAATGAAAGAAAGGCTCCGGCCCCCTTCCTTTTAGTATTTATAACATGAGGTGCTGGACACAGATTCCAGGGCCTCCCTCTGGCAAGTCCTAGCTCAAATGAAGCTCTGAAAAAATATCTATCATGAGCAAATCAGAAACAGCATGATTAGAGAAAAATGAGGAAAAATGTTAAATATTTGTGCTGTTTTTGTGCTCTTGCTGGGGTTTTAGTAGTGGATTCTTAAGAGATTGTTATTTTAGATTGATATGTATTCCGTTTTGAGATTTGAGTGTGTTTTACTTTGTAAGCGGCTTAATTTGGGTTCTCTGCAGACCCGGCACATAATTTTTCAACATCAGTAAATAAAATTGAGGATTTTCTGCTTTTCACAAGGTAGCCTTGGCTTTATAAAGCATATTTTGATGCCAATGATGAATAGCTGTTTTAAGAATTGCAGCCTGTTTTTCTTGGAAGTCAACATCTGCCCTCCTGCTTCTATCAGCATGTGATGGCTGCACACAATTTAAGCAGAGCATGCAGCACAACTTTGCAGCTGTGCATTAGCTTGGACACAAGAGTCTCATTCCTTTCTTCCTTGGGTTGTTTTGGCATCTGTGCGATAAGTGAAATTAATCAACCACTAGGGTCATGGATGGTTGGGTCATATAATGAAATGACATGGAGGAAGAGGGAGAGCTATGACTCTCATAAGTCTTTGTGAAAATGTGCATGCATGAAATGTTGCTAGCACAACCATAAGCCAACACCAAACTGGAAGGTTTGAAACACAAGATTGGATACAGAGAAGCTTTCAGGGACAACAGATCTGAGGACTTCCATTGAGCTGTGTGACAAGAAGCCTGCCTGTTGTGCTGCCAAGTGGCAGTGTCCTGGCCGAATACATGGAAAGTAATGCACCGAGTAGGCTCCAAAATACACATGAAAATATAACTCCCTGTTTCTGAGTGCTGAGTGGAATGTGAACTGAACCAACATGTGCTCAAACATCCCTAGACATAACTCCACAGGGTTTGTGAAGATCTGATAATCACCTTCAAGTATTTAAAAGGTTGCCATATAGAGCAGTGGTCCCCAACCCGCGGCCCGCGGCCCGGTGGCAGGCCGTGAAGGCCATGGCGCCGGGCCGCGGCTCCCTCTCCCCGCCCCTCCCCCCCGCAGTAAAAACTTCCCAGGCCGCAAGCTTGCGGCCCGGGAAGCTTCTTACTGCGGGAGGGCGGGGAGAGGGAATCGGGGCCGGGCCGGGCCGCGCCCATGCGGGGGCGCGGCCCGATGTGCGGGAGTGCGGCTCGCGGGCGCGGCCCGATGTGCGGGCGCGGCTCGCGGGCGCGGCCCGACGTGCGGGCGCGGCTCATGGGCGCGGCCCGATGCGGGGGTGCGGCCCGCGGGTGCGGCCCGTTGCTAGGTGATTCTAGGCTTTTGGGGCAAAGGGGGTCATGCTGAGCTCATGATGGGGGCATGGTGAGCACATGATGGAATTTTCCATGGGTAGGAAGTTGGGAAATTGCCTATCCAGGTCCAGATATTGGCATTAATGGGTCTATACAAAAGGAACCATCATGTCAATGACCCTATCTATGGAGGTGGAGGAAGCAATTTCCCCTGGCAGATTGGCCAACAGTCTGTCTTTAGGTATTAGACAAAGGAGATTGCCTTGGAGCTCCTAGGCAAACACAGTTCTGCTGGTCACTTAATCACCACTACAATGGAGTGCGGGTGGGGGGGGGGAGGAGAGAGAGAGAGACTGAGGAGAGTGATGCATGTCTCAGGCTGCAACTGTCATGTAGAACCCGTGGCTGAGAAGAAGATGGAGTCTGGCCCGGCAGACTTTTAACAGTGCCTATCTTGGACACAAGCCTAGACTATTGAGGGGTGCCACCGGTGTTTGGGTACAGTATGCCATAATATAAGGCAGAGTCCTGTCATATGTAACATGAAGGAAAAGGAAGTGAATGCCCTGGGTAGCAGAGGTTGGCACCCCTGAAGGATGGCAGCCTGAGTCACAAAGAACAATCTCCTTGGAAATCACACGGAAATGAATGGGAGAGCTACTTTAGTACATGGTGTTCCATGTTAATTACCAGGAGAGGATCATGTACTTCAAGCATGGAGGTTTCTTGGGCCCAGTTCTGAGTTCATCACAGGGCATCTTTTCCCATGGTTACTTCACACTGCAGTTGTGAGGTACTCAATAATCACAACAGTTACAAGCCACAACCTGCTCAGCTGCTGACTTTGCCTCCCTCTAGCTAATTTATTTTTTGCCAGAAGATGTATGGCAGCAAAGATATTGTCCACATTAAGACCAATGGTCATTTGGTCCCTGTACAATATGCCATAAAGCACAGCCTTAAACATACTTTATGCAGCCGCAGGGCATTTAGTCAGCCTATATTAGTTTGTTGCTATATTACCTTTGCTTCTACTGACAGAGAGCTGTTCTGGGCAAGGTAGATCTTTCAGCTCGGTGATGACAGATATTTGTATTGTTTAGCTTTGTTCTTCTTTGCAATTTACTTGGATGGTCCCCTGCAGACAAAACTTGGGTCCCAGAACAAAACAGGGGAGAATGGTTTAGATTACAGCTGTCAGAAGCAGTTATTTGGAGGCAGGATTGGACAGCCAAAGAGATCTGAAGGGAATGCAGGGGGAAGCTATTTATTCCAAAGTCTCTTACCTCTGTAGATGGGGGCATTTTTTTTATATACAGACAATATTCTACCATTAGAGGAACAGCCTGGGGAGTATTTGCATTTGTGAATTTTGTGTGTGCAGAGGGAAGAAATCCACCCACAGCCTATTTCTTTGGATGATACATCAAAAAAGAAATGGTTAGAAGATTTATGTGAAGACGGGCGAAGCAGGGAGAGGGGATTTTTTTTTTTAACAAACAAGTTTTTAAAGGATGGAATGACTTGGGGGTTCAGAGCTTCTACTGTGTGAGCTAACCATTTTGGAAAGCACTGGCTTTGGGGGGGGGGAGCGAGGAGCAGCTGGAGAGAGTCAGAAATACCATTTGGTCAGAATAGCAAAGCACCGTCAGTGCCACCCTGGTGTGGTTCTTTTTGGATGAGAAAGGAAAGGTCAAGTGAAGGGGGCAGCAACCTTTCCAGCCTGAGTGCCTGCAAAGTCTGCCAAACAAAAGGGTTGCAAGTCAAGGGCTGTACTTAGCCAAACACACTTGGGAGTAAGCTGAGACTTGGGCTTGCCTCAGTCCTGAGACCAGAGACTTGGGCCTAGTCTGCACACATAGGATAATGCACTTTCAATGTGCTTTGGCAGCTGGATTTTCCTGTGCAGAACAGGAAAATCTACTTCTAAAGTGCATTGAAAGTGCATTATCTATTGTGTGCAGACTAGGCCCTGGTCTAGCATGTTGTGGTCTGATTTGCCTATCCCCAGTCTAATGCCTGTGCAATAATGTCTTTATTTACCAGCATCCAGGCAAAGCAGAATTATAGGCACAAGGAACTCTTGACTCCTCCCACCCTGCCACAAGTACCTTGTGGCATCTCATAGATGAACAATATTTTATACAAGCACAAGTTTACATGGACTAGAGCCTACTGCCAAGCTCTCTTTCAAGAACATAAAAGTAACAGGAGATCAGCTCCAGCTGTTGACCCCTATATAGGAAACATCTATAACTATTAACAAACATTAACATTCTTTTGTCAAATGTCCCCAAATCCATTCACTTGTCAAGTTAAGCATAACTTTAGTAAGAAATCAATGTAAGAAGAGCACTGCTGGATTAAACCAGTGGCCCATCTAGTCAAGCATCCTGTCTCACCAACCAGTTCCTCTGGAGAGCCAATGACAAAGCATAGAGGCCAAGGGCTCTCCATGATATTGCTTCCTGGCTGTGGGATTCAGAGGTTTAGAGATCTGAATGTGACAGTTCCCCATAGTTAGTAGCCACTGACAGATCTATCCTCCATAAATCTATTTAATCACCCTTTAAAGTTGTTTATTCCTGTGGGCATCACTACATTCTTTGGCAATGAACATATTTTAATCACAGTCCTTGTAAAGTAGTATCTCCCTTTGTCAATCTACAGTGATCAGAAAGCAAGTTCACAATACAAAGAGCCTTAAGGGCTCCCTCCATGCTCAGTTCTTTTGTTTCCCAAGAAGAGATGAGAAAAAAAGAAAAGGTAAAATTTTCAGAGATTCCCTCCAGCCCTCCAGCCAGTCTTCTCCAGCAATAAAATCCAGCCAGGCAGGAATGATTCTCCAGCAGCAGTCAGCCTCAGCCAATCAGCCAACAAAATCTCTGGGAGTTAGAGTCAGCAAGTCTCCTCTCTACCAGAGCAGCTCAGCAGGCATACAATGGAGTCAGGTAAGTCCCTTGCTTTTATATACATTGATGATCATGCACAGAAGATTTTCAAAAAAGAAAAACCTCCTGTGATTGGCCCAGCCCCCCCCCCCCAAAAAAAAAGCACTGCCTGTTGGCTAAGACCTGAACCCAAAGCCTTCCCAGAAAGCTGGACTTAGGTATGCAAAAGCCTTTACATGCTGCAAGATCTCATTGCAATGCATAGGTCTGGAGAGGATGTCTCTTCTCCCCAGAAAGGTGGGAAAGCAAGAATGGGAAACCCTTTTGCTACTCTTTAAATTTTAAATGGCTCTGGCTTGTCTGAATTGCCAAATCACACTGAATCATGATTCAGCGATTTGGACAGGCTCGATTTGGCTATTTAAACTAATGGCGGAATGGCAATTTGGATTCGATTCAGCCAATTTGTGCCTGAGTCAAGGCGGATTCAGGTCCTTTTGGGCCAGATTGAATTGCCCATACCTATTGCTTTGTTTTCTCTATCCCCCTTCATTTTTTCTTAGTGAAAAGGAGAAGAATCAAGAAAGAGCTCAAGTCCCTATTCACTCTTGCTAAATATGTCCTTTGCACCTTTGCCAACCTGAATCTGGCAAGCCTATCCCCCATTCCCTGCTGGTGAACAGGGGGCAATCTGGTGAACAGGGGATTTGGCAATCCTGGTCCCTAGCCATCTTAATTGCCTTTATTTCCAACAGGGAAAAATGGCAAGTTTCCAGAGTTGCCTTCTATTTTAGCTTTAAAAAGAAATCAAATGAACAAAGGCTAATATAAGAACAATATATTAATCATAACAACAAAACAACTTCCCCACTTTCCCACCCCAAGAACATAAATACGACCCCTTCATATCTAACCACCATGGAGAAAAAGAAAATGCTAGCTGCTAGTAATAATCAAAATTAATCAAAGCAGCCTGTAGTTTAGGCAAGGATCCAGCACAGGAATTCAGGGCCCAGGCCAGGGTCTGCATAATCCAAGCAAGACCAGGCAGGAGCCTCCAGAGCATCACAGGGCTTTTGCAGCCGGGGGCACTCGAGGAGCAGTGGGGAGGAAATTTCTGCACAGCTTGATTGGCTGATGGTAGCTTGTCTAATTCTAATCTGGGTTCTGATTGGCTGAAAAACCTGCCACTCTTTTCCTCCTCTCCCCAGTTTCATAGAGAACAAGGCTAAATTGCTGGCAGAGAGCTGACAAAAAGCCTTCTGACCTGCTTCTGGATTTTCCCGATAATTGTCAGATGACAGTTACTGGAGACAGAAAACAATCCTTAAACCTTTTGCCCTGTCAAATATTACTGGCTGGGGCTCATGGGAATTGTAGTCCATGAACATCTGGAGGACCACAGGTTGACTACCCCTGTTCTAAAGAGAGGAATAATTAATGTATATGGGAAGAACAGAACTGCAGCAGCAGATTCCATCCTTCTCCTCTGTATGCTTAGTGCTCATATAGAAACTTGTGGACAAGTATACACATTTGGGGGTTTCTCCACCTGGTTTGAAATCCTAACTGTATAGAACAGTGGTTCTCAACATGGGAGTTGTGACCCCTCAAAGGGTCATTTGGCCCTTTCCCAGGGGTTGCTGAGACAGTACAGCAGCGGCAGTGGTGGCATGGTGCTGACCTCCGCGTCGCCTCAGAGCTCATGGAAGCCGCGGAGATCACCGAGGCTGCACGGAGGAGACCAGCAGCATGGCAAGCGCTGCAGCAAGCAGGACCGGCATTAGCGCGTGCATATATGTGCACCTGCGCCGCCACCACCACCTCTGCTGTAGGGGTCATGGCATTAGGGTGGTTGAGAACCACTGGTGTAGAGAAAGGTGTACAGACATACAAGTGACTGTAGGTTGTATACATTTGTTCAGTAGACAACATTGTAGTCTAGGGTGGAAGTTATGAACACAAGCCATTCTACCATTACACATGATTGCTATCCCTTCTTTTTAGAACCTACAAAAAGGGCTACAGACCTCAAGACATGGGAAGATATCTGAGAAGTCATGGGGAGTGGTATGCTTGTCATTTTTGTAATTGCCATATGTGCATGGTTGTTGGTTTTGACTCAAGCTTGCCTCAAAGAAGCTACATACCCTTTAGCCAGACTTTAGCTGTTTCCTCAGCAATTATACCTGCCTGACCTACCCTCTCACCTGCTGTGCTACATGGCCCATGTCTAAGTGCTGCCTGTGATCACAGACTCTGATATGGGATGGAGGTCAATGCTCCTGATGCTCTCTAGGAAGGCAAAGCAGATGCCAAGAAGCTTAATTGCCACAGTGTTTTGAGCTGCAGAGCTGCAGTACATTGACCAGGGACAGAGGAGGATCCTTCTGAGTGTGCTCCAGTAAAAATATCTTCCTTATCTGAGGCAAATCTGCAGACACCTGGCAAATGGGTTGTCTAAATTCCAGCATGTATTCTAATACACCTCCCCTCCTGAATCGAGTGACACATATCCAGTTCTGCAAGTACCCAAGGAAAGCATGATGATGTTGATTAAAATGGCAAGGCTATGAAAGGCACCCACCTGGTGACCTCCCCTAAATATTGCCTTTTTGTCATAGCTCTGTACATATGCAAATGCACCCAAGCAGCTAGAAGGTTGTGGGGCCCCAAAAGCCTTGTAAACGAGGCAAGAAAGAACTCAAATGGCATGAAGCATGGTGACTAGCAATCAATGTTTCAGGGCCAGCATCTATGGGGCCCTTTCTTGATCCCTGTTCATTTAAGTCTGGTACTACCTTACGTGTGGGAGGCCACAGGAAACTGAATATTGTCAAGCTTTAGGGAGCCTATTTGGCCTGAGTTCAGCTGCAAAAACCATTAGGTAGCATATTCTTTAGCACAGTGTGCCCTGTCTGAGGATGCATACATCCACAAGGAAGCTCATACCTTGAATATAACTTTATTGGTCCTGAAGGTGTCCCTGGCCTGGACTCAAATTTTGGTCTGCTTTTTCAGACCAACGTGGCTACTCACCTGAATCTCACTTAGTCAGGGGTCTTCATAGTGTCACCAAATCAAGGGTACCACAAATTGGCTAATTCACCAAGATTATTTATAATAAGAGTTACTGGGATACAAAAAAGTCTTCACCAGTACCTGTGTTAGAGAAAGAGAGAGATTATTGGAGGGGGCAGACTGTAGGATGCCCTTAATCCATGAAAGAGTAGCTTTGAAGGCAAAGTGAAATATCCTGGCAGAATATTTCCCTGCCTCCTTTTTTATTTCATGCAGCAAACAGAGGATTCTGAAGTAATCATAGACTCTGAGAGCAATTCCCCCCCCCCCAAATGCATGCCTATTTCCTATTTCTCCCTTTCTATCAGGCAGAGGTTGCAACTAATTTCTTCCTGTTGCGTAACCAGTGCTGCTGTGTTTTCCTCTATGTAATGTTTCTTTGCCCTGATATCCTTTTCTCTCACTTTATACTAGGAATGTCAATCCTAGTATAAAAAAAGCATTGTGGATGAATACATTTCTTAGTGATGCTCTAGCCAACTTCTTATGTTTGGAAAGCAACAAAAGTTGCTCCTAATTCAGGAACAATCCCTTTAACTATTGGTTTGAAATGTTGACTCTTCAGTAGTAACTAAACCGGGGCAGAATGCCAACATTACCCTAGAGGACTAAAAAGCTTTCTGGGTTGGTGGCGTTTCATTTATACTTCCTGCCATGAACCCATGGCGAAGCACTCATCTGAAAATACAAGGAAGCAGATTTAGACAACTGCTGCCCATGCAGCTCCCTGCAGTGCCAGCACAAAAAGCCAAGGCACACCTGTTAAAAAAGAGCACAGCCTTCTTTGCTGTATCCAAGATGCAGTGAGGATCCCACTGTGTTAGACTAATTGAATTTTCTGCCAATAACAAGACCACGCAAATTAGTTTTCCCCACCTCTAAATTTTTGCCCAGGGCATTAACTTTATGCAAAACAAATTGTACTGCTGTGAATTGATAACAACCAAGACTTTTTGTTTCACCTGTGTGTGAATGCGAAGTCTGATGTGTATGTGTGTGTGTTTGTGCGTGGGGAGAGGAGGAAAATAAAGAGGCATCGTTATTGATTTTCTTTAGACTACTAAGTTTGAAATGTGGGACAGCTGAATGAACATAATTTTGGTGTGTTAACTCAACTTCATGCAACTCAGCTCTAAGCCTCCAATACATCAACGGTTCAGTTTTGGTTCAGTTCATTTTTCAGAATCTAACAGGATTTTCCAGAATGTGGATAGTTGCTTCCTGGACATGTGTAATGTTTTGTTATTCGTTCTACCAAAAGTACAGTCTAAATTGTTATAGGCTTCCGGAAAATAAAGGCTTTCTGATAGCCTTGGGACAGAAGTCTCTCTTTTCACTGAAGCCTCTCTTAACTATAGTTTCAGTTTATCAGAAGAATAGTTATGTGCACTCTTCCGCTCTTGAGTGTTGAAAAGTTCCTGGAATAGCACTTTCTGAGTTTAGAGGAAAGTGCATTGAGAGCTTATGAGAATAAGATATGGTTTAGAGAATAAACATATGTCCCCCAAGATGTTTTGCCAATTCAGTCTCTCTCTCTCTCTCTCTCTCTCTCTCTCTCTCTCTCTCTCTCCCCCCCCCCCCGTTCCCAACTCAGATTCCTTTATTTCTTCATCCATAAGAGACACACATTCCCCGCCCCCCAGTCACCTTCTCTAAACTCTGAATTGGTACCGAGCCATCCAAAGACTGCCTTTACACAATTTACACCCAAAGTAGTAGACTGCTGTTCTTTTGTCACGGCTACTCCTCTGGAGTCCTTTTGTCATAGGCTCTGGCTCCTATTTGTTTTATGCCAAGACCACTCTTAGTAATTAGCCAGCCAACCCATCACAACATTTAAGGCCAACTTCTGCAGAACTTTACTGCTTTTGTGCTCCAGGTTGCTTCATTAATAGCTTCTTCTCAGCCCACACACAGCCACTGAGGCTGTGTGAAATAATCGATCAGTCACAGACAGTGTTTCTCAAGACCTGCCACCTGCAGGGTTGGAGGGAAGGCAGTTGTAAAAGCCTGCTGGGTAGAAGGTAAGTACCAGCTTGTGAACTGGGCTGGCCTCTGTTGGTAGGAGATAATTAGCTAGCTTCCCCAGGAGCTGGTGGGTCATGATCTATAAACATGATTGACACAGACAGTGTCTGGTGGGACTGAAATGAGGCAGACTTGGCATCAAAGCCAGGAGCAGTCAAGTGTTATAGGGCTGGGATCAGCTGTGGAAGGAGTTATTTATTGGCAGGCAGCTTGGCTTTTCAAGTGTGGTGTAAAAAGGCCAGTGGCACGGCAAAGGAAATTGGTGGGAGAAGGACGACACGAGGGGCATGAATGGGATAGAACTGGAATTAGAGCTAAGCTAACTGGGAGATACGATTAATTGTGGGGCATCAGGAATGAAGCTGCCTTATGGCAGGCTGTGAAGGATTTTGTCTTTCCCATTAGGTGGCTTTATTTGCCAGCCAAACAAACAAACAGGTTTCCATAATTTACAATAAGGACCCGTAAAGTATTCAAACATTGCATCACGAACGACAGTCTAAAACCACCAGCAGCAACAATAAAAATAATACATATTATCAATGCGAGAGTCAATGATTATTTTACCATACTCAAAGATGATGTGAAAAACCAATAATTTGAAAAGTGTGAATGAATATATATTGAGGTTACTGGATCTATTCTTTCTTCTTTCCCATTGGGAGGAGTAAATGGGGCCAGTGGCTTTGGGACTATCCAAGCTATAGGGTGGAAGACTATTTTTTCTGAGGCATATCAAGTCAGGATGGGCTGGAGCCCTTCTCCTGAGTGACAATTAGACCCATGGTTTATGTTTCATCTAAAAATGAAGTGAACAAATCTATTGACTGAATTTGGCCACTATCCTAAGGCCACTTTTATGGGTAAGCCACATTGAATAACATGAAGATAGATTCAGGTGGGTGGCTCTGTTGGTCTGAAGCAGCAGAACAAAGTGCAATGACCCCTTTAAGATCAGCTAAGTTTTATTCAAGTTATAAGCTTTTGTGCACACACACACACACTTCCTCAGACACAATATTGTATCTGACAAAGTATATATGCACAGGAAAGCTTGTACCTTGAATAAAACTTCATTGATCTTGAACGTGCCACTTCAATCAAACTTTGTTTTATTGAATAACATGGTACTTACTTCTTAATAGTCCTGCTACTTGAGGCAGATTCTTGCTGAGGTTGATTTTTCCCCATGAGGTAGATGTTGTGTTATGAGGTAGATGTTATTTTAGGAAGTAGATGTTGGGTGTGGGAGGTTTTCTTTGGAGGGTAAAAGGAAAGTGGGGTATCCAGTTTTCCTCAGTGGGGGAATTTCAGTGAGAAAAGGTTGGGCATGGGTGTGCCCCCCCCCACCACACAAGTACCCTTTATACCTACTTTCACCCACATGACACACAGAGCTGCTCCTAATCAGGAGGGATGGGAGGGTATAAAATGTGGCACGAGAAGAGAGAAGTGGTAGCTCAGAACCCTGAGTCGACCTGACACCCAAAACTCACCAGGGGAGTGGTGTTCACAATCAGGAGGGAGAGTATGAAGTGTGGGTTTTTAGCCAAGGCATCCAGTAGCTAATTTCCTCTGTGCAGCCAGTCTACCCCCACCTGACAGCCAGTTTGGTGTAAGAGCCAGTTTGGTGTAGTGGTTAGGAGTGCGGACTTCTAATGGTGGGGGCCGAGAGTGGCTGAGAGTGGCTCCCAGGTGGAATAATACCTGCTCACTCTGGACACTGGTGGGAGGGCAGGAGAGGAGACTTATGGACATGCAAGAGAGGTCAGGCCAGATGACAGTCTTGTGTGACCAATACTCCAGGGGACTGGTGGAAGTGGACTCAGGGAACTCGACAAGGTTTCCCTCTGCAGAATCCTCCTCCATCACGTACTTGACATCTCCACCATCACTGATCTCTCACTTCACCACTGAAAACCAGAAGCAGGGCTTCTCCCTGGTTGGGCTTTATGAGGTCTTGGGCTGCAGTTCCTCCTTTTCTTCCTCCTCCCCAGCCTCTTCCATTTGCTGTTCCCTCTGGCCACATTATACCCTCTACACTTCTTTGCAGGGCTCATACTTTCATTGCAGAACTCATGCTTCCTAGTAGCTAATCCCCTCTGATCAGCATGAGCAGTGAGGGCCTTGAGTCTACCTAACACTCAAACCTCAGTAGGGGAGCGGTGTTTACATTCATAATTAGGAATAAATTAATATGCTTTGCTTTCAACCCATTCCCTTACTCTGTCTAACTGGCAACAGCCAACAGAGGAGATGGTACAGAACTGAGCTGACAATGTACGTAGCATTCTGACCCCCTAGTGCAGAATGGAACTATGTTATTGGTAGCTATACCTGTTAAGCTTTGGAGGGCTCCTGTTGCTGCTTCCAAGGCTGGAGAATTCTATTGTTTTGAGGTTTTAAAACACGTTTTAATTGAGCAGAGACAGTCTATATTGAAATATATCAATTCATGAACCAGCATGAAAGTTCATGAAATGTTCATGCCAGTTACCCTGCCACAAACTTTGCTTTGTGAACCAGACCTGGCCTAAATTTGTGATGAACTTTAGTTTGTGAGCTGGTTCATACCAACTCCTAGTGCAGATGCTAAATTCATTTTGCTTACCATCAGGATAGAGATGACAGAAGAGAGAGAATACCATTACCAAAAAGGGTAAACAACATTTCCCCCAATTAGGAGAGATTGTGCATCACAAATTATTTGAAATATACTAATTTTTCTGTTAGTGATGGAGATGGGAAATAGTAGCTATATTCCTCTTTATTAGTATCCAGTACATACTTATGAATGTGCATAATCACTCTCTGTTCTGCTGTGGCAAATGTAAGGGAAGTATTGGCACAGATGGGTTTGGATTGTGATTTTTTTTTTGCATTGGAGACTCTGCCTGAAGAAAAAAATCTGTGTTTGAATCCTGTGACAAATTAACAACTTGCTACATTGAAGAAATGACAACCACCTTATTGTTGAGTCTTGTAGAGAATAGGGATTTGTTTTGTCTTATTTTTACATTAAAATTGACAGGCAGACAGAGAGATCCATAGATAGATAGACAGGTTCATCTTGAATCCTCAAGCAGAGCATCATCATTCTAGAGCTGTTTTGAACTTCCATATTTCATGATTCTGACAGCCAGATGGGCATACGTATTGCTTTTTCATATACAATGCTATATTCAGGTAGGCAGCTGTGGAACAAATGCTTGAATTTCCCTTAAAACTGCTGTTCAGATTTTTTCCAGGCGACTGAGCATTGTGTGGTTGTAAAAGATCAAATACGGAACTAAATTTTTGCTCCCTGACCAGGTATCTAAGCCAGTTTGGTGTAGTGGTTAGGAGCACTGACATCTAATCTACGCTCCCCCACATGCAGCCAGCTGAGTGTCATTGGGCTTGTCACGGCACTGATAAAACTGAGCAGTAATATCAGGGCTCTCTCAGCCTTGCCCACCTCCAAAAAACACACCCTTCACTCTTCCTCTTTTTATGTTCGTTTTTCAATCTGCCACTTGCTTCCTTTGAAAAAAATCCATGATTTCTTCTTCTCTATGCCTTCAGCTGATTACTATCAATGAAATGTGGTTCTATATTTCCAGCTCTGCTTCTGTTTCCTTTGAAGGCATTTCCTTTTCAAGAATATCTTACCCCAAAGGTGGTGCTGGGCTTTCCTTCTCAAGCTCTCTCAATGCATGGCGGATTCACACATGACAGAGTGATCTCTCCTACGTAGTCAAATTATAGGTCTCCCCTCTCCTTCTTTCTTGTCTTCTACCAAACAACTGTTTACCCTCATTCTCAAAAACAAAATATTCCACTACATCGTCACCATCCAGTTCCCCTT
This sequence comes from Paroedura picta, assembly GCF_049243985.1. Taxonomy (NCBI): domain Eukaryota; kingdom Metazoa; phylum Chordata; class Lepidosauria; order Squamata; family Gekkonidae; genus Paroedura; species Paroedura picta. Next base: position 107,642,319 of record NC_135372.1, read on the forward strand.
CTGCTGTTTGCCACTTTCTATCACCATCCTGACTGTCTCATTTCCAATAACTCTTCACCTCCTGCAATCTGGTTTCTGCCTCTCCCCTCAGGAGAAACTGCCCTCTTCACATTGAAAATGGAGCCCAGCTCTGGGTAACTACTAGCAAATACTGGAGGAAATCCTCAGGATAAAGGTCAAGTGACCCCAACTTCCACCTGCAAAGAGCTGCAAAGGAGGTCATTTAAGGTACATTGAAGTCATTTCATTTCAGAGCATCATTCAGTGTGCAGGATGCAGCAGGAAGGGAAAGGTACAAAATGAAGTGTGGTTGCAATCAAATTGCCCCTTAAACGGCATCACAATAAATCCTGCCCTTCCCGATTACCAGGGACAGGCAAGTCTTTGAACCCATTAAGGGATGCTCCTTCTGCTGATGAATTATCCAGAGTGCACCAAGCTATTTGCTGAGCTCTACTGTATTACACTAATTATAAATTAATATATTGCTCATTACACTCTGAAGCTACATAGTCAACTAATGTGTTGCACCAAGGAGGCTATTTTAAAGCATCCTCTGGTGTTTCGATGATCTAGAGGTTTCATTTATTCACAGACTGGTTTAAAGGCCACCAAAGTGTCGTTTCCCCCCCAAAAATAATCTCAGCTGCTAGAGAGCGCATTACTACTTCACACTGCTGCTGGAAAGTACATTACAACTGTGACTCTAAAAGCAATATTCCAATACCGCAAACTATATACTTTCCCTAGTTTTTGTAGAGCACAGCAGCTGAGAATTTTTTAAAAAGAGGTTTTTATGTGTGCTGAACACAGCGAATAGAGGAGATAATGTTTGTTATCCCATGGGTGGGCTGACCTCCATTTTAAATAGCCCTCTTTTAACTAGAATTCCCATTTTCCAACAATATGAGCTTCATTTACAAAGCAAAAGTTCATACGCAAGATCTCACAACAACTAGGGCAAAGCCTATCAGTCTTATGGGACCCTAAGAATGCAATCTTGCTTAGCACAAATAGGGACCTGTTGGAGCAAACCAAGGTCCACTATATATAGCAATCAGCAAGAATTCAGTAGTTAAACTTAAGATAGTCTACTAGAAATTGTCTAGAAGTTCACCAGTGGGTCACAACCTGCTTTCCTACCCCCTTCTGACAGGATGGTGTTAAGGAAACAATTACAACTTTCTAATTGATCATTAAGTTATTGGAAATGGGCTTCAGTTCCATACTGGAGATGAAGATCTGCTCTCTCTTTCTCTCTCTGTATTAAGAAAAAGCTGACCCAGTGACCTCATGCCACATCAGGGGCTCCAGGGCTGGTCTGGAGACTTTGGGGGGTGGTCCTAGAGATGACACTGGAGTGGCATTATTGTATCCATCCAGGCATCTGAGTCAGCCCTATGAGGTAGATATGATGATGATGATGATGATGATGATGTTATCCATTCAGTCGTGTCCGACCCTCGGCGATTCTATAGGAAAGTTTTTGCCATATGTTTCTGTCTTTGACTGCTTCTTTTAATTGGTTCATGGTCATCCCTGTATCGGCTTTGATCGTGTCGAGCCAGTGGATCCTTTGGCGATCACGTTTCCTTTTGCCACTGACCATGAATGATTTTTCTAACAAGTTTGATCACATGATATGTCCAAAGTAAGTGGGTTTTAGCCGCACTATCTTCCCTTCTAATTATATAGTTTGCTCCTCTCTAAAACTATCTTGTTGGTCACTTTGGCTGTCCATGGTATTCACAGCACACCAGATGAGGTAGATGTATAAAAACCATTTGTTTTTTGCAGGGGACCTTTGCATACTTAGTTCCTCTGTGATTTTTTCTTTTTGCTGTAGCTAAAATAGAAACTCATAAAAAGTTTTCCAGTCTGGCATGCTAGGCAAATGAACCCTGATGGGCCACAGAGCTATCATTTCTTCTAAATTCTGTTGAAAAGGTGTTTCCCATTGCTTTGGATTTGCTCTCTGTCTCAGTCTGTCTGTCTCTGTCTGTCTCTGTCTCTCTCACCGAGACTCAAGGCGGATTACACAACATAAGTCAATGTGATCAGCATACATCTGATAACCACTATAATCCGACTAGGGTTACAGAAATTGGAAACAAAGAATAAAGCATTAGTCATTGCATATAAAACAATAAAGAAAATAGATTCAGGTGGGTAGCTGTGTTGTTTTGTAGCAATCAAACAAAGTTTGAGTCCTGTGGCACCTTTAAGACCAGCAAAGTTTATACCCAGACTTAAACTTGGATGTTCTTAAATGTGCTGCTGGACTCAACGTTTGTTTTAATGCAGAAAACAGTAAAACCTACTGAACTGGAAGCGAGCTAACATTTACAGCAATCACATAATACATCCTATGCACTGTGCTATAGTCCACAGTTCCCTTCCTTTCCAGAACCAATCTGTTATTAGCTTTAAAAAGGCCCTCCTGAATAATTCAGCTTATGGAATGGCAACTGAGTGGAAGCCTTCCTGACCTCACCGGACAAGCCATTCCATAAAGTGGGGCCCACGATATGTAATGGATGTGTATGGGCAGTTGTTGGTTTTGCCGATTTGGCGGGTGGCACCGACAGAAGGCTTTGCTCACATGAGCAAAGCTGTTGACATGGACCCATTTTGTACACTGCCAGAAACAATCGGGCTTTAAAACTGAACCTTAGGAGGCAGTTTTGACATTGATGGGTCTTTTAAATCCTGGAGCAAAAGGTAGCCATTCAATAAATCACAGTCACAGTCATTCTGTTATCTTCCTATAGTTTTGCCCTATCATAAGGCTTCTTTCTCCTTAGAGAAAGGACTGATGAAGATGAGTTCAAAATGCTTAAATTATTTAAGCAGTGAATGGAGCAACTTCCAGAAGTGGCTCTTGTGCTCTCTGATAATTTGGAAATTAAAATCATAAAATCATAGAATCATAGAGCTGGAAGGGGCCATATAGGCCATCTAGTCCAACCCCCTGCTCAACACAGGATCAGCCCTAAGCATCCTGAAGCATCCAAGAAAAGTGTGTATCCAGCCTTTGCTTGAAGACTGCCAGTGAGGGGGAGCTCACCACCTCCTTAGGCAGCCTATTCCACTGCTGAACTACTCTGACTGTGAAAAACTTTTTCCTGATATCTAGCCTATATCGTTGTACTTGAAGTTTAAACCCATTACTGCGTGTCCTCTCCTCTGCAGCCAACGGAAACAGCATCCTGCCCTCCTCCAAGTGACAACCTTTCAAATACTTAAAGAGGTCTATCATGTCCCCTCTCAACCTCCTTTTCTCCAAGCTGAACATTCCCAAGTCCCTCAACCTATCTTCACAGGGCTTGGTCCCTTGGCCCCAGATCATCTTCGTCGCTCTCCTCTATACCCTTTCAATTTTATCTACGTCCTTCTTGAAGTGAGGCCTCCAGAACTGCACTCCAGAACTGCACTCCAGAACTGCCCCAGATCATCTTCGTCGCTCTCCTCTATACCCTTTCAATTTTATCTACGTCCTTCTTGAAGTGAGGCCTCCAGAACTGCACTCCAGAACTGCACTCCAGAACTGCACTCCAGTTGTGGTCTGACCAGTGCTGTATACAATGGGACTATGACATCTTGTGATTTTGATGTGATGCCCCTGTTGATACAGCCCAAGACGGCATTTGCCTTTTTTACCGCTGCATCACACTGCCTGCTCATGTTTAGTTTACAATCCACAAGTACCCCAAGGTCTCGTTCACATACAGTGTTACCTAGAAGCGTATCCCCCATCCAGTAGGCATGCTTTTCATTTTTCTGACCCAGATGCAGAACTTTACACTTATCTTTATTAAATTGCATCTTGTTCTCATTTGCCCATTTTTCCATTGTGTTCAGATCTCGTTGAACTCTGTCTCTATCTTCCGGAGTATTTGCCAGTCCTCCCAATTTAGTGTCATCTGCAAACTTGATGAGTAGTCCCTCCACCCCCTCATCTAGATCATTAATAAATATGTTAAAAAGTACCGGGCCGAGCACCGAGCCCTGAGGTACCCCGCTACTCACCTCCCTCCAGTCTGATGAAACACCATTGACAACAACTCTTTGAGTGCGGTTCTCTAAGCAATTCCCTATCCACCTATCTGAAAATCCAGATTGCAGTCCTTCAATTTATCCACCAGAACATCATGGGACGGTATCATTAGGACAGTATACGGAGAAGAGTAGTTTTTATATCCAGTTTTTTTACTACCTGAAGGAGTCTCAAAGTGGCTTCCGATCACCTTCTTTTCCCACAACAGTTGTCCTGTGAAGTAGGTGAGTCTGAGAGAGTTGTGACAGAGCTCTAACAGGACTGTGACTGGTCCTAGGTCACCCAGCTGGAAACAAATCCGGCTCTCCAGATCGGAGAACTTGCTCTGCTGGGGGAAACATTCAAATAACAGTTGAGAAGAGAAGAGTCAATAACACACTCCTTTCCCACCCAGAGCATATCTGTTTGTGTGTGCCCCTGTGCAGAATAGAGGAGAAGTGGATGCAAAATGGTGCTGATTCTGTTGTTTCCCCATCCAGAGCAAAGATACGCTCTTATGTGTGCCTCCTTGTTCTTTGCATGAAAGAGAAAGAAGATTTATTTATTGTATGGCATGTGTGTAGTGTAGCCTAGGAGATTGTCGGGTTGTCTGGCAGTGAAGCAAAAGACATTCAGAGGTGGTTTGCGATTTCCTGCCTCCATGCCATGACCCTCGTGTTCCTTAGAGGTTTCCATCCAAATACTAGCCAGGACTGCCCCTACTTCGCTTCCAAGAAAGAGGAGAAACACTTTAAAAGGAAGGATAAGAAAGTGGTTATAGCAGCACTGGAGGAGGGGTGGAGAGCTACCCTGAATTACCTGCAGAAGCACTGATCACTCCTGCTCTATAGAACTCAGTGGTGGGCAGACAGTCATGTAGAACAAGTTCCAGCAACTTCTGGCAAGGTGGATCTCCACCATAAGTTTTTTTTTCTCCTTGCCCAGGGAACTGTCTTGACAATGGTTGCAAGGTAAAATTACCCAGACTCAGCATATCCCATTCTACACCTAAAGCATTTTGTGATATCAGGGATGGTACTGAATTCTCTGGGATATGGATTTCACTCTCTGTGAAAGAAACCAGAAATAATATTGTTTCTATACATCATATCAACAAGATATTAATTGGGTCAGCTTCATCAAACCAATAATCTGGTTTGCTATTCATTTTTCAGTGCTAAAACATTTTAACTAGAAAAGTGAGATGCTGTTGGGGGATTAGTATGGGTTTTCCTCTTAATTCTTTGTTTAATATTAAACAGGCATTTGATTTTGGTCAATAACCATTAAATTATTATTGTCATTGAAACATTATGATCTCCACAGTCTGCCAAATAAAATGTTATAATCACCCAAGGCTCATTTTTAATATGTGGATTCTTGGAATGAATTGCTAGGCTGATCCAACTAGAATGTTCACTTGCATAGTTCTTAGCACACCTTTTCTTTACCTTTATGCTAGCAGTCCTTGGGCATGTGCTCACGCAAAGAAAATGTTGTCATTGATTTATTCTGATATTTATACCCTGCTTTTGTCCCCATTGAGAAGAACATCTTCCAACCTCATCCTTTTTATCTGCACAACCATCAACTGCTGAGATGAATTAAGCTGAGAGAATCACTGGCCAAAAGTCACCCAGCAAGCTGGCCTGGCAGCATGAGGATTGGAACCTGGATCCCAGATTCTAGCCCCAGACTATACTAGCATCACTGCCTCCCCCTGTGGTCAGCTGGGCATGACACCTAAGCTCCAGGGCTCAGTGCTAGACCATTTGCTTGGTATGCAGAAGGTCTCCCATTCAATTCCCGACTTCTCCAGCTAAAAGGAGAGCTGCTGCCAGCCTGAGTAAGCATTACTGACTATGATGGGCCAGGGCCTGATTCGGTGTCCTGGCATTTCGAAGACTTCCAAACAGTTATTGCTTAACCAGTCCTCCTTCACCGAATGTTCTGATAGTAATAACGAATCCCTGGTGCTGAGTGTGGCTTGAATGAAACTTTTATTCATTATTACTATTCATTATGAAACCCTGAGGATAAGCCTCACCGGATCGTGCACCTTAAGCACCGCCCACCCTTGCCTCAAAGATGTGCGGGAGACAGTGGCCCCCTTTCCTAGATGCTTCCCAAAGAAGGGGTAGCGCATGACGCTCCCCCTCTCCTTTCTTGGCAGGACTTTTGTGCTTTTAGCAATTCGGTGGCGGATATATGGGATGCAGGCGCCCTGAACGAGTGCCGGAGTGACAGCTGAATTCTTGCCTGCCAGGCGCGGCCATGACCGGGGACAGACGGGAAGGGACATCCAGCCCGTGAGGACACTTCAAGACCCGCGCGCGCTCCCAGGAAGGGGACCTGCAAGGTGAGCGCGCCGACGGGACCTCTCTCTCTCTCTCTCTCTCCAGCGGCTCTCTTGCGCGCTGCTTTCCGGGCCGGGCCGCTGCAGTCCCGGGCGGGGGCTGTAGGGGTCGCTGCGGCCCTTCCTGGCGGCCAGGCTCTCGGTGCCCAGCCGCCCCCCGAGGAGGCTGAGGCTCCGGCTGGGAGCGCGAAGAGCAAAGGCAGCCTGATGCTGTGCCGTGCGGAGCCTCCTGCAAAGGTTGCGCGCCGGGGCCGGACGGCAGGACCGAGGAGCCGGGCGGCCTTGCCAGAGGGACGGGCAGAGGCGATGCCAGGCGGCCCCCGGCGCCACAGCCAGCGGGGCCCCGGCGAGTGGCGGCGCTGCTGACGGACGGACGGACGGACAGGCAGACCGACGGCCCGGCGCGCAGCCGGCGCGGAGGGAGAGGATGGGCAGCGGCGCGGCGGCCCCTGGGCAGGACGCGCCGGCCGAGCTGCGGTGAAGGCGACCCGACAGGTAAGCGGCAGGGCGGCGGCTGAGCGCCCGAAAAAGTTCACCTGCGGCGCCGTCGGACCGGGGGGGGGGTGTGCTCCGGCAGCCGCAGAGGGCTGGATCGGGGCCGCCAAGGGAGCGACGCCGGCGAGCCGGACTTAGGCGCGCGGGGGCTTTCCCGGAAGGGAAGGGAAGGGAAAGGAGAGACGGGAGGCTCCGAGCTCGTGTTGCCGACCCTCGAAGGCGCAATCGCGGCGGCCGGTCGGGCGCTTCCCGCCACGGAAGCAGAGCGCAGCGGTCCGAGGTGCTTGGGGGGGCGGCGGCGGCGGCTTCTGGGGCAGGTGAACGTCCCGGGGAAGAGGACCCGAAGAGAAACTCTCCTCCTCGCAAAGGAGCCTCACATCGCGGCCGCCGCGAGCCAGCCCAAAGGCTGCGGGGGACGGCCAAGGCCGGGGGCTCCTGGAGGCAGCCCCGGGGGGGGGGGGAGGAGGACCGGGAAGGGGCAGCGGAGAGGCCGCGGCGCGGAGAGAGGCGCTCCGCTCTGCCCGGTGGACCGGCGGGATGCTCTCCTTCCCGCAGCCGGCCAGAGTCCGCTGCTGCCTGCAGAGCCGGAGAATGGCGAAGCCCCGCTCCCCTCCCGCCCGGAATCCCCGGCCGCGACTGTTCCGAGCCTCCTTAGCGTCTGCCGCGCGGTTAGGTGCCTTTGGCAGCCCTGCAGTCTTAGATCAGGGCAGGTCGAAACCGGCGGGGAGCGAGTGTGTGTGAGTGTGTGTGAGTGTGGGTGTTTTCTTGGGTGCAGGAAAGACTTTTCTCGAGCTCGCCTCAGGGTTTTCTGACTGTGCACAGAATGCTTCGTGCTGCGTCCAGTTCCCTTTGGGAGGTCAGTTTCGGCAGGAGAGGCTGGCAGCTGTTCCGAAAACTATGGCTGCAGCAGAGCTCCGCCGAGTGCTCCCTTCTTCTGGGCCTGTCAGTTTGCATGGGGATCTTCCCCCCCCCCTTCAGCTGGAGGCAAAGCCTGCAGAAGATCCGTTCTCCTGCCAGTTAAGAAGCGCCGTCCAGGTTCCCGCGGGTTGGCTGAGCACCAGGCAAAAGGTCCATCCGTCCTTCCATTTTTATATGATGCATAGCGCTACTTGCAAACGATGCTTTATTGTCTTGCCTGTAATACCTTTTTTAAAAAGTCACAGGAAGGGTCCTGCCAGCCACTCCTACAATCACATGGGTGAGTTGTCTGGGAGCACCTAATCCTATGGCTGGGGACATTAAGAAGCAGCCATCGTGGTTAATGCTTGCCTGGGAGATTGCTGTGTAAGCCACGCTAACATTCCTAGAGGGAGAGAGGGAGAACGGCTTTGAAGGAAGATGACCATTCTAAAAAGCAGTGCAGGCCCACCCATGTGCTTCCCCGGACGTGCCTCCCAATGCAGATGGTCTGGCCACAGTCTGCTGCTCTCAGTAGAACGGGCGGATGTGCAGTCAGCTGTACACTACGTCGGAAGCAATGTGGTGTGGATAGGCCATCTGCACTGGGGGTGCACAGTTTGATTCCACCAGGAGACAGGGATGAGGCTGGGAGGCTGCTCACCAAAGAATGTGCCTCCCCTGCACCAGCCTTTCCCCCAGCATTCCTTTAAGCTATGACCCAGCAGGGTTGTGTTGACTTTGGCCAAGGCAATCCCCTCCCACCCCTGCCACCCTTCCAAATGCAAAGGACAGCCCCCCTTGCTCACTGCCTACATCAGTCAATGCCCTGAGCAAAGAGACGGTAGCACAGGGCCTAGGAGTGTCTGGAATTGGGCCTGAGAAGCTTGCTGCTTTGGTGAGATGGGGCCAGAATCTTGTCCAGGCAGAATGATTGTCTCTGGCTTAGGGGGTCCCAGGCCTAGTTGCCAAGGACTTTTTGCCTCATTTCAGGAGCCGTGTGCACATGAATGAAGGCAGAGTGCATTTTGGAATTTCTGATTGTAACAATATAGATAAAATAATATTGACACTCTCCTGGATGATGAACAGACGGTGCAGGAGCAAGGCTGCCGTTTCTTCATAGGGAATTTTATGCTTGTAAGCCTGAGAAGGCATCGCCTCAGCCAGGGCCATGGTGGTTCGTGGTAGCAGCCATCTTTCTCAAAAGCTGGTCTGATTCGAGACCATTGGGAAGCCATGTTCTTAGGTCTACAGGGGTTCCGCGTTCTCTGTCCGGGGTAGCCAGATCTGAGAAAATTGTTCCTCCTTTCTCCAGAATGGCCTACAATATACAGCTTGCCAACAGAGCTGGGAAAGAAAATCAGGATGCTAGATTGTCACTTGGTGCCTGTCACACAATGATAAATATATCTCCCCCCCCAGCTGCCAAACCGTGAGCCATCATGGAGTCAGTAGAGTGCAGCATTATAGATTTTGAAAGAAATCCTCTAGTGTTTGCCACAATATGGCCTAGCATCTTACTGTGCTGTAAAAATCTCTAATCTACCTCTTACCTGCCCTGCAGTCACCAAACGAGAGAGAGAGAGAGAGAGAGAGAGAGAGAGAGAGAGAGAGAGGATGGTGATTCCGCAGAGATCCATGTACCTAGGAGTTTTACACCATCAATTTAGCCACAGTCCTGGAAACGAAATGAATTGTACTAGACTGCCCCCTCCCAATGAAGAGCATGAATTTTTTGTAGTAACAATATTGTCTGCTGTCCCACTGTAAAAAGAGGATGTTTCTTCAGGAGCCAGATTTCTGTTTGTGAGTGGAGAAGCTGTGAGCAAAGCCATGAGGTTGGAAATTTCCTGTTGAAACAGAGGAAATGCTTTGGATACTCTTATTCTGAGTTGAGTAAAGAAACAGATAAAGGAGTTCTGGTTTTTTTTTAAGGGAAGAGCTGTATGCAGTGGCTGTGAAGTAGATTTGGCTGAGAGTGCATGACAGGCCTCCTAGCAAACTTCATGGCCCAGTGGGAGGATTTGAACCCAGGTCATTCAGTCTCTAAATCACTATCCTACACAGGTCTCTTACTGTGAACTGAAAGGGAGAACTAGTGGAATATGGTAAGCTGTGATCAGGGTAGGGGGAAGTAAGAAGGAGAGAGAAAGGAGGATCATTAGTGAGAAATTGAAGGAAAAATAAAGAATATAAGCTTTTTCTATACCTTGCTTTTCACTATGTAAAGGATTCCCAACCACCTTTCCCTTCCTCTCCCCACAGCAGATACCCTGTGAGGTAGGTGGGGCTGAGAGAACACTAACAGAACTTCTCTGCAAAAACATCCCTCATAGAAGTGTGACTAGTCCAAAGTCACCAAGCTGGAAGCATACAGAGGAGTGCGGAATCAAACCTGGTTCTCCAGATTAGAGTCCACCACTCTTTAACCACTAGGCCACATTGGCTCCAAGCTAGGAGGAAGTGAGGCTGTCTAAGCAGCAAGGAAATGTGAAGATAAGACAGGGGTAATCAGTATTCTCTAAACCATATATTTCTAAGCCATATTGAAGAAGTTGTGGCCATGTCGAATCAGTGGGCAGCATATGAGACTGCTGTCTTGATAGCAGGCAACATATGTAGCCAAAGGTCATGCAGGTCTGTTTTGGGCCATTCAGGTATATCAGCCCTGTGTCCCAAAATCATAGTCTCTTCTGTCTTGCTTACTCCATAAGAGTGCCAGATTTTTTTTTTAAATGCTCTCCTCCCCATTGAGTCAAATGAGTTAGAAAATTTTTCTTTTTTGCATGGGAAGGGGCCAGGAGCCCACTCTGCAGTGGACGTGTGACCGGGAAGAGCCAAGGTGTCATTCAGAGTTGTGCAGCAATCTAAATCTGAGAGAGGGAATCTTTCTGTTGCAGTGAGCATAGCAGGTGACTTTCAAACCCAGTTTCACCAGGTGCAACCTATGCTGTGATGCAACAGGGAACCTAGGGCTTGTTCATCACCCCTGAGAGGAGCAGGGCCCTAAAATGCTTTGCCACCCCTTGCTGATTTAGCTGTTGCTGACTTTTGATTTCCAGCACTGCTTCCCCACCCCCACCCCCTGAGCTGCATCGTTAAGTCTGGGAGTTTCCTGGCACTAGATGAAATAAAGGAGAGACCCAGCAGCAGCTCTGATCCTCAGGATGCCAGACAGTTAGTAAGAGTAATTCCCAGCTTTTAGGCTGAACTAAGGATTTTCTGGCTCTCCCCAGTTGTGCTATACAGAGAAAAGAAAGGAGCAAGTTGAGTGCAGGGGGGAGGATGGGGAAAGATGGGGATGGTTTCTTCTGCACTGGGGTACCCACTACTACCTGATTATGGGATGGCAGTTTATTTGTTCTTTCTGGCTCAGCTGTAACCACCCAGCATTAGAGGCTCCCACAACATGCCTGTGGCTTACGATGCAACACATAGACTGCAATCTTAAGAATGCTTTCCTGTGAGGAAGCTCCATTGAAGACTTAGAGGCCTGCGTGGGATTGCTGCCTTGAGCATTCAGTGTGGCACAGAGTCTGATTGGTCATCTGGAAGAATGCAGCATGAATCCCAATGTGATGCTGCCCTTTATCTAGGGGCTCTTTCTGGCTCGCTGTGGGCCCAGCAGACAACTTGTCCTTGAACAGCCACTGGGGATACTCTGCAGTGTGATGTTTTTGTGGGCACTTTGGCACAGGGATCATGTGATCCATTCTTGCCCCTTCCCTGCTCCTGTCTTCCTGAAAAGGGGTCCCATTCCCCTGCTGGAGATGGGGTATGGGGTCCCCTGCCTGCAGCTTCCATTGTCTGCCCCAAGGGGGTGGGGGAAGAAAGTTGCATATGGCTCTGGGTTACTTTTGGCAAAACAAAACAAAAATGGAATCACTGGTGACTGTATGGTTTTATCATCCATGACTTGGGTAACCCTGAGCCAATCACCACCAGGTCTTCCAAATGTGTGTTCAGGATTTATTTTTCCTGTTTGCAAAGCACCTTGTTTGAGTTGATTGGGAGGGGGGGGGGGGGTTAAAACAGACAACCTTCATTTGGTTTAGGGCAGGGGTAGTCAAACTGCGGCCCTCCAGATGTCCATGGACTACAATTCCCAGAAGCCCCTACCAGCATTCGCTGGCAGGGGCTCCTGGGAATTGTAGTCCATGGACATCTGGAGGGCCACAGTTTGACTACCCCTGGTTTAGGGTTTTAATGTTATAAACCACCCAGAGCCTGAATGGAAAGGTAGGATTCAAATGTTTTAAATAAATGGACCTTCTGTTTATGATTCTGTGATTGTCTGTGGCTTTTTAGCCCATTTAAATTAGGGGTGTTTCATCTGTCCTCATTCTCTTTAAAGTGATTTTGTTGCCAGCAGTGTCAGTTCATACATTATTCTATTCCTCACCTTCACAGTGGCTTAATATAATTTTTTTTTGGGTGGCCAAAGAAATGAAAGAATACTGTAGATAAAAATAATTATTTTTAAAAAATAAAACAAATTCCTTGAAAATAAGGTTCTGTAACAAACGATTTTGCCGTCCCCACTGCCCCCCCTTTCCCTTGTTACGTGCCAAGTGCTGGGGGGGGGGGACAAGTTGGCTGGTAGAAACCTGCAAGGCAAGTTGGAAAGGAAAGGGCAGCACAGCCAGTCAAGCTGGCTTCTATTCTCACAAGGTGCATGTCTAAAAGATGAATGAAGTATTTGCACATGCCCTGCATGGTGGCTATTCAGCATCTGTGACAGATACTTGGTGCATGCCATTCCAGGCCAGCTTTGCCTCTACTGACAATCTGGAAATGTTGAACCAATTCTGTCTACATTGACAAAATGCAGGGTATGTCTACACAAGAAGTTGAGTTTCTATACAGAATATGATGTAAAGAGTGAAGGAATCCTCTTGTAGAGAGTTAGTGTAGCACCCTAGTTAGAGCTGTGGACTATGACTGGGAAGATCGCAATCTGCTTTCTCACTCTGCCATGGAAGCTTGTAGGTGCAGATTGCTGCACAGCTGCCATGGGCCAGTCACAGTCTCTCAGTCTAACCTACCTCGCAGGGTTGAAAAGTGGGGTATAGATTAATAAATACATTTTCTAAAGCCAAATATTGATTATTGGTGGCTCAATTTTATGCTTCAGAGCAGGTTTGTAAATGGATGCCAATGTTGTATAGTTTCAACTTTTGTTAGCTGCATTTTAGCCCTTTGGTAATTTATTCATTAAAGAAATGACTAGATCAAACAGAACTAAGAAAATATAATTACACTCGGATATACAAATGAGTTGGGAAGAGTACAGGACTGGCGGTTTGGGCACATTGGAGACATTTGTGCTCAGAAAAAAATTCCATTTGCAGAGTGGGACTGCCCTGCCTTTCACTACTTGCTGAATCCCAGGAGACCCCTTGAAATTCCTGCAGTAAAGAGGTCCCAGAGGAACGGCATGAAGGGATAGTCAGAGGTATCGAATGAAAAGAGGGAACTGGAAGAACTAGTCCATCCCTATAGTTGGAAATCTTCCATGGGACCCAAGTCAGCACCTGTAGGTTTTCAAGTGATTGAGAGGTTGGTCCTCTCTTCCTTGAAGCTGCAGGAGCAGATTACTGATTGGTATGATCTATGAGAAAGAGATTCTTTTTTAAAAAATATTTCACCTGCCAGGTTTTGTATGAATCTAATGCTGATGTAGTGCCAAGCAGTGCAGTGTTAAATGTTTTCTGCACAGTTATGTGCTTCTTATGCCTTTATGTAAAAGTCCTTCCAGTCGTACATCTCAGATCTATTTCTGCAAAGTATTCCTTATTGTCATTTTAGAATTGCTAGAAATCTGTCTAGGGGAGGTGTGTGTATTGTGTTTATTGTAGGTATGGGTGAAATAGTTTGCTGTGTCAAGGGTTCATGGAGGAAAAATTTGGGCTTCTCATCACCCAGAAGGCCAAAAATGCACAGCAGAATAATTAAACTTCTTGGTACCATTCTGTCTTAGACTTGAGAAAAGATATAAATATAAATATAAATATAAATATAAATATAAATATAAATATAAATATAAATATAAATATAAATATAAATATAAAATATAAAATATAAAATATAAAATATAAAATATAAAATATAATATATATATATATATATATTTGCACATATGTTTTTCCTTCTTTATTTTTGTTCCTTATCTAGCAAGCAGTGCAATTACATGACTTCCCTGCCTTTAAGGCCATTCGCGGTCTGGTCCCAACATACCTGAGGAACCATCTGTCTCCTTACGCTCCTTGCAGAGGACTTTTCTCTGTGGGTCATCTAGTCCAACCCCCTGCATAATGCAGGACACTCACAACTACCTGCCCACCCACAGTGATCCCAGTTTCATGCCCAAGTGATCCCTCCACCAGAAATCTCCAGACTCCAGCCTGGCCTGGAGGAAATTCACCTACTATCCCACAATGCTGATCAGCAAATCCCTGGGTATGCAATTCAGGACCACAAGAGACAAACACTGGCACATCCCTTCCTGCCCACCCACTCACCATCTGCCTAAGTTCATAAAATCAGCATTTCTGTCAGATTATTATCTAGCCTCTGCTTAAAAACTTCCAAAGAAGGAGAACCCACAACTTCCTGAGGAAGCCAACTGAGGAACTGCTGTAACTGTCAGGAACTTCTTCCAGATGTTTAGCTGAGAATTTGTTTGAATTAATGTCAACCCATTGGTTCTGGTTCAAACCTTCGGGGCAACAGAAACAATTCTGCTTCATCTATATTTGAAGATGGTTGAAGATTGAGCTATTTGAAGATGGTTATCATATCTACTCTTTGTCGTTTTCTCTAAACAGACCAAGCTCCCTCAGCCTTTCTTTGTACAACTTGGCCTCCAAACTCCTCACCATCTTTGTTGCCCTCCTCTGAACACACTCCAGTTTCTCTACATCTTTCTTCAATTGTGGTGCTCAAAACTGAACACAGTATTCCAAGTGAAGTCTTACCAGGTGGAGTAAAGTAATAATACCACCTCTTGTGATCTGGACACTGTACTACTTTTAATACAGCCCCAAATCCCATTTGCCTTTTAGCCATTGAGTCACACTGCTGACTCATGTTCAATGTATGGTCTACTAAGATCCCCAGATCCTTTTCACACATACTACTGCCAAGACAAGTCTCACCCATCCTATACTGATGTATTTGGTTTTTCCTACCTTTACATTTATCACTATTGAACTCAGTTTTCTAGCCTGTTAAGATCATCCTGTATTTTGATTCTGTCTTTTGGTATGTTTGCTACCCCTCCCAGTTTAGTTTCATCTGCAAATTTAATAAACATCAGCTTGGTATGAGAGCCAGCTTGCTGTAGTGGTTAGGAGCTTGCTGTAGTGGTCTGGCAAACCAGGTTTGATTCCCCACTCCCCCACATGCAACCAGCTGGTTGACCTTGGGCTCGCCACAGTACTGATAGAGCTGTTCTGACCAAGCAGTGATATCAGGGCTCTCTCAACCCCACTCACCTCACTGGGTGTCTGTTATGGGGAGAGGAAAGGGAAGACGATTGTAAGCCGCTTTGAGACTCTTTCGGGTAGAGAAAAGTGGCATATAGGAACCAACTCTTTTTCTATGCCTTTATCCAAATCATTTATAAATATGTTGAACAACACAGTGCCCATGACAGATCCCTGAGGCATCCCACTTGTCACTCCACTCCAAGATAATGAACCATTGCCAAGCATCCTTTGGGTACTTCCAGGGGCCCCACATAGTGCCTCTCTGCTTCTCCCTTTCCCTCTTTAAGGACACTTGGAATAACATGCCTTTCCACTGTGTGTATGTATTGGGGGGGGTCCCTCTGTTAGGCCCCTGCAGATCTTTAAACTGGCTCTGGTGGTATGGGCCCTGCAAATCCTTAAGCCTCTTCTGGCTATCATTAAGTATAATTGTGCTGCATGCACCATGAAGACCACATACAAACAATACACTGGCTCTGAGCATAATTCAGCACAATGGAAAGGCCCTCATTGACACCACTGGGCAGTATTCAGCCTGTCAAACTCTGCAGCTTGGTGGTAAGTGTTGGAGCCTGGAGGGGTGTGTGTTGAAATAAAAAGTCTTTTTATTCCGACCATATAATCTTTCAAAAATGTAATCAGCACTTTAATGCTGGGCTCATAATTTCCCTTGCTCTCTACGAATAACCTCTACTAACTCACAGGAGCAATTTCTCGCCCAGGGTTTTCCACTACAGTTTTTTAATATGAATGCCTTAAAAAATTAAACAAACAGCTTTAATGACCGTGGCACAATGGAGGCTGAGTGGACAAGGCTTGGAAAATAGAAGGCGTTAACTTTCCCCTCACTCCATAGCTGGGTAGTCATTAGCTTTGCTGGAATTGGTGGGGGGGGGGGTGAGAATCAAATGGTGCTTCTCTTTAATTCTAATAATATAATCTCATCAGCATTTGACAGGCCCTGCTGGCTGCACTCCTGGAGTGTCCTGCTGCTGGTGGGGCTGGGGCATGAACCGGTGAAAAGAGTATAAGTTGCAAGGCTGGGAAGGAATGTTAGCCCTTGAAAAAGACTCTATGCCTGCTTAGTATTCTCGCCAGAGCCCCTTTTGGCAACTGAGCTGACAGGAGCCCATGGTATCTTAACTGGCATTGTCAGGAAACACATTGTCTCGTTTGCAGTCAGGGCTCCATGCCTGGCATGCTCCATTTGCTGATTATAATATAGCATTTCGACAGCGGTCACACAGGCTTTGGGCTTTGCGGGGTGGGGGGGGATGATTGTCCTGTCAACTCCCCATCCTGTCTGCTCTGCTGGCTTTGGGCAAAGCATGTTTCACGGCAGGGGTAGTCAAACGGCGGCCCTCCAGAAGGCCACCGTTTGACTACCCCTGTTTCACGGCAACAGTGCTCTCCAGAAAGAGTACAGAGGAGTCCGCAAGAGGAAGAGCAAAGGGCAGGAACACACTGCTGGCTTGTAACTGTAACAAAATTTAAACGGTGTCATGTAGTGCAAGAGCCAAAGGTGTCAAAGTCTTGTCAGCTCTGGAGACCAAATCCTGTGCTGACTGGTTGGGAAGGGGAAAGGGTGTTTTTACTGGGTAGCCCAAGAAGGTTACAGGTTTGTACATAGTTGCACCATTATGCTTAATGGTCGAGGCCAATTCTAACTATAACCACATCCAAATCTTGGGCCTCTGTCACGCCTCTTCTGCTCTCCTTCCTCTTCTGATACCTTTTGGTATCCAGCAGCTGGCAGACAACAACCATCGCAGTATGATTGCTGGTGCTATTGTTTTCCAGTCTGTGGTTTCGACATTTTAATCAGTTTCATATTATTTTATGGAATTTTATGGTTTTATTGCATTTTAGTTCTGTAAACTGCCCAAAGGTGATATGTCAGAGAGGGCTGGTATATAAATCCCTAAATAAATAAATGAATCTATAAATAAGTTAGTAAGTAAGTTTGGACCATCGATGACACAGCTGGACACTTATCACCATTATGGGAAACAGTACTTATGGGGATGTGTTTATCCCCAGTCCTGTGTACCCATTAGGACAACTGATGTGCTCTACTTCCATAGCATTCAGGAGGCCTTTGCATCAGCGATGGGCCTGGGTATTGGGCAGGGTATTGCTGGGATCCCCCCCCCCTTAAAGATAAAGTAGAGCTTACTGAAAAGAAGCAGGTATAATATACTTTGCTGCTCTTCTGTCACACTTGGGTCACATGAAAGCCATCCCGGCATTCAAGAGATGTCATGAAGGATTTATCTCATGAATATATCCAGGGCAGCAGCCACTGGCTCTGGGAAGTATATGAATTCTCTCTCAAAAACAAACTACTATTACTACTACTGAAAATAAAAGGTTCTGTTATGGCAGAATATGACCTGTTTTTCTCTGGGCTTCAGACACTGAATCAATGAGGAACAGCAGGAGAAGGTGGCAGGAGTGTGTATTGGGCCTACCGTCACCCACAGGTGCCTATGCTGCTGCCTTTGGAGGTCCAAAGCAGGGTTCAGAGGCCCCTTTTCTCCAGCTGGTCTTGACTTCTTCTGTGGGTTGTGGTGGTGACATGGGAGGAGGGGGCTTCCCACAGCTTACTAGGTTGAGCTTACCATGCCTGATAACCATGTCACCAGATATCAGTGTGGCACAAGTCAGGTTACAGCTGTGTCAGGAGCACAAATCAAGGGCAAAAAATGCCTGAGGAGCAGAAAACTGATACAAGGGAGTGCTGTTACAGACAGAGGGATCAAGAATTGAAGAAGAGATGTTTTTTTGTACCCCATTTATGTACCCTAAAGGAATCTCAAAGCGGCTTACAATCTCCTTCCCTTCCTCTCTCCTGTGAGATAGACGAGGCTGAGAGAGCTCTGACAGGACAGCTTTGTGAGAACAGAACTATCAGGACTGTGACTAGCCCAAGGTCACCCAGTTGGCTGCATGTGGAGGAGCGGGGAAGCAAACCCCAATTTTCCAGATTAGAGGCTGCTACTCTTAACCACTACACCAAGCTGGCTCTAGAGGACATTCTAGGGAGAAAAAAAACATTTGCTGGGGAACATGGGACAAGATTGATCTGTAAATCTTGTTCTGACAGAGAACTCTAGTAGTGAGTAATAGTAAGACGGGAATGCAATTGTTCAAAACAAGTAAGTGAATCCAAGATGCATGCTTGAACAGGTCCAGCTTGCTGCTTGTGGCCTTGAGGGCTTGAGATTTGTCTACTGCTACTACTCTTGCCCACCAGCTGGAGCTGCTTTCACCAGGCTCACATTTATCCTGCAACATCCCCTGAGAGCCCTGCACTCTGGCTTGCTTGTGTGTGCTGCTCCGGCACCATGATTGGGGTGGACAAGACAGCAAGGGAAGCTGTAGCAATGGGGGTGGGGAAACCATCTGTGTTGCCTCTTATGCTGCCCTACTTGTTTCTGGAACAGCTGCTTGGTGCTGGCCAGAGTCCTCTGCCAAGTGAGCCTTGCTGCTGGCCTGGGAGAATGGCCAACAGAGCATAGTGGAAATGTGTGCATTTATTGTATTCTGCATTACAAATACTCTCGGTGACCCACAGTCATCTTCCTTCTGCCTGTTGTTTTTCAGACACTCACAGGCAAGCACTACCTAGGGAGGCCTTAAGTTTCTGGGTATCTCAAGCAGGTGCTCTGAGCATGAAAGGCAAGCATGACACCTGACCACTAGGCTGTGAATCTGGGGGAGGCAGGGCTGGGGTTGAGCAGGAGAGTGGTGCTCCACTTGAAGCCACCCTGTGATCTACCCATCTATTCCAATTGATGTCCTGCCAGCCCTTGCACTGGAAAGGGCACTGAAAAGATTACCTTTTGTTAGGGTTGCTCACTTTGTATTTTTAAAGGGCTTTAAAAAAATTAATTCCTGCTACAAGAGTTAAAGCTCTTGGCTGTGTTGGGTTGCAAACTGACCATTCACTAAAAGTGTGGAAATGTCTTCAGAAGACAGTTTTCACTTGTTGAGAATAGCAAAGGGTTGAGAAATAGAGACTTTGGGTCCAATGAGACCCACTCATGACAGCCATGTGATTTGGCAGGTTGTCTTCAGGCTGCAGGGCAGAATGTGGCAAGTTGCTGCCTTGTGGGTCTGTTCTTGCAACCTGGCTGTCCCCATGAGAGAAGCAAATGGTCTACTCAATATGCAGATGATGGCTCTCAAATAATTCATGTGATAAGCATTTCTCTGACTTACTCAAGGACGGAGGCTCACATTTCGATTGCCTGGAGGATCTGGAAACATCTGGCTGTGATTGAATGACCTTCAGCAGATGGATGAAGCACCCTGGCAGGGAAAGGTTGGAGGCGCCATATGATCACATCCGCTCTTGGGACTTGGGACAGTGATCCTTACTGGGGATGATTTAGGAAGTGTGCCTAATTACAGGAGCAGAGTAACGTGAAGATAAACTGTGAGAAAATCAGGAATCATTGAGGGCTGGACTCCTGGAGATAATATCTCTCTGTGTGTGAATGTGTGTATTTCTGTGCATGTGCAGTGCAATGCCATTTTTGCAGCCTCTTATGTTCCACAGCAATGAGCAGTCTATGAAAACGGCCATTAGCAGCCCAGATAAGCCTCCATCAATCTTAGAGCTTGATACCTGAAACTGCTGAATCTCTCCTGTACGGTAATGTGGGAATGTACTTGATTGGGTTTACCCCATGATTGTATTGCAAGAACACACATGGTCAATTTCTGTGCCACCATACTCTTCAGACATAGCTGATACCTTACCTGTATTCCTCTTAAGTTTTGTTTTAAACTTGTTGGAGAATGGGTGACAATGGTGCAGCATCTTCCTCCCTGTTGTGGTATATCCCAGCCTGCCTCACTGGGCAAGAAACATACATGTCTCTTCTATTTCCCTGGACTTGCACCAGATGCATCTCTGAGAACTGTGAGATAGATAATATAAGAGATTGTGGCTCGGGTCTGCTTTCAGCACCATCGTCTGGAGGGTCGCTGGGGACAGCTCCGTGGTTTAAGTTCTGAAGCAAAGGCTTGAACTAGCCTCAAAAGGAGGTCTTTTCAGAAGACCAGGAACAATACCAAGACACATTTTTCTTGTTGCACTAGTTCTAATTGTTGCATTATTTAAAAAAAACTCTAGGGAAGATACAGTGGCATGTAATTTTAAAAGATGAGTTTTAAAAGTTTTGTCAAATGGTGGGGTATTTCTGCCGGAAAGGAATTTGCATGCTTAAATAGTACTTTTAAAAAAGTCCTAATGATTGTTTCCATGTTCAGTAAGAATTGTTTTTTAGCCACTTGGCGCAGCTGTTTGTAGAGCTTAGAAGATGGGTGCCCCTCTCCCTGTTTTCGCAGCTGCATGATTTCAGTTAGTCTTTCCTAGATCACCCTTCCCTTAATTTGTAGGACAATGAGGATGGGTCGTAGGAGAGGCTCTGGTGACATGGAGCCATTTCTTCCAGCAGTCTGCTGGTAAACAGGAGTCTTGATGGGAAGCTAGTCAATCAGCGATAACATCTCTCTTTCAGTTCTGACCTGTGCATAACCTTGACCGAGCCAGGGATCTGATGGCAGGTTGGTAAGTGCAGCTGATAAGGCATTTACCTCTGAAGAAATAGGGCTAGTGGAGACTCTCCTGATCCTTTCTTCTTTTGGACTCCCAGAAATGCTCTAAAAAGGGAAAAGCAGGGTACCCAAAATGATTGTTTCTCCATCTCCCTATTCTTCTATCTCCTGACTGGTCTTCCATAGTGTGATGAGTGTGTAATGCATAGTTCAGTCTGCTCTATGGACATACATCCTAGCAAACAGTCACCCGGATAGGCGTAGCCAACCAAACACATTTCATCCAGGCCTGTTTGTCAGAGGAGAAATTGGCGGTGCAGATGGAGTAAATGATTTGCACAGGGCTTCCTAATGAGGGAATCTTAATTCCTTCCCATTCATTCAAAGGTCACAGAAGGGGAATAATGAATTCTCAGCCTCCCAAGAGCTGAGTTTTCAATAAACCCCTGCTGGGATATCTTTGCCCTGGTGCCTCTGCCTTCTGCAGTGCCATGTGGTTCTGCTGCTTGTGTGTGTGTGTGTGTGCACGCACACATTTGCTTGTTATCCTCATTCCTTCAGATTGTCAGGTAGCTGCTTGTAATATTTTGTGCAATAGCAGCCCTTTTCTTCAGTTTTTCTATTGATAATTCAGTGATATGGAAAAGGGCTGAGGGAAGGAAACAGGAGACTGGTGGGGGAAGTCAGTCAAAGGGAGACTGGTAAAAATCCTATGGAGGTGAGACACAAGGGGCTGCCTGTTTTGTAACTCTTTGCCTGCCACAGTGATTGCAGTGCTCTCAGATTTCGGGCCTTGCCAGAGAAACATCCTGCTGACTAGAAGTTGTATTTAGAAGGTTACTTATATATACATGCATTGTTTCTGTTATACCATGGCTCTTAAGTGGCAAGGCTTCTGTGTGCCACAAGGACCCACCTGCTCGTGTATGAACCTTCACCTCTTTCCCCCAGTCCAGGATGTCTCTTCAGCATTACTCTGGCACATAACGCTTCCTCCCCAGTGTTAGTGCTCACAGCTACCCACAGCTGGCTTCCCGGATCATTTTATGTTTTCATATGAGAGCATCAGTGATGCAAGCACATTGCAGTCAAGGAAGCATGTTGGATTGGGTTCCGGATCTTTTTATTATAAGCAGAAATGCTGGCTTTCTATCACAAAAGCATTTTGGGGGATGTCAAATATTCAGTGGTAAAACAGTTTCTGCTTGAAAGAGAAAAGATCAAATGTTTATATGATGCCTCCTGTATCATGACCCTGTGGGACCTTTCCTGTGCATTGCTGCTTCTGCAAAGATCTAGAGAGACAAGTAGCCACACACGATGCATTAAGTAGCAGGTTTGGACTCCTTGAACCAGAACTGGCTTCTGGCAAAGATTCTGGGATCTCTCTCAGGTTAAAGTATTAATTAAGAGAGTGATGTATATAAACTCAGCTGGGGCACAGATTATCCTCTTGGGGTACATAATGGTACATAATGAGTATTTGCACGTTAGCATCTTGGTCCCTAAAGAACTGGGCATGTCTATTTCACATAATTCGTATTCATTACCTCTTAAAACACTACAGTTGTCCCATTTGTTCCTACAATCTGAAGGGGGTGGTATTTCCCCACCCTAGTGTGTGTTCGTAGAGGACTTCTGGGTCTGAATACTCTGAGTAGGTAGGAGGTGGTAATAATTCACTGTTATTACAAGTGTGATATTATTTATAATATATAATATATGCATGGACAAATTGCTAGTGTTGGGAGATTGTTCTTTTGATGTCAAGTATTGATGCAAATGTATTAGTAGCCCAGTTCACACTTGCTGGAGATTAATTCTGACAATGGAAACATACTTGAGTAGATCATATCGAGCCTGAAAGAAAAGCTGAATGGAGATTTGTAGAGATTTCCCATTGTTGTTTGACTCTGGAAAGTGATAGCTTCGGCAAGGTCATTAATGCTGCATATGAGGGAGGGGGTGAGAGAGAGAGAGAGAGAGAGAGAAGGCACACTTTTTGGCTCCTTCAGGACTAACCAATTTATTGTGATTTTAGCTTTTACAGACTCGTGCCCTCTGGATCTAGTCCAAACTTGTTAGCAAGGGTTTTGTGGTACTGCAAATACCAGCATGGCTACTCCTCGGGAATGGTGGATGGTTCCTTGATCTTTTTCAACCACTTGTTCTTCTGAATAAATACAGGGCTGAATTAAGACAGCTGTTCAGCATTGGCAGAGTGTGTTAAGTCATAACAGCTATTCAGCGCTGTGGCATTGGAAGCTGGGGCAATCAGGCATCTTCCTCCCAGCTTAGCCTCACTACTTTCTGGTGTGGTAGGTAATGAGTTACAGCTGGCAATAGGAGAGCAGCACAGTCTTATCTTTAAACTATAATGAGCACTTCCTGAGAAGTGGCATTTCCCTGCTGCTTCTACCCAGGAATCTCCCTGGCACAGCGGCATCCTCCCAGCAGCTCCAACCAAGCCCTTTAGAAAGGCTCTAGTGGAATTCTTTTCAGGCTGCCCTCTCCCTCCCTTGGCACGGCCTGTTGGAGCTCATAATTTCAGAGACAATGTTCCTTGAAGGATACTTCTGCAGGAAGCACACGTAGTTCTCTTCTGTTGTCACTGGGACCTCCTCAGCAAAAGAAAGTGGTGGCATCACTAGGCTGTAAAATCAGGCATCAAAAACAGACCCAGAGCAAAATTATTTGGAAAAGGGTTGGGAGGGTGTCTGTTAGCAGCAAGTCCATGTCACTTGCCTGACACTCCTCAGTATTCTATACAGTTGATCTCCTGCACCAATGCTTCTATCAATAAAGAGACATGATGCACGATGGGAGGGTGCAGTGGATTTTACAATATTGTGTATTTCTAGCAATACTAAAAAAACAGCTTTAATTTGTCCGTTTCATAACAATACGCTATGACTGTAGACAGAAATACAGCTTTAATCTGGGTGCTTAACAGCAATATAATAGAAATTTTGACAGGCAGGCATTAAAACCCAAATATGCTTATGTCGTCTGCATTTCGTAACTCTTACATAGAACATATGTGTGACTCCATGGTACCGCTGGGGTTAGCAGGGGTCAGCACACATTCTAGGTCCTCACTCTTGAACCTCAATCAGCCTCAATTCTGAGAGGGGAAAACTTTCAGATCACCCATGCTCTTCTCCATCTCTCCGCACTGTTTCCCTTTCCTGTCAGTTAGGTCCTAGGAGAAATGGGACCAGTCCTCCTTGTCCTGAGACCCTGACATTTAACAGGCCTTCTTGAGTATGCCCACTCCCTCACCTGTCCTTGTTTCCTGAGGGATTAGCTTCATCCACAGAAAGCAAAGGCACACCTGCTAGTCCGGTGAAGACTTTATTATGGTAAGTCCAGTTCTGGTTTCCCCCCCCCAGGGGTGCTGGCCCCATTCAACTGAGTTGGCTTAATGCCAGGCACATCAGCCCCCAGGCCCTCCTGCAGGTGCCTTCCTGCCACCTTTATTGGGCCTGAGTCTCTAACTGCCCATGCCTCCTGCCCATGCCTTATACTTGTCTGCTCTCACTTGGAGCTGCCTAGGGCAAGGAAGAGTTCTGGTGCCTGTTGCCAGACATGCTGGCATTGCCTGTTCTGTGTCCTGGATTCTTGGTAAATTTGGGGGGTCTGTGGGCTGCCTTTGTACAAGTGTTTATCTGCTATGATTGTGGGCATCAGGTCTGGCTTCTTCATTAATGCCTGGCTGTCTATAGTAAAAAAATGAAGCAAGCTAGAAAGTGAACTATTCTTTGAACAAGGGCTGGAGTTTTGAGCTAAACCTATTAACTCGTTTTATAATTCTTTTTCTTAGGATATGTCTTTTCTGTCTTGGCACTGCTGCTTGGTTCTATTAAATCCTTGAGTTGAGTCTGTAGTTCTATATCTTCCTGCAAATGTACAGATACTCATAGTGTATTGTGTGAGTCCCTGAATTTCACATCACATTGCTCTGTTTCAGGAGTGGCCAGACAGTGGCTCTCTAGAGCAGGGGTAGTCAAACTGCGGCCCTCCAGATGTCCATGGACTACAATTCCCAGCGAATGCTGGCAAGGGGGCTCCTGGGAATTGTAGTCCATGGACATCTGGAGGGCTGCAGTTTGACTACCCCTGCTCTAGAGTATCTGGCTGGAGCTCATGGTGCTGGCAGGGATTCATGGTAATTGTAATCCATGGACATATGAAGAACCATATTTTGGCTACCCCTGCTCTATTGTGTGTTTGATGTAATTTTTGGATGCTCTCACAAGAAAAATTCTCCTTCTCTCTCTCTCTCTCTCTTTTTTTGGTAAATAAACTACAAAATAGTATATACAGCAAGAGCCCAGAGATAGGCAACACTAATTATAAAAAATAAATTATTTCAAGTGAAGTGTCTACACTGCATGAAAGAAACCCTGCTGAATTTAAACAGTTCTCTAACTGGTTGTTTGGAGGAATAAATGCCATATCTGAACAATATAGGTATTGGAAACTGCAATTTGTTACTTTTAAAGCATTCCTAGGAAATTCCCAGGAGATCTCCCATCAAGGCATTGGCCAGTTCCAGCTCTGCATGGCATTAGCAGGGCTGCTTTATCTTTGGTCTTCCAGCCATGTCCAGGGATAGACTGTTCTCTGCACCCTCTTTACACCCAACCCACACAGTCAGCAGTGTTGTGCTCTTTACTCACTGTCACCTCTGCTGACTGGTGGGAGAGTCCAGTGGGCAGAAGCACCCTGTGTGTCTCAGCTGTACGCACTGTTGTAAGCATTAAGCAAAGATGCTTTGAGTGTGTCCTTGGGTAGAGGCCGAAACCAAAATTGGTTGGCATTTTAGTTTACTATCTTGGCTTCTAGTCTGGCAGTTTTGAACAACAATTTATATTGGGTAGTTGTGAGATTTTATTGGTAACTTGAACAATTGTGAGAGAGAGAGAGAGAGAGAGAGAGTTTTGGAATAATGAGAAAAAGGGGAGTCTGTACGAAGTTGCTTGGGTAAGGATCAACAGATGAGATTGCAGCAGAAGCCTCAGCCACAGTACCTTCCTTGAACTCAATGATGGTGTAGTGTAGGCCAGGGATGGCCAAACTGTGGATCTCCAGATGTCCATGGACTATAATTACCATGAGCCCCTGCCAGCATGGGCACCTGGAGAGCCACAGTCTGGTGTAGAGCTTTTGTGTCTTTTTTGGGAGCTTGCTGTGGCTAAAAGCTCCAAGCTGCATCTTCTGTGTGCTCTTTTCATAGGCAAGCACAAGTGTATCTGCTCAGGAAGGCTTTAAAAATACTGCTAGTTAGCTGCACTGAGCTTGCTTTTGAGTGTTTTATAGCTGTCGATTCTAAATTGCTGACAGTTTTAAACATTTTTTATTTTTAACAGATGTTTTAATTTCTTTTATTGCATGTCACTTTGAGTATTTTATAGAGAAGAGACTAAAGCTTTATAAGTAAAAAATAAATGCTCGGTGTTTATGAATCTTAACCTCTTGGTTAGAATTCTTGCTTCGTGCAATAGAGTGGAAGTCTTTCCCCTTCCTTTTTTTCTCACTTCTGTAATGCTTCTTGCCTGGTCAAGTGATTGCATGGCTGATAAAGCAGTGCAAGCCCAAGCTGCACATGGTGGATGTGGGGTCCTAGTAGGAGGTGACATTGGTTTAGTTGCAGTGGGACATATATTACTCATCTGTAGCTATAAGAAAAATTGGGTTAGCCATCACTTGAATGGGGAACACAACTTAGAAGTATCTAAAAAACAACCAACACATCAGGAATGGATTAATGAATGTTTATTCTTCTTTATGCATTGCTGTATTATATATTTTTAGCCACCAGGTCACAGCCAGCCTATGTAGGGCTTTCAAGGGAAGGGACGTTCAGAGGTGATTTGCCAGTGCCTTATTCTGCATAATGACCCTGGTGTTCCTTGATGGTTTCCCATCCAAATACTGACCTGGGCTGACCCTGCTTAGCTTCCAAGATCTGAAGATCTGTGCTGTATTCATTTAGCATGCATCAAATCTTGAACTTGATTAAGAAGGGATGGGGGGTACTCAGCCTCCAACAATGTTGGGAAAATAAATTTAAATTGCATTAAAGTCTAATGCAGAATGTCTAATTTTAATATCCACTATGATTGATGGTCAGTAGGTTTCTCAAATCTCCTGCTATAGCTGGAGACCTCCTGGCAAACCTTTGTTGTGTCATATTCTTGGGACTGTCACGAGCAACATTGTTCATCACAGTATCCTATATAGCAGCCCTTTTCAGGGTCTGTGGCACAGGGCAGATGCAGGTTCAATCACAGAGCTAGACATCTGGACTCACAACATCAGCCTAAGGAGAAGCACAGGCTCCAAAATGATCTTTCTGACTAAGGCCAGTACTAGACCAGCCGCCTACCATCTTTAAAGACAGCCTGGCTACTTTAGTGACAAATAGCAGGAGGTCACTCATGACACGTGGGTTTTGTCTATTGTTAGTTTGGGTTATAGATGAGAGTTTTGGCAATGACCACCCATTCAACATCCTGATCAGGCTCTAAATAACTTTGTGCTTCAGTTGGAACAGGAGATGTTGTCACTTATCGAAAAGGGTGTGGTACAAAGGGTTCTCTGTATTACCCCCATCAGAAATTTCTACTCAATTTCCCCCCCTGGCACCCAGGAAAGATGGAGACCAGACCAATTCTGCTATAAACTGTTAATATCATACTGTGGGTTTTGTGTACTTGACCTTCAAGATGCTTATTTCCATAAAGCTATTTACCCCTGTTATTGCAGGTACCTACATGTTAAATATAATGATATTACTTATCAGTACACAACCCTTCTGTTTCGGTTGGCGACTGCCCCATGGGTATCTTATAAATGTGTTGCTGTTGTGGTAGCACATCTAAGGTCTAAAGGTTGTTCTGTTTACCCATAATTGGATGACTGGCTCATTACAGTACCTTCCCACGAGGAGCTAGCATCGCAGGTTTCCCTGATTATACAAATGTGCTAGGAATTAGGTTTGGCAATTAACAGCAAAAAAGCATGCCTTCAACCTTCTCAGAAGGTTTCCTTTACTGGGGCCCTTCTGTATATCACAGTGGCCAAAGCTTTCCTACCGGTAGATTGGGCCTTTCACATCAAGGCATTGATTAGGTGCCTGTCTAACAACAGATTTCAATCAGTCCTTTTCTTTCAGAAGCAGTTTCTTCCCTTAAAGTACTTTAATATCTGCCTACCATGCCAAGATGTAGGACAGGATGCTGTTTTCTCATGCAGTGACCTAGAGATTTTTTGAAGGTTTTTTTAAAAATTGTTTTCTTCATGGTCACATATAGTGTGGCAGTGGTCCTTATCAGTGGTTCTTTCCTATCTCATCTTGGCCTCGTTTGAACCATTAGATTCCTGTACTCTTGACTTTCAAGGTTGCATTTTTGATGATGATCACATCAGCCAGGAGACTGGGAGAGTTGGCAGCATTGATGGCTGACTATCTGTTTATTAAGTTCCAGACTAGCCATGTAGATCTGAGCCCCAGTTTAGATTTTTTTTACAGTAGGTGGTTGCTAATTTTCATCTTGCTCATGACATTCTTTCTAGTATTTTTTTCTGTCGCCTAACACACAGGCCAAACACCCTCCACTACATTCCTTAGATGTAGTCTTTATTTGTTTACTTAGACAGAATAAAAGAATTCAGGCAGTCCCCATGCCCAGTCCCCCTGGTAGCTCAAGGGGGAGGCTACCCTTCAGTTAGATGGATCATTCCTAGATGGATAGTCTCAGCTATTTAGTTGGAATATGAGCAGGCCAGTCTACCTTGTCCTCTGGAGCTTCAGGCACATTCCTCACAGGCACAGGCAGCATTAGTGGCATTCCGGAGAGGCACTCCTTTGGAGGACTTCTGTTAAGCAATGACATGGTGATCACTGGGCATCTTCGCCATGCACTATTCTGTAGATGAGAATGCAAGAAGGAGTCAGCAGTTGGCAGATCTCTGCTGCACTCCTTGTTCCACTGAAACCCAACCCTCTTCCAAGGTAAGGAGTCCAGTAGTCTCCCAATGTGTGACTGTACAAAAGACTGAAGATCAAAACAGTGTTGCACTTACCTGTAACTGTTGTTCATAAAGGGGGCTTCTGTGCAGACACAAATTCCCTCCTTCCCACCCCACTGTGAGTTCATAGGGCTCCTCTCTGCAGAACATGTGACTGTTAGGAGGAAAGATGGCCTCTAATGAGCTCTGAAAGGAAGGGACTTCCCTTGGAGTGTTAAAGAAATAAAAAGAGGGCCTCCAGTGGCTTGCTGTCTTTGTGCTATGGCCCAATGTGTGCCTGCACAGAAGACACCTGGATGAACAACAGTTATAGGTTAGTGCAACACTGGTATTGGGCCTCTGTGACTTCAAAAGTTCCAGAAATTTTCCATCTTCAGATATGCCTAATTATTAGCCTCTAATATATGGAGTGTAAAGTCAGTGCTAATGATAGTTCACACTGGGAATATGTGGAAGCTGAAGGAGTCACAGAGGATAATAGTCGCCCCACCTCAGCCACATCTGAAGGATTGCTGGAGGACCACATAATCAGGCAGAGCTAGTTGGAATGGACATACCATGTCACGTTCTACCAACCATGTTCCTGTTATGCAAGGCAGGTCAGTTTTCTCTTTCAGTAACATCTTGTAAATATATGTAGTTTTATGTCTCACTGATTATGGCATTGTCATAGGGCCCTTGCATTGTCATCTCTGAGAATATTATGGCAGATAGACAGAAAATATCCTTGCCAAATTATGGCCCTTTTTGATAACTAACATTTCCATACCTACCAGCTCCCATATGTACTGAAACAGTATGATCATAAAATATCCTGTTCCAGTTAAAGATTGCCCCCAGCACCACAAATAAAGTCCCATTTTACCCCAAAATTTGTTTGTTTGTTTGTTTGTTTAGCAAATTATACGCTGCCCCTCTTGGACATGCCATCTCAGGGCAGTTTATACAATTTGAGTAACACATTAAAATCAATAACATTTACATGTGATAAAAATCATATAAAATATTTAAATCAGGGATAAAATCACTGACAGCATCAACCATAATTACTGAGGCAGATAGTAATTTTGGCCAGCAAGATGTTAAGTGTTAGGAGGAGCCAGAAGAGAAGGGAGAGGGCAAGGGGACAGGAGGGAGGATTTTGATATAGGGATTATCCAGTTGGCCTCAACCATAAGCCCAGCAGAAGAGCTCTGTCTTGCAGCCCCTGCAGAACTGAACAAACTCAGACAGGGCCCTGATCCCTCCCAAGAGCTCATTCTATATGGTGGGAACTAGGGCTGAAAAGGCCATGGTTTTGGTTTTTTCCTGAGGGCCACGGATCCAGTTTGGGTAAAGAATTGCATTTAGAAGCTAGATCATAAAGCAGTCAGAGATTCAGGATGGGAAAAGAAAGCGGAAATGGGTTATTCAGGAAACTACAAGAAGACAGGGCGGTTGGTGTCCGTGCCTGTTGCTGGCCAGGTCCATAGCCCTGGTAAAAGAATGGGTCAGATAACAAGAGAGGGTTTTATGTAACTAGTTCCTTATACCTAATCTGTGGATAGTTCCCTGGTATGGCAATGCCAACAAATTCAGATTTTAGATCCAGGTCTTGCAACATATGATATATTATCCAGGACTGAACTAAACTTTATTGTGGGGAACCATCAACAGTGGGCTAATACTTGCAGTCATAGAAAAGCACATATTTCTGTCTTCTTCCTTGTGCCATACAAGAAGCTGAGATATTCATGTTGTGAGAGGACTGACTTTTTAATAATACAGGTTATCACTTGCTTAAAATTTTGGTGGATGGGGGAATATGTCAGGAGTACATAAAATAAGGATCTGAGTAGTGAGTTCTGTTGTGCTTAAGTTCCACAGTCTGAGTTTGTTTTCTAGGCTTTCCACAGGCAGCTAGCATGTGCCTTGTTCATAAATATTTACTGTGGGCTGTGGGTGTGTGTACATGCATGCACAGTGCTGTAATAAAATCGTCATCTGGGAAGAGAGCAATTTCTGATTGTTCAAAGTGGATCTCAGTGTACATTACGTTACTGCTGCAAATTACCCGCCTCATCACTTAGCTCCGCTTGAATCATTTATAAAGTTAGGGCACTGTATAACAGATCCTGTAGGATAATAGCCCTCCGGTGACGAGACTGCTTGGGGTGCGGACTAGGGAAACAGTCCAGACCCTACAGCAGGGGTAGTCAAACTGCGGCCCTCCAGATGTCCATGGACTACAATTCCCAGGAGCCCCTGCCAGCGAATTGTAGTCCATGGACATCTGGAGGGCCGCAGTTTGACTATCCCTGCCCTACAGGCTAAATAGAGATCCCTGTGGGAGAGGCTGCACTGCTTGCTTTAAAGGTCTCCATCTTGACACCCAGATCCCCTTTCATGTCTCTGCCAGCATGAAGGGGGATGGAAATGACACTGACGCTCACTCTGAGACCTTGCACACTGGCAGTGCAATGTGAAGCAGCCTTTGTGTAACTGAGATCTCCTTTGCACAGTGGTCTCCCCCCTACCCCCGAGGATCAATTAGCCTGCATTAGTTAATGAAGATAGCTTTACACCACAAAACCAGCTTTCTTTATCTTGCTTTCCTATAGAGCTTGATTTGGCACCACATTTTAAAGACGCACTCACAAAATGCCTTATGTGAACTTGTAAAAATGTTATCTAGGACAGGGACAAGTTTGTAGACTTTCCCTTGAGAACATGTGCACTGGCTCAGTTTCTTCCAGAAGTTTCTTATGGCTGACCCCAAGACTGGGTCTGTCAGATTAGCCATAGCTTGATCCAGAATGTTCTTGGCTGTTCTTGCCACCATTTCTGTGGATCACTTGCCTAGAGAAAGTCCAGAGAGCTCCCACTGGTTTGCTTCCAGAGGTTCTGCAGAGTAGTACTGCGGAAGAGGGCACTGACAGTTTTGCCTGAGGGGAATGTGCTTGAGAATGTTCAGTTGTTTGGTTGTTGTATTCGATCGATTGTTTAAACCATTTTAATTGTTTTTGTGCTGTGTCTGTTTTGGCACATGCTGCCCCATAATCTGCTTTAAACCTCTTTGAATGGGTGAAAGGATGGATATAAATCTTTTAATAAATAAAGGTTCACTCACCAGGGAGCAGGGATTGCTCAATAGCAAACTTGGATTTAGCTTTATTGTAAATATATATTCAGCATGAAAGGAGAAATTTCTGAGAGCATTAATAAGATCCAGTTAGTCCTAGAGAACAGAACAAGTCTGCAGCTATATGAAATGGAGGAAATCCATGACAACTTTTGATATTTTTAATTAAAAGTGACAGCAGTGGACCCCAAATTGGACTGAGGCCATAGTGCTAGGAAAGAACAAGTTAACTGTCCTGTCACAGACCCTGATTAATGGTTGTTAATGGTATATGTGAAAATTTACTTCTACCATTTTGGCAAAGTTCTTACTGTTACATCCTTGGAAAGATAATTGGGAATTGTTGGATACATGCCCAGAACCAAATCATACAAAATGAGGAATGATCAAGTCATTGATTTGCAACATTTCTATGGTAAAGTTAATTCCAGGCTGAGACATCATATATTCAAATAGATGAATTAATTGGATTTGATAGAGTCATGGGAGTTTCACATCATTGGGCCTGTATAACCTAGCCATGACCTGGCATCTAGAATAAATAAACTTCTGACTTCTCAACAGTCAGAGGGCTGCTAACCTACAGAGATTGTTTATAGAATAGCCATCTCAATACAGCCCTATGTTGTTAAAGGGTTGCTTTGGAACTCCTTGTTTCCATGTGTTTGTTTTAAAAGGAATGCTTCCCCCACAGATGGGATTATACTCCATTACAATACCCCTGTGCAATTTTCTCTTATGGAAATTTCCCTTTCCTTTTCCTGACTAATGCTATGCCTTCCCTTGCTGGGAAAAATATAGTTATCTGTATGTTTACTTTTGGGAAAAATTTAGATTATGAAAATTTAACAGAGGGAATAGTTTATATTCCCAAGACAAGCCCCTAATTCAATTAGGAGTCCCTATTGGCTAAGTAAAATAAAAGGTGTTGGGAGATCTGATAACATATAGCCTGTTGTTTTGTCTAGTTTCTTCCCAAGAACCGAATCCTATGGGATGCTTGGAGCTTCATGATTGAAACCCTAGTATTTTCCTCTTTTAAATAGCAGATTCACTAGGACACAATTTGGGACAGGACCATTTTGAAGAGGGATTTAAATCCCCCCTGCCTCCAGGTTTCTCAGTCTGAAATGGCCTCATGCTGTTCTTCTTTTTCCAGACATGGAAATCTGTAGATAATGATAGTTACTTATGGCCATTGGGCATTTTTGTTTCCTTGCCTTAAAAACTGGGATGAATTGCCATTCTTCCAGCCATTATCCCTTGGGAAATATTCAGACCATCAAGTGCCACTGGTCAGGAGCGAGATACAGTAAGCTATTGAAAGTGTGACCATTTCCGCATGGAGGGGTAAAACGTGTGTGGCCTCCTGCTTGCAAATGCGGGATGGTAAACCTCACAGGAGACCCCTCCCACATTTTCCCTCTGCCCCGTTGCAGATTTTTGCCTCCTGATGAGGCTGCAAAGAAAAACAAGCTGAACTTCTCTCCCCACCCCTTGGCTTGTCAATCGCAGCAAGGCACCAATCACAGCACAGCAGTTCTCTTGTGGACTGAAACTTTTTTCCTCCCTGAACCATGAAATTAATTTTTTAAAAAGAAATGCATGTCTTGCATTGCTATATGGTAATGCCATGACACAGATGTTGCTGTGGAAAACGCCATAACAATACAGCATTCCCCTCCTTTATATATGTCTGGCTGGATTTCTGAGACACTGGACATGGTAACTGGATCCCAAAAAGTATTTTTGTAATGGTTTGCCTAAAAACAAAGTGCTCAGACCCCTGTATGATCAGGAGAAGGCAGCCCGATCACCTGCCCCTCTCTTTCCCAGCTCATTTTCCACCTCAGAAAACAGAAACGGGGCTGTGTTCTGCCTCCCTGATGCAAAAAAGACTGTTGATACTTGGCAGATTCTGTTTTACCTTTGACAATGTAGCTTTGTGATCATGCTGCAATGTGGACTGCACCATTAAAAAAACAATTACTAGGAGCAGGAATGACATATCAGCAGGAAATGGAGAGGGGAGGGCAGGTGCAAGGGCCTGACAATGCTGCAGAGACTGTTGTGCCTTTCCTCCTCCATATGGGCTTGCCTCAGACTGCTTACAGATGGGATCCAAGATAAAAAGTGGCAAATCCACTTTTTGCGATTTCCCTCATCCTGAGGCAAATCTGGGCAAAACGCGAGCCATCCCCTGGACAGCGTCGGGATGCAGGCAATATCATGTGGAGGGGGTTCTAAAACCCACCAGCAACCAGAGGCAGTCCAGGGGCAGATTTCTCATGAGGAAATGGTCTGATGATTTACTTTTGCTATTTGTATGAAGAATAGTAGCTGACCCATGCAGACCCATGATACAGATTCTTTTTCTTTCCCTCTTAGTTGAACCAACATAATAAATTGTGTCCTTCTGTGACTGGACAATATGTAGGGGCTTTCAGTCTATGTGAATACTTCATTGTCAAAGGGAAAATATCTGGTCAAATTTTTTCCCCTCTGAGTTGGTTAAGGAAAGCTACTTTTAGAAAGTACTGATCTTGGTGCTTTTGATTTGGAGCATGATCAGAATAAATCTTAGGGTAGCGAGCACTAAAGCATCATTGGAAAGAATGCTCCACAGTATTGGGATAATATGGAAAAGGGCCTGGTAGAAAGGGCCACTGTGAGGGACAAAATTCTGGGCCCCCAAATTAACTGGTGGTGGTGGTGGTGGTAATCATCATCATCATCATCATCATCAAGCATCTTATTTTTGTATTCTGCCCTTCCCTGGCCAGTTCAAGGTGGATACCATCAAATATCAAAACAATCAGTCTAGATAGATTACACATATAATCTATTCAAGTGGGTAGCTGTGTTGGTCTGAAGTAGCACAACAAAAATTTAAGTCTAACAAAGATTTATTCAAGGCATGCATGCACATGAAAGCTCACGCCTTAAATAAATCTTTGTTAGTCTTAAAGGTGCCATTGGACTCAAATTTGTTATATATAATAACAAATCAGATTACGTATCAATCAGATTACGAATTCAAATTTAGATTTAAAATTATTTAAAAGCTATTTCTTTTTAATTTAAAATCTTACTGAGGGGGGACTAGTCAATGTTTGCTTTATCATGCTTGCTTTGGATCAAGGTCATATTGGGGGAAGCAGATGGAATGTTTGTCTGGGTGCCCATGGTACTTCTTGGCAGCTGTACTGAAAGACTGGAAACTTTCTTTCCATAGGAGATGGACCCTGAAGCAGTCCTTACTGGCAGATCTTAAGGAGTGAGATGGTTCACAGGTAGATAGATGTTCCCTTTGGGTACTTTGGGCATCAGATGACAACCACCAGGTGGGACCTGGGGAGCAGCTGGAATTACAGCTCATCTCCAGACTAGAGAGATCAGTTCTCCTGGAGAAAATGGATGCTTTGGAAGATGGACTTTGGTGCATTGTACCTCACTGAGATCCCTGTCCTCCTCAGACTCCATCCCCAAATCTCATTAAGTCATCTTGGGTTGGGGTTTCTAGCTCCGGGTTGGAAAGTAACTAGAGATTTTGGGGATGGAGGCTGAGGAGGGCGGGGTTTTGGGGTGGTCTTCAATAGGGTATAATGTCATGGAGTCCACCTTCCAAAGTGGCCATTTTCTCCAGGGAAACTCTTTGCTGTTGCCTGGAGATCTGTCGTAATAGTGAGGCTGGCAATCCTATCTTGGGTTGTAGTAACTTCATGCATAGTATGAAGGCTATCTTATTTTGTTTGGTGTTGCCTTCACTAACTATCCTTTCACTATCCTTTCTTTCTTTCTTTCTGATGATGATGATGATGAAGATGATGATGATTATTATTATTATATTTATATTTATACCCCGCCTCCCCCCGAAGGCTCGATTGTGTATTTATGGGTATATATTTTATTTGCTTAAAATATTTTATGCATTTGTATTCTAAATGCTTTTTTAAATTGTTGAAACACTTTAATGTTTTCCACCTTGTGTGCTCTGAATTGGGTGGAAAGGAATAATAGAAATGTTGTAAGTAAGTAAATAAAAAATAAATAACTATTTGGTAACAATTTCCATAAATTTCTCTAGCTGTAATTTTGTTTGGTAGCCAGATCAA
Source organism: Paroedura picta (assembly GCF_049243985.1). Taxonomy (NCBI): domain Eukaryota; kingdom Metazoa; phylum Chordata; class Lepidosauria; order Squamata; family Gekkonidae; genus Paroedura; species Paroedura picta. The sequence continues at coordinate 107,678,437 of NC_135372.1, forward strand.
CATTCCTACTGTTGCTTCAAATATTCAACATACAGCAGGTTATTCATACTGCTCCTGGGTAAACTCACTGAATTAAAAATAATAGGGTTCCTGGAAGAAAAATGTTTTGTAAGTACATATTTTCTTAGCCTTGTGAATCAATCTGTACTTGCTAGGGGTGGGCATATAGGTCCTTAGTATTCAGTCCTGAGTATAAATGGAAAGGAAAAGAGTTATAGATTAATTATGAAATGGTACATAATGCCTAATACATTAAATAAAATGAATAAAAATGACAATGGGGTATATCGTAAATGCCATTCTCAAGTGGGAATCTTTATTCAGCTATGGTGGACATGACCTACAGTTAGAACAAATCCTAGAATCATAGAATAGGAAGGGACCTCAAGGTCATCTAGTCCAACCTCCTGCAGAATCCAGAAAACTCACAGCTACAGCTCACAATATATCTGTGTTAATTAGTAGAACAACAAGAGTATGAAATCCAGCCAAATTTTGTTCTTGCTATGAGGTATTTTCCCCTATCAGCATAGACTAAGAAATAATAACAGTAATTTGAATGCTATAAGTCAAAACACTAGAAAGAAAATACCAGCAATTAATTGCAGCTAATGAATAAGGTTGTATAGACAGCCTTTTATCAAGACAGTTACATTTATTGATTTTTGTGTGTGGAGTATTACATAAAGTAAATTGGTGAAATGTCTTTTGTAGGTTATGAAAATGCTATTAATGTTTATGAAATTATTTCAATACTTTAATTTTTTAAGGATCCATCCCTGAGGGTATGAATTTTCTTTCTTTCTTTCTTTCTTTCTTTCTTTCTTTCTTTCTTTCTTTCTTTCTTTCTTTCTTTCTTTCTTTCTTTCTTTCTTTCTTTCTTTCTTTCTTTCTTTCTTTCTTGGAGGTTGGAAACCTTGGAAGGAGAGAAGGAAGCTCTAGGGACTTTCAGGAAAGGAGAAGAAGAAATAGTGGGGGAGGGTTAAATGAGATACTTCTCGCAAGTCCTTTTGGATTCTCACTTGTGGTGCTGTAGTCTTGTGCAGACAGCACAATTGAAGATAGCTTTTTAATTAAAAAAAACAACCCTCTAGCTGGAAAGAGTTAACATTCTGCCACTGGAACATTGCTACTCAGGAAAGAACTTTGAGAATAGATGATAAAACACTGTCTACTCAGTGAGCTTCTGCTTTTGGGATGCTGAACTGGTGGTCTTTGATAGTGTGACAAGCAGGCAAGATATCTTAACCTGGAGTTGAGATGATTATACCTAGGCAGAAATTACTATATCTTGCCTGCTTGTCAATATTGGTTATAGACAGTGATGCTAGACAGGGCAGATTCATGGTGTTAGTCACCTCAAGCAATTAAGTTTGTCATTTTCTCCCATACTTGACTGGCTGGACCCATGCTGAACTCTATGACATATCAGCAGCTTCTTGGATAGCTTTGCTGGAGAATCAGCCATGGTTTTGGAAGGCAGAGTGCTTAACCCTTTTCCCTTGCACAATTTCTCTGATCTCAGTCATTCTTGATGATGTGGATAACTTTCCCCTCAGCCAACATGGTATAATAGTTAAGAGCAGTGGCTTCTAATCTGGCGAGTGCTCCCCCACATGCAGCCAGCTGGGTGACCTTGGGCTCGCCACGGCACTGATAAAACTGTTCTGACTGAGCAGGAATATCAGGGCTCTCTCAGCCTCACCCACCTCACAGGATGTCTGTTGTGGGGAGAGGAAAGGGAAGGTGATTCGAAGCTGCTTTGAGACTCCTTCGGGTGGAGAAAAGCGGCATATAAGAACCAACTCTTCTTCTTCTGCTGCTGCCTTATCCAATTTTGGAATGACTAGCAGTGCTTTTTAGTGAGGTTGGTGATTTTGAAAATCTGATTATCTATCTTTAGCATCACATCTCTTGAGGTGCCTTAGGCTAAGCATTGTAGTGGACACTTTTGTGGAATACAACAATTTTAGCCAAACAAAACAAAACTCAGATTTCCCTACCAAGCAATCATGCTCAAATTCAAATCCCCCTAAATATGGAAAGTGGATAATCATTCCAAAAAAATCAATAAGTCACACTGCTGAAATAAAACCTCTCTACGTTTGAATTATCTCTTTGGAAGGAGAATTTCAGAAGGTGCATTTTTTTGCCTTTGTGCTGCAGAGCTGTTAAGAGTAGCATCCTCTGCTGAAAATTTCTCTTTCACACCTAGGAAAAGTATCCTGTCTTGTATGAAAGTTACAACTTTGGCAAGGAATTATATTGCTAGTATATACAGGTTCATTCCGCACGACTTCAGTGTTGCAAAAGGCTTCCAAACTGTAAACACTACTAATTTGCAGTTATACACGATGTCGCACACAATCTGCCACACTCCTGAAACCGATCCGCAAAAAGCGATTCATTGTAGCGCTTAAAGGGAAATCCAGAAAAGTGGATTCACCCTCTGAAAAGCGCTACACTCTTGCAAACAATCTGCAACACTAGCGAAAAAGAGCTGTGCATTCCCATTGTTGCAAACAATCTGCAACACTAGCGAAAAAGAGCTGTGCATTCCCATTGTTGCGGTTCCAGCCAAGTCCCTCCCCCTGGCTCTCTCCTCCAAACTTCCGGCGAAGCGATCGCCATTTTTTTTTTCTCGGAGCAAGCAGAAAGCAACGAACCGGCGATCCTTCATTCACCCAGTGAGGCTTCTCCGGCTACAGTCCCTCCACAGAGCTGCTTTAAAGCTCCCCTCAAGTCACCAAGCACAACCAGCTCTGTTTGCAAGTTCCCTTTATTTTCGGCCGAAAATTGTGCCCGTGCACGGGGGGGGGGATTTTTTTTCACTTGGGGGAGCATGGTAACGATGAATTGGCAGCTCACACGCCAGCTGCCAGCTAGATGGGTCTCTACGTTAGGAGGAATCAAGGAATCAAGGAATCAAGGCATATTCGTTGCAACGTGTGTTTTTCTTTTTTTTTCTTTTTTTACTGTGCTTAAAGAGAAAGGGGCTTTTCAGGAGCATGATAATGGCTGCCCATTGGCTGTTTGTTTGATTGACGCCAGGGGTGGGACAAAGCACAGAAAAAATCACTTCCTGGATAGCGATTTTTGCCGAGACCAGAAATCTGTGGGAAACGATTGAAACACTACTGGATTCCACTACAAAGGCAGGTATGCATAATGCTGAATTGCACTTTTAAAAATAGGGATTGGCAACATTGGTCCTTGTGCGGAATGGGCCACAGTCTTCCCCTTCATAAGGGGCTCAAGATGGCTTATACAAAAAACGATCAAGCATGTAAATCGCAGAACCATAGTTTTGCATTCGTTTATTTAAAACTCTAGAGCCTCTTGTGGCGCAGAGTGGTAAGGCAGCGACATGCTGTCTGAAGCTGTCTGCCCATGAGGTTGGGAGTTCGATCCCAGCAGCTGGCTCAAGATTGACTCAGCCTTCCATCCTTCCGAGGTCGGTAAAATGAGTACCCAGCTTGCTGGGGGGTAAACGATAATGACTGGGGAAGGCACTGGCAAACTACCCCGTATTCAGTCTGCCATGAAAACCTAGAGAGCATCACCCCAAGGGTCAGACATGACCTGGTGCTTGCACAGGGGATACCTTTACCTTTACCTTTATTTAAAACTCTAAAAATTAAATTAAGACATCCTAAAATCCACACAGCCTACACATTGGCAACAAAAGCCTTCATAAATAAAACTGCCTTACAAGACTTCCTAAATATTTACAGGTTTTGGCCACTGTGTAACCCTGACACTGAAAGATAATTTGGCTTTTGGCTCAGCAATCAAGGGATTGAGGCCCAAGTCGGTCTCCCACAGCCACATGATAGAGGAAGAGCCATCGACTCAATGGAGAGCACCTGCTTGTCATACAGAAAGTTCGAGGTTCAATCTCTGGCTTTTGTCTGAGAACCCAATTGACAGTGTAAGTAGATAATATTGACCTTCATGGACCAAGGGTCTGATTCAGCATAAGGCAACTTCATGTGTACAGCATCTAGTCGTGCCTTTCCTCATAGGAGTTGTGTGTATCTTTCTCTTTGTTCTTCTACAGGGGTTCTCTCCCATTTCCTGGCCATTGATTTGTATGCCTTGTAGGCAGAAAGTATATCTCAGGTATCTGCAGAGAGATTAACAGTGGATCTCTGCTTCATTCCAGGTCTTATGTGCTGATGACTGATGCTAAAACAAATTAAACTTATCTCTTTTCCAGTTCAAATATAATTAGGTTGATTGTTTAACAAGTCAGAACTTTGGTTCAATTAGAACATGTTTAACTAGTTTGAATTTGTTAAAATTCAATCAAGCTTCCTGCATAATTTTAATAACAAATTACACAATTATTGAATTAACAAATCCTATTAGCAAATTATTGAAGGCTGATGTGTGTTTTGGGTACAAAGCAGTCTTTAACAAAGTTTTGTAGCAAGCAAACTGGCTTGAGTTTTTTTAGCAATGGATCTGAAAAAAATTGGCATAGTTCTAAATTGAGGTTTAAATTACTTCTAATAACTATATCATTTAACACAAACCATGGACATTGGGTCATTTGGGCATTTCTGTCTGTCCACATTTTGTGAAGTAGAGTTTAATGTAGTGGTTAAGAGTGGCTAAGGTAAAGGTAAAGGTATCCCCTGTGCAAGCACCAAGTTATGTCTGACCCTTGGGGTGACGCCCTCTAGCGTTTTCTTGGCAGACTCAATACGGGGTGGTTTGCCAGTGCCTTCCCCAGTCATTACTGTTTACCCCCCAGCAAGCTGGGTACTCATTTTACCGACCTCGGAAGGATGGTAGGCTGAGTCAACCTTGAGCCGGCTGCTGGGATCGAACACCCAACCTCATGGGCAGACAGCTTCAGACAGCATGTTGCTGCCTTACCACTCTGCGCCACAAGAAGCTCTTAAGAGTGGCTACCTCTGATCTAAAGAAATGGATTTGATTCCCCACTCCTCCACATGCAGCCAGCTGAGTGACCTTGGACTAGTCACAGTTCTTAGGACTGTTCTTACAGATCAGAGCTCTCACCTATGTCATATGGTGCCTGTTGTGGGGAGGGGAAGGGCAGGCCTGTTGTGGGGAGAGGAAGGTAAGCTGCTTTGAGACTCCTTTGGGTAGTAAAAAGTGGGGTACAAAAAATCTGCTCTTGTTCTACCTGTAAAATTCAGGGGCCAGAGGAAAGATGTAGACTGAGATAGGATTGCCAGGTCCCTCCAGGCCATTGGCAGGGGTTGGGGGGAGATGGGATTGCCAAATACAGGTTGGAAAACTCCTGGAGATTTGGGAATGAAGCTAGAGAAGGGCAGGGATCTCAGTGGGGTGCAACATCATAGAGTTCACCCTCCAAAGCATCTGTTTTCTCCAAGATAACTGATTTTTGTGGTCTGCAGATGAATTGTAGGCTGGCTTCCTTAGGGATGAGATCAGGCCAAGGGTCAGACATATCAGGGAGCAGGCCCAACTGCAAAGCCCAGAAGTGAGAAGTATAATGCAAAGCAGGTTAGGTCTAGTTCTGGGATGCCAGGTCGGTTTATGCTGCTCAGATTGGAACATCTATCAGGCTTGTAATGTGTAATGAGTTCTCTACAAATGTCAGATCAGATGTTGCCAGTATAATTATTTTGGAACCAAACAGTTTGGTTAGGGTCCCATTTGTTGTAGCACCCTGATGAAGGAAAAATGAGAGAGAGAGAATTGCAAATGAAACACCATACTCCGCTAGCATGATACAGTGCTAGAAACAAGAAGCAAACCCATAAGGGAGAACAAATACATAAAACGTTGAAATATAGTAACACAGCACTAGCAATGCTACCCTTCCTTGTTATCTGAATAGGGGTGAGTAGAGAATCTAAAGGGAAATAAAGGGGAAACATACATTGCCTTATTCTGAAGAGGAATGCCTGCTGGGCTAAGATCTGGGGAAAGGAGAAAAACTGGTTTGTGATGAAGAAGTGGAGAGCAAAAGAGCCAAACTCAGTCCTGGACAAGTCCTCACAGGCAGACAAGTTGTACAGACTGATGAGGTTGTACAGTTGTACAAGTTGTACAGACTGATTGTAGCATCTCAGAATTTACTATTGGCTCCTTTAATACTGACCAAAAGGCAAGAGTTGGTAGATGAGGTGAAGGATGAGGTGAAGGAGGTGTGGACCCTAGGGGGAAGTGACCATGTCCTCATAGAATTCCTTTTGAGATGGGGAGCCAAGAAAGCTTGTAGCCAGACGCGGATGTTTTTTCAGTTATGTGAGGAGCAAATGTAAAGTAAAGGAGGCAATAGGCCCACTGTTGGGTGCGGATGGACAAACGGAGGATGCAGAGAAAGCAGAAAGGCTTAGTGCCTATTTTACATCTGTTTTTTCCCACAGGTCAAAGGGTTTAGGCACATCTAGAGATGGCCGTAGCCAAAGGATAGTGTCTGGGTGGCAGGTTAACATGGATAGACAGGTTGTCGAGAGGCGTTTAGCTGCACTGGATGAGTTCAAATCCCCCGGGCCGGATGAAATGCACCCAAGAGTGCTCAAAGAACTTTCCAGAGAACTTGCACAGCCCTTGTCCATCATCTTCGGGACCTCTTTAAGAACTGGAGATGTCCCGGAGGACTGGAAGAGAGCAAATGTTATTCCGATCTTCAAAAAAGGGAGGAAGGATGACCCGGGAAACTACAGACCAGTGAGTCTGACCTCTGTTGTGGGGAAGATAATGGAGGAGATATTAAAGGGAGCGATCTGCAAACATCTGGAGGACAATTTGGTGATCCAAGGAAGTCAGCATGGATTTGTCTCCAACAGGTCCTGCCAGACCAACCTGGTTTCCTTTTTTGACCAAGTAACAGGTTTGCTGGATCGGGGAAATTCGGTTGATGTCATTTACTTGGATTTTAGTAAAGCTTTTGACAAAGTTCCCCATGATGTTCTGATGGATAAGTTGACAGACTGCAATCTGGATTTTCAGATAGTTAAGTGGATAGGGAATTGGTTAGAGAACCGCACTCAAAGAGTTGTTGTCAATGGTGTTTCATCAGACTGGAGAGGGGTGAGTAGCAGGGTACCTCAGGGCTCAGGGCTTGGCCTGGTATGTTTTAACATATTTATTAATGATCTAGATGAGGGGGTGGAGGGACTACTCATCAAGTTTGCAGATGACACCAAATTGGGAGGACTGGCAAATACTCCGGAAGATAGAGGCAGAGTTCAACGAGATCTGAACACAATGGAAAAATGGGCAAATGAGAACAAGATGCAATTTAATAAAGATAAGTGTAAAGTTCTGCATCTGGATCAGAAAAATGAAAAGCATGCCTACTGGATGGAGGATATGCTTCTAGGTAGCACTGTGTGTGAACGAGACCTTGGGGTACTTGTGGATTGTAAACTAAACATGAGCAGGCAGTGTGATGCAGCTGTACAAAAGGCAAATGCCATCTTGGGCTGTATCAACAGGGGCATCACATCAAAATCACAAGATGTCATAGTCCCATTGTATACAGCACTGGTCAGACCACACCTGGAGTACTGTGTGCAGTTCTGGAGGCCTCACTTCAAGAAGGACGTAGATAAAATTGAAAGGGTATAGAGGAGAGCGACGAAGATGATCTGGGGCCAAGGGACCAAGCCCTATGAAGATAGGTTGAGGGACTTGGGAATGTTCAGCCTGGAGAAAAGGAGGTTGAGAGGGGACATGATAGCCCTCTTTAAGTATTTAAAAGGTTGTCACTTGGAGGAGGGCAGGATGCTGTTTCCGTTGGCTGCAGAGGAGAGGACATGCAGTAATGGGTTTAAACTTCAAGTACAACGATATAGGCTAGATATCAGGAAAAAAAATTTTCACAGTCAGAGTAGTTCAGCAATGGAATAGGCTGCCTAAGGAGGTGGTGAGCTCCCCCTCACTGGCAGTCTTCAAGCAAAGGTTGGATACACACTTTTCTTGGATACTTTAGGATGCTTAGGGCTGATTCTGCGTTGAGCAGGGGGTTGGACTAGATGGCCCGTATGGCCCATTCCAACTCTATGATTCTATGATTCCTTGAGTCCTGGGATGGAAGCCAGCCTACTGACCCCAGATCAGATAGGACCAGCAGTCTTAGTTTGAGTCTCAACTCGGTACTTGTAAAGTAGGCCTCCCATTCCCTTTCGTATCTGGTTTGAAACAATTTGTGGAAACAGAAATGTGGAATACTCACTGTAGGGAGAAAGAGATTTTGTTGGCAAGAATTCTTATTGCTGCTTTGCTAGGTCCCTGTAACTGCTTTTGCTTATTGTTGTAATCATGGATGATTCTGTGGTTTCAGATGAAACGTTTGAACATTAGCCTATTTTATGCCTAGTATTGCAAGGCATTTTCTTGAGTTGAACATTAATCAATCAATCGGTCAGTCAGCCCGTCTATCTGTCTGTCTCTGTCTCCTCTCTTTCTATCTATGTCTAGGCTACTGCTCCCAGGCCTATCAGCTCATGGCAGCAATTAAAAATACAATAAAATACTGCAAAAATCCCAAACCCCAAAACCCTCCCCCGTGCTAGTCCTCACTACCCAACCCTACCCTTCACCACCCCCAAATTGTCGGATTTCCAGGGATGCTGTGCCAGTTATTCACTCAGAGGAGGGGGAAGATCTTCTTTCTTCTGCCTGGCCTCAACCAAACTCCTGGAGGAGGAGCTCCACCCTGTAGGCCCTTTGGAACGTCACTAGCTCCATGAGGGCCCTCACCTCTCCCAGGAGCTCATTCCACCAGAAGGAGACAGGGCTGAAAAAGCCCTGGTCGAGGCTAGGCTAATGTCTTGCAGACTAGGGATCTCCAGTCTATTGGTAGTCACAGAGCACAAAGCCCTGTGTGGGGCATAAGGAATTAGCCAGTCCCTCAAGTGCACTGGCCCAAGACAACAAATGGCCTTTAAGGTCAAAACCAAAACCTTGAACTTGGTCTAGTATTCAACCGGCAGCTCCCTCAATGTTGGCTGGATATGGGTTCTCCAAGGCATCATAGTGAGACCTAGCAGCCACATTTTGTACAAGCTGTAATTTCTGGGTCAAGGCCCGCATAGAGTGTGTTACAGAAATCCATCCTGGAGATGACTGTCACAAGGATCACTGTGGCTAGATGCTCCAGGGACAGTTATGACACTAGTAGCCTTGCCTGCCAGAGATGGAGAAATGCCAGCTGGGCTACTCTAGTAATCTGGGCCTCCATCGAGCGGGAGGCATCCAGGATCACCCCCAAATTCCATACAGTGTGTGAGATCTCCAACTGCACACAGTCCAGGGAGGGTAAATGCTCTTCCTGATCTAGGCCATCTCAACCAAACCACAGGACCTCTGTATTGTGTGATCACACTTATTAATTGATAATGTTTGAAAGCATATTGTATTGAGTAGTTTTGTGCATGCTTTATAGGGGCTGTATAGCAGTTAGCTAGTAGCTATTGTTAGTCCAAACTTCACACTCACTATTTACTTGCTTGGTGGATTTATGAGTGCCTCAAGGTCATTATGGGCATGACATGCATCATTGTTTAAATTAATTATAGTTCAAATGTGTGTGTGTAGAAAGTGTCATCAGGTTGCTTCCATCTCAAGGCAATCCGATGAATGAATAACTTCTAAAATGTCCTGCCATTAATAGCCTTGCTCAGGTCATGTAAGCTGAGCACTGTGGCTTCCTTGACTGAATCAATCCATCTCATGTTGGGTCATCTTCTTCTCCTGCTGCCTTCAACTTTTCCTAGCAATAATGTCTTTTCCAGCAACTCTTCTTCTAATGTGACCAAATTGTGATATCCTCTCTTTAGTCATTTTAGTTTTCAGGGAGAGTTCAGGCTTGATTTGATTTAGAACACGCTTTGGGGGGTCCACAGTATTTGTAAAACTGTTTTCCAACTCCACATTTCAAATGAATCAGCTTTCTTCCTGGCTGCTGTTTCTCAGCCATATGGCATGAATTAACTTGATCTTGGTCAACAGCAACACGTCCTTATACTCAAGAAACTTTTCTAGCTCCTTTCCATTCACAGTTTCCTTCTGGTTTCTTGGTTGATGATTGAGCCAAGAACTATTTCAATTTATTGTCAGCCTTAAAATTGTGTGTAATTTCCCAGTCATCACGATTTTTGTCTTTTTGATGTTCACATGTAATCCTGTTTGGCCCTTTACCAATAAATGTTAAAATATAGTGGTTTCAAGTCTTCACTATTTTCTGTCAGCAACTTGGTGTCACAATATGCAAATCTACATGCTGCTCTTGTGCCTGCATAGTCAATAGCATTCATCAGTCTGGAGCAGTTACAATATTGACTGATGCTGAAATCTTAGATTTCTATGTTGCACTGGTCCTGCTGCCCAGGATTGTGATTATATGCTGCAGCCCCATTGAACTGGCATTTTTCACAATGCTGCTGGGCACTAGTTGGGTGACAGTGGGTTTTGCTTCTGGACACTAGATTGCAGTAGTTCTATTGTCCCTGGAGAACAACAGAACAATATTGTCCCCTTCTCCCTTCTTGTTTCTACATGAGAGCCTCTGATGTGAACTTGCTCCTGTTGGGTTGGCACTGCTGCAGTGGCACTGGTTCTGCTGCTTTTTTACTTTATTTATTTATGCTGAGATTTATTATAAGCCACCCATAGTGGCATATATCATAATAAAATTACAATAACAACCCATAAAACCCCAGTTGAAAATCCCCTAGTATAATTTCCATAAAGTTGAAAAAACCACAGCAGTTGCCAAACAGATGTCCTGACAGACTTCAGCTCTATACTGCAGTTAGGAGGAGGATGATTAGCAAAGATAGGACATTCAGAAAAACGAGGCAAGAGGAAGGGGAGGGGGGACCCAATGATCTTCCATGTCTTAGACTCGACCAAATGCCTGGTGGAAGAGCTCTGTCTTGCAGGCCCCGTGGAAGTGTTTCAGTCCTGTTAGGGCCCTTATCTCATTTGGAGCTCCTTCCACTAGGTAGGGGACAGAGCCAAATAGGCCCTGGCCCTGGTTGAGGCCAGGCATACTTCATGAGGGCCAGAGATCATCAGCCTGTTGGTACCTGCAGAGCAAATAACTCTTCAAGGGGCATATAAGTATGATAAATAAATATGGGGATAAGTGTTCTCTCAGGTATGTAGGGCCCAGACTGTGTAAGAACTTAAAGATCAGTACCAAAACCTTAAACTTGATCCAGAACAGAACCAGCTTAATTGCCTTGTCCTTTTTTCCTGCGTCACAGGAAATAATGGAGGCTGGGGGCACCCAATATTTTTGAAACCTCGGGGGTTCTTTTGAGGAGAGGTTCCAGCAGCTATGCTGCAAATCTGGTGCCTCTACCTCAGGCTTTCATGAAACCCTGGGTTTTCTCAATGGCCTTGGTAGCATTTTCTTAATGGGTGGGAGTTAAATATATATATCATTTGTTAAACATTTATTGAGTGATATGATTATATATGGTCATGTTGACTCTTCCCTTCCAAAATGATCAATGATGGGCCTGGAGGAGGTGGGAAAGGGAGGGGCCCCAGGTCATGTACATAGTTATGCTTCCCGACCGTATTCTGCATGCATCGCCACTTCTGGGGTTTCTCGAAGCCTGAAGAATGTTTCAATGGTAAAAACAATGAGAAAGCTGCTTTACCTCAAACTCCAACCCCACCAGAGCACTGAATATACAGGACAGATATCTCATAGACTTGAATGGCTCCACTGGTTATAATGAAGCCGAATCAATTCACAAATGGAGCCGAATCAATTCTTGTCGAATTTGACCCAGTGATTCAGGTGATTGGGTTTTCTGAATCAATTCAGGGTGATTCAGTCCAAACCTGATAAAACTTGATTTTTTTTTTTTGCACAACCCTAGTTGTGAATTAACACTATGCCCAGCTGAGGCTGTGCCTCTCTGCCAACAAATTACACTCACTCTACAGCTTATTGTTAATAAATTCTGATTGTGCACTAAAGTTTTACTGTTTTCTGGTTGTTCACTCTGGAACCGTTAGATCCCAGGAGGTGATAAACAAGATTGTGAAGTTGTCATTTCCTCTCCACATCACTGCTAAATTGAGCTTGCATTGGCAAGGCTATTTTCTTTTCCTCTGCTTGTTATCCTTCATATTTTCTGGTGAAAGGGCCAAGATGAATAAATATGAAAAGGTTTCTGTATGAACTCCAGGAAATACAATTCTGAGATACAATAATGATTGTATCACAGAGTTTGAACAAGCGTTTGTGCTTTGGACAGTAGCCCAACCCCCTCCTTTCCCTGTGGCTCTTGAATTTTGGCCCTGATTTAAGCCTAGCTTTCCAAATCTACTCAGAAATCCATTTAGCTACTGCAGCCAGAGTAAGAAACTCTTGATGCACCTGAAGGCCTTGGCCAGTCATTTTGTAGGGTTCAGAAAGTACTTGGGGAAAATGCCTAGCAGCAAGATGCTTGGCTTCCTTCTCCCTATGCTTGCTGGCACATTCTGCTGCTGTACAATTTGTTCTCTGATTGGCCTACCTGTGCCAGTAATCACTGCCAGTATTTGCCAGACCATCTCACAACTGCATTAGAATTAGGATTACCCAGGAGTTCAACATAATAGAACCTGGGTTCAATATTTTGTTGTCCCACTTCTCTGGTACTGGTTTTCAGCAAGTTGATGTCTTTTGCCATCCTTCTCATGCATAGAAGGTATGGAAAATGCTGCATGCCATCTGAATGCCAATTAGAAAATATAATTTTGATTAGAAAATTCTAGTGTGACATCCAGATTCTGTGAGACTTCATTTTTCATAGCTTCTATGCATAAAAGGAATATCAAGAAACACTTACTTACTGAAAATTATCTAATCAATATTGTCAGAGACAAGAATTTCAGTCCATTTCTAGATAGATTGTGATGAAAGAGGAAGGACAGAGTAGCCCAAAGGGAGTGGTTCTCTTAATTTTTTGGTAGTGAATCATGCTAGAGAGTACCACTAAGTTTTATACAGGTACAAGAGGCAAAGCCCATTGTTCCTAGGGAAACAACGGAAGCTAAGATGCATTGTGGCCTTCCTGGGGGTTGGTTACATGGCAAAAGCTCCTGCTCACCCCTGGACTCTTGAGGCCCCACCTTCATACCCCAAGAAACATTCCTGACCCAAGGGTCACCAACCTTCAGGTATGGCTTGGAAGTCTCCAATTGTAGGTCATTTCCAGGCAACAATGATCAATTCCCCTGGGCAAAAGGGCTACTTGGGAGGGGGGACTAGCTTTGGATCCCATGTAGGTAAAGGGATGCCAGGCTGCAGGTGGGAAACAAAGAGAAATGCTGTCTGACAATAATTGCTAGTAACACTAAACATCTAACAATTCATAAACTTCCTTCCTTCCTTCCTTCAATGAAATGTTTAACTGATAGCAAAATTTGCTTGAAGAATTGAAAATCTTTCAGTCTGTACATTATGCTGTTCTGTTCAATAAAATCAAAATTTAATAAAATACAATCAAACATGAAAATATTGGTTGGGTTTCTCAATTATTGCCTCTGTCAGCTTTTCTTAACATTTTTTACCATTGAGAACTCCCTGAAATAGTCTTCAGGCTTTGAGAAACCCCAGAAGTGGGATCTCCACATCCCAGCTGGAGGTGAGCATCCCTGCCACTATTCAGGGAAGTCAGCCTACAGGTGGGACCTGGAGAACCCACAGAATGAAAGCTCCTCTCCAGACTGCAAAGATCAGTCCCCTGTAGGAAAGAGCTGCTTTGGAGGGGGGTGTGTGTAGCATTCCCCTCCACACACAGAGAGAACACAGAAGATAAAAGCCTTCCTCCCTTTTCCAATTGCAAACCTTATTAACCACACAATCACTTCTCCATGTAGGAAATAACTGTCTCCCTCCTTGAATTGCTCTGAGAAGCCATTGACCAGAAGGTCCAAATTTAATGGAAAAGAATCTCATGACAGTCAGTGAGCAAGTCAAAAAAGACTTATACCATCCTCCTGCAACAGCTTCTTTGGCCTGTGTTCTAACTACATCTCTTTAAGGCAATAGCAATTTGTACAGCTTGGTGAAGTGGTTAAGAGCAGCAACTTCTAAAGTGGCAAACTGGATTTGATTTCTTGCTCCTCCACATGCTGGGTGACCTTGGGCTAGTCATAGTCCTGTTAAAAACTGTTTTCACAGAGCAGTTTTTCTCAGAGCTCTTTCAGCCTCACCAACCTCACAGTGTGCCTGTTGTGAGGAGAGGAAGGGAAGGTTATTATAAGTCACTCTGATACTCCTTTGGGCAGTGAAAGGGGCGGGGTATAAAAACCAACTCTTCTCCTGGGAAGGTGCTAATGAGAAACAGTGTCTCCCCCCTCTACATGTCCTCATGGACTCATGATGTTTCCATGCCCCATCTACAGTTTCCCCATCTTCAATACCATTGGTCTCAAATTTGCTTTGTTGTGATTATCTTGGAAATATTGCAGCAATACCAAAGTGGTATCAATATGGAAAAGAAAAGTCTATATCTTCCCAATCCCACCCACATCAGCATTATTTTCCCTGATGCAATTGCCTGTGATGATTACCCCCAAAGCATTACTCCCTTCTCAGATTGCAAATTGCAAACCTCTCATGACTTACTCATGAGTAAACATTCCCAGGGCAGAGGCTTTTCCTGGTTGCCCTGGGTCCCAGAAAAATGGCAGTGGGCTGTTTCTGGGCCTCTTGCAACCCCCACTCCAGAAGGCACACAGAGGCTGCCCCCAGGAGGCAGCTCACTCCCCCCCACCATGTAATCTGAGTTGAAGGAGGCCTGGACAGCCTACTGGCAGCATGGCATGGTCTGAGGCTGCCTTCTCTTCCACCCAGCAAACTTCTGAAACAGGCAGGAAGTTGGAGACAGAGAGCTGAGCAGTTATTAGTCCTTTCTGCCTAAGAGCTCCCTCCTGATTGGGGCTAAACTGCCAGGGTGAGTCATTCCTGGCTGAGGGCTACCTCTTATTGGGGGAGTGTTTCCGGGGACAGGGGGATGAGGTCGGGAGTGATTTGTCTGCATGCAATTTGAGCTGATTGGCCCTCATTTGCAGAGTGTAGTTTGAAGTCATTGGCCCTCATTGGCAGGGTTCTCTCTCTCTCTCTCTCTCTATTGGCAGCACATTCCCAAGGAGGGCCAATCAGGTAGGGAGTGAGTTGTCAATTTGAGCTTTATTATGTTTAGTGATGATGATATGGAAAGATGTTGTGTAGATGTATACTTCTTCAGCCTGGTACACTGACAGGCTGTTTTATTTACTCATACTTCAGTATGAGGCAGGCTGTCACTCAAATGATTCTGGTGTCAGAAACTTTCTCCCCATTTAGAAGAGTGTACATTTCAGAAGCTAACTAATTTTGTTGCTTGTCTCTCAAACTTGGTGATTTCAAGCAATTTAGACATGTTTCTCAAGTGTTACTGTGAGTTGCACTTCATAACTCCCATTGACTTCCTTTACAGAAGGTCTTGTGTCACATAAGCTTGGATTTGGGGATCCATGGGAGATTTAAAATTGTCTTCTGTAATGTCAGCTTTTATGGTTTATATATTTGTTACATCTGTTATGAGCTGCCCTAAAAGTGTCTTTCTTGGAAAAGCAGAAAACAATAAAGCGGAATACAGTGTGTAATAACACTGCACTGAAAATGCTAGTCATCACCACACTGTACACACTCATTATAAAGAAACAGGCAAGAGAGGAAAAATCCAGATTATTCCCAGTTTTTTAAAAAACCGTCCTACATTACTCAGTACTGCCAGAGAATTTATAGTTAAATTTGGGAGGAGGGGCTGTGTGTGAGAAGACCAATATGTGACTCAAGCTGTGGATTATTTCGGAGTTCGATAGTAGCTCTCTGTAGGGTTGCTAGCCCCTCCTCCTGGTCACAGGCAGGGAATGGGGGTTAGGGTTGCTGTATCCAGTTTGGGAAACACCTGGGGATTTGGGGATGGTACCCTGGGAGAACAAGGACCTCAGTGGGGTTCAATGCCATAGAAACCACCCTCCAGAGTATTCATTTTCTCCAGGGAAACTGATTTCTGTAGTCTGGAGATAAGCTGTAATTCCGGGGGATCCCCAGGTCCCACCTGGAGGCAGTCTAGGGCAGTAATTTTTGCAGGTTCTGTCCAGGGAAACACCTAAATAGCTATTTTCTTTCTTCATTTTCAGATGCACAGATGTTTGCCCTTCTTCACAAATCCCGAGTCTACCTGAGATTGGCAAATGCACAGACAGTAGCTGTGAAGCCCTAGTAGGAGGTAAATAAAATTGCTTAATTGTTTGTTGGAATGATGAGTCTTTCTTGCCTTCACAAGGAGTGTTGCTGTGAGAAAGCTGTTTGAGTCCTGGTAAAAGGGACTATTTTTAAACCGGTGAACACATCCACAGATGAAATGAGAAAGGACTTCAAATGCCAAGTTGTCTTTAAGCCATTCTCTCTTCTCCCCACTCCCTGCCTTTCTGAGGCCTAATTTTTTATTTATAGACTGAATTTTTACTGTACTGCTTTTTAAAAAACATTAGATTTCTTCCCTGTTGAAGCTAGTAGGGAAATTTTTTTGGGGGGTGTGTGTGTGTAAAGCTGCTACTGAATCTGGCAGCGGAAAGAGAAAACCCACAAGTCCTGTTATAGAAGCAAACTAGTTATTTGGGAATTTAAACAGCACAGATTTTTAACCGTTGGTCAGAACTGCCTGTCCTTTCCAATACGTTATGAACTGCAGCTCAAAGAAGTGGTGCTCACTACATTGGTACTCTTTGCTGTGTTCAAGGACAGGTTATTATCATGTCACTTGCTCAGCATTATCTTTCCAGTAAATGCCCGACCCAACTGAAGAGCACAATATGCCATAGACTATGCACTGAGAATATATGACTTTTTCCTAGAAATACATGTCTTTAGGTAGCTCCATATTTTAAACAAATGTGTAGGGGGAGTTAGACTGCTATTTTTTGTCAGATTTGGTAGTTTAGAAATGCTGAAACAATCAATTTTATCACTTCTGAAAAAGAATAACTTAACCTAGTCTGCCTGAGGTAAAGTTGCAGCTGTTTCTCTCAGGATGCAGGCCCTTAGGCTCTCTGTCATTTGAATTTTAAGTGTGTTTTTTTTGTCCTCCTATGGCAGAATGAGTGAGAGGGATATCCGAAGCTTGAGCAAAGGGGTATTGGTGCTTTCTCTCTGCCTTATAACGCTATGGGGAAGGCTGTCGCTGGCCTCATCACACCACAGAAGCCATTCAGGTAGGCCCACCAAGGCTCTTTCCAGCTCTGCTATAGTAATGTAGCTTTGACTATATGATGATTGCTTATATTCACCTCCCTTTGAGCAGTTGCAACTGGTCTGTCTAGGAAGATTGAAATGATAATTCCAAGGAGCATACAGCAGAGGAATGTGATCTGGGACTGCATGGAGGCTCCTGTTTGTTAGAATATTTCTTATAGCTGCAACAAGGCAGCAGGCTTTTCATAGCTGAAGAAACAAAGAAGAAGACAGCTTCATGTGCACTGCTTCTAGCATTGAACATAGGTCCTTCCTGTTCCTCCTTGTGAGGCTTCCAGGGGAAAGGAGAAACAGCTGTCCATGTCTCTTGTGCTAGCACTGAGTCTTGGTAAAGCTATTGGGCAGAGCTGAAATGAGTGCTCCTGCCTTTTTCAGAAGGGCTTGAATTTGGATGCAATTTGGTACTCGCATCCCCACTTGCAAGACATTTAGTTGACCCAGTTAAGGAATCATGTGAAACATTGCAAGTCTTAGATAACAGTCTTTAGAGCACCTCCTGAAATGTCAACATTTTTTGGACATGAACTCTGGGCCAAATCAGATAATGCATTGGGAGTTCTGTGTATGATTCTCCCATATTTTTTTCTTTTAAGCGTCTGGTGCTTGGAAACTTAATTCAGATCTAGACCATAGCATAGCAAATGGAAACTGGTGTCTCACCAATATCATTTTCTCATCCTGTAAGTACTCCAGTTTGCTCCACTGGGAAAACATACAGGTCCTATTATGGGAGCTGCTATATACTTATTGCAGTGTGGTCATAATCAGCCTTGCCTACTTGTTTTTTGGGGGGAATCCTCAAGCGTCTGCATGCCAGAGTTCCCAGCTTGATCTTTCAGAATCTTGGAGCTCTCAGCATCTTACCAGGTTTGACCCACAAGTAGACCTCCCAAGAGTGTGTTGCACTGTGACAGAACATGAACTGCAAACCTAGTGGGTGTTGCTAAACCTAGTGTTATGTTGCTTGTTGAACAATGTGAAACTTGTCCCACATAGACAAAATAAATACAGCTATGTCTGTTAAGATATGGGGATCTTTAAAAAGAAACCCTGAACATTAGGGCTTAAAGGATAAAATCTCATAGTATTTATATTTTTGTAACTCCCTTATGGAGACTTGAATGACCCCCTTGTTGATGACCTTCTGGAGATCAGTTTAAGATGGTTCTTCTCTGGAGGGCCTTTGAAGGGGGCTAAGGCAGTCATCTCTCAAAAGTCTATTCTTGACAGAGGTAAAGTTTTATTTTTTATTTATGCTATTTTATTGTTTTTTTAAACTGCCTTGAGTGCTGTTTGAGTAAAAGAGCAAGCTACAAATCTTATAAATAAGGGAAAAAAATCTTAGATATATTTGCTCTGACAAGAATGGAGCAGTTAAACTTGAGAAATGTTTTATGAATGTTCCTGTAGTAAATGTAGCATTGAGTTTTTAGTTATCAGTTTATTAAAAAAACTAGTGAATTTCAGAACTGGCTGTGCTTTTCGGTAAGTTGCAGTAATGAATTATGGAGAGAAGCATCTACCTTTTATGGAGGGTGTCCTCATTTCAGTCATCAGTATCTCCATTTAAAAGGACTAGGTAGTAGGTTTTGTGAAAGACCTGTGCCAGAGAACCCTGGAAAGCCAAAACCAGTCAGAGACGATGCTGACCTTGATAGGCCACTGGTATGCTTAAGTATAAGTCAGCTGTGAGTTTATTCTGTCATGTGTGCTCAGTTCCTTGCGGTTGACTAAAATTCACAGTTCATATAGCTTCTTGTATCCTGAACTGATGCTGGATGCATGATCAGTAAGCTAAGCTGTGTTCACAAGTAGGGATGAGCATGAACTGGCTCACAAACTTTTGTGATTAGTTTTTATTGGATCATGGTTTGTGAACTGCAGTCCACCTGCCTACCTCCATGAACGTTTATGCATCTTTTATGCATCTTTTATGCGTCTTCATGCATCTCATCTGTTGAAAGGCGGAATAGCAAGCACCCCAGAAGATAGAATTCAATATGATCTGAACATGCTGGAAAAGTGGGCCAGTGTGAACAAGATGCAGTTCAGTAAGGAGAAGTGCAGAGATTTACATCTGGGTCACAAAAATGAGAAGCATGCATGCTGGATGGTAGATACATTTATGGGTAGCAGTGTGTATGAACATGATCTTGGGGTAATTGTGTACTCTAAGCTAAATTATGAGCATCTAGTGTGATGCAGCAGTAAAGAAGGCAAGTGCTGTCTTGTGCTGTATCAATAGAGCTATCACATCAAAATCACAAGATGTCAAAGTCCTGCTGTATACCTCATTGATCAGACCCCATCTGGAGTATTGTGTGCAGTTCTGGAGGCCTCCCTTCAAAAAGGATGTGGACAAAATTGAGAGGGTTCAGAGGAGAGTGACGAGAATGATCCGGGGCCTGGGGACCAAGCCCTATGTTGAAAGGCTGATTTGGAAATGTTCTACCTGGAGAAGAGGAGGTTGAGAGGACATATGATTACTGTCTTGAAAGTATTTGAAAAGCTGTAACTTAGAGGAGGGCAGGAAAAGGTTCCTGTTGGCAGTTGAGGATAGGACAGGCAATAATGGGTTTAAACAATGTTTAGAATGATACCGGATAGATATCAGGAAAAAAAAATTCACAGCGTAGTTTGACTGCCTAAGGAGATGGTGAGCTTCCCCTCACTGGTAGTCCTCAAGCAGTGGCTGGACATATACTTATCCTGGATATTTTAGGCTGATCACGTATTGATCAGAGGGTTGGACTAGATGGCCTGTTTGGCCCTTTCCAAATCTTATGATTCTATGATGAAGAGGCTTTCTTAGGTTCATCTCTGAGCCACTTAAACCACTGCTTTCTGCTCCCCATGGTTTCCTGTGGAGAACAGAAAACAGTGATTTAAATGGCTCACAGCTGGACCCAAAAAAAGCCTCTTTAAACAGCTGAGCTGCATGGAACAACCTCCTGTACATGGCTTAGCTGTTTAAAGGGGTTGTCTTGGCAGTCAGCAAAAAGTGTCAGGGAGCCGAAAACAGGGGCCATTAATAATAATAATAATAATAATAATAATAATAATAATAATAATAATAATAATAATAATAATAATTTATTATAATAATAATATAAATTTAATAATAATAATTTATAATAATAATAATAATAATAATAATAATAATAATAATAATAATAATAATAATAATAATAATAATAATAATAATAATAATAATTAAATTTATATCCCGCCTCCCCCCGGAGGCCCGAGGCAGGTCACATAAAATGCAATCCCCTAAAACAATAAAGGCACAATAAAACATAATACAATTAATACAAAAGTTAACCCATATGAACTGGCTCAGTTTGCAAACTCGCCACTCATTTTGTATAGGTTTGTGGTTCAGTTCGTGGTTCAACAATGAACCAAACCGCAAAAATGCCATTCATGTCCATCCCTAGTCACAAGCACTTTCTCTTACTACTGTCTTTTTTTGCTGCTGCTTGAAGAAACAGTATTGGTGTGGCTTCTTTTATAGTTGTGTCACCAGAATCATGCAACAGTGATCTTAAACTGCACTTGAACTAGTGTGCTTCTTACACCATTTCGAAGTGCAGTGTAGACCTTTAAATCCATAAGCAGCCTGCAGTCAGCCTGCTTAAGAGAGTATCTCTCCTTATGAATGCGGTCTGGATAGAGGCTTTGTTTCCAGAAAAGACCTGTAAGCAGCAGCATAGGACTTACTCAGCTGTGAGCCTGAGCTATCACAGTCACATGGTAGGAAGAAGGGAAGCCAGAGTTATGGTCTCATTGGTGTCAAGACCAGGATAGTGGGCAGCAGACCAGAAAAACTGAACATAGGCTGAGCACCAAGTATAATGCAGAGAGGAACAAGGCAAAGGCCAGATCTGTGAAGGAATCTTCTCCACTATTGAATGACCTCCTCTTGCTATTCTGTGACTTCTTTTGGTATGCATGCAAAGGGAGGCAGGTGATGTGACACTGATTGCTCTTTATACATGTGCAGAAGTAGCAGATCATTCCAAAAAGCAACAGAAAAGCTCACAACCTAGTTGGTGGGGAGTCCAAGCTCATGAGCTGAAGACTGGTAATCTAATAGAGGTTAGGGACCAGGGTACATGTCCTCTATGGTTCCTCCTGATTCCGTGGAACTTTCTTCTTGGCAGTTTAAACATAGAGAGACCTGTTTTTTTCTGAAAAAGAAAATGCCAATCTCTTATGCACATGGTGCTTTATGATTTTTGATGAACTTAATATAAACTGTATTATTTTTATTAATATTAATTTGAATTTGTCACAGTTATGCTATCTGGGTGTTGTCTATGAAGGTCATGATGATATATTTTCTTTTAAAATGGGGCTACATCTTTATTTTATTATATTTTATTTATTTTTGAAATGTTTAAGCCATTCCTCTCCAAATAATGTTTTTTTTTTGTTGCAGCTTTTAATTCTGTCAATCTGTTGTTATGACTGAGTTGAATTCCTGATCCTTGCCTCAGCTTCACCATCCTGCCTCTCTGGTGTTGTTGCTGGGGTGCGGTGCTAGTTTTGGCTGCAGTGAGCCAGGTCTGGCAGGGATTTGCCTCACAGGCGGCTTGAGAAGGCTCACCTCACCAAAGACACCGCTGCCATTTATGCCTGCATTGGCACTGCAGAGGCACTGCCTTTGGAGCGTGTCTAACTGCCAGGACCATACGTACGTGCATGATGTATGTCCTTGGGATAGAAAAATGCCTTGAGCTGTGTCTGGGACAGAGCATAACAGCATTCCTGCACCTTTTCAGAGGAGCATGGAGAAGAGACTCCCCAGTTTGAAGTGTTGCATTCCATGAGCAGCTGCTTAGGATTTTGATTTGCAGCTAGCCTTGCCAGACATCTCTGTTGCTGGGGGAGCATGAAAAGCAGCAAAGTTGGATTGCCAAGGTCCACAGTTCTGTATAATGTGAAACTGTAGTTGCTGAGCCAACATTTAATCCTGACTTCAGATCCAAGCTTAAGAAAATTAAACTAACTGAAGTTAAAAAGGTAAAGGTATCCCCTGTGCAAGCACCGAGTCATGTCTGACCCTTGGGGTGACGCCCTCTAGCGTTTTCTTGGCAGACTCAATACGGGGTGGTTTGCCAGTGCCTTCCCCAGTCATTACCGTTTACCCCCCAGCAAGCTGGGTACTCATTTTACCGACCTCGGAAGGATGGAAGGCTGAGTCAACCTTGAGCCGGCTGCTGGGATTGAACTCCCAGCCTTATGGGCAAAGCTGTCAGACGGCTGCCTTACCACTCTGCGCCACAAGAGGCTCATTTAACTGAAGTTAGAGTGCTGAATTCAAGCTATCTGGTAACCATAAACAAATTATAACAACAAGGGTTTCATGTTGGGTCTGAATTGAGCTATATTCTTAGATAGGGAATATGACTTAGTTTTTTGCACTATTTTCAGAAAGGAAAAATGAAGATCCTGATGGCTTGCTGGCAGCAAGGTGGCAACATCTAAGGTCCACCAAGGTGTCTTTTCCCCCTCCTTCCTGCAGGTTTTTACCCTGGGTAGGGCTAGAGACACAAGCTGAGGGGCAGTAGCCAAAAGGGCTCATTGTTTAGGATTTGCAGTAGCAGCTTGACAGAGCTGGACTAGCCAAGACTGTTGTTTCGGTTTGTGTTTATAATTTGGATCCCCCTCTTTTTTATATGTTGCTTTGAATCTGTTTAGAAAAATAGGCTAAATATGCTTAAATAAAGTATGATTTTCTGCAGGGGCACATACTGTTTCTTGGGGTATAGGGAGGAGTCTAAATCTGAGATTTTGATTTTGCAGAGATAGGCAAGTGTATGTGTTGTTAACATATCAACACACATGCATTATGTATGCCAGAAACCTGCCTCACTGTTTCTTCCATCTCTGAACAGAGTGCTATGAAACCCTAGGCAAAAGGAGAGTTGGACAGGATAACTTCAAAGGATTTCTGCCTGAGTTTTGCTTCCCTAATTACTCCATGCTATAGGGAGCAATTAAGAGAGTGGCTGCCTAAGGAAGTTCTGGAGTCATTCCTATTCACGGGCTTGGGGGAGCCTCTTTCGTTTACTACAGGTGCCTGAATCCCGTTGCAACTGTCTAGCATGTGTCTCAGAGTGTGGTAGGAATTATAAAGAGAGAGAGAGAGAGAGAGAGAGAGAAAGAGAGATCAAGAAATGCATAATAAGCACCTGTCTGGGGAGAATAAAGGCAAATGCTGCTTCAGTCTCTGAGGCATGCCGGCAATGTTGCCATCTGAGTTGTAAATACAGTTCTGTCATTTTTAGTATGCAAGTTATTTTCAGTTCTCATTCTGAAGCTGAATTCATTCTTTTTTGGGTGGTGGTGGGGAATGCTGATAAAAGTTGAGGAAGTACCTGCTGGTTGGGATTTAAATTCCAGTCATGTATGTTGCCTCTTGCACCAGAGTTAATATTTCAGCCACTCTGCCTGGAAGTGGGCTGTAATTGTAGGATTCTGAGATTAGCAGAGCTTGTATGTACCAGGTCTTCAGCATGTTGTGGCCATGGGAAGGATCCTCCAAATGGCATAGTCAGCCAGTGTGGGACAATCAAAGCTGGACAGCAGCAGCTTATGGACTGGGGTTGAAGGAATATCCCAGCCTCTACCACTGTTAAGAGAGTGGGGGAGATCCCAACAGATACCAAATGGTTGTACTGGTGCTGCTGGGGCCATGGCTATAGCACTGTGTCAGCACTTCTTCCAAGAGGCCACTGGAACCTGATGGCAGCAATTGACAA
Source organism: Paroedura picta (assembly GCF_049243985.1). Classification (NCBI taxonomy): domain Eukaryota; kingdom Metazoa; phylum Chordata; class Lepidosauria; order Squamata; family Gekkonidae; genus Paroedura; species Paroedura picta. Next base: position 107,702,473 of record NC_135372.1, read on the forward strand.
GTTGTTATCTGTGTTTCTGTCAGGTTCCATTGACTACTCAGAAGTTGTGCTTCTTTAGGATGCTGCTGCTATGACTATGACAACTGTCTTGCCATTTTCTACTGCCTTCTTTTCCTGTTTCACTGATGTAGGCTAGGATATTATATTTCCTCTGTCTCTCTTCACAAAATGCCGCTACTGTAGGACTGAGACTGGGGAGATCCAGGTACAAACCATGAAGCAAATTGAATGACTTTTAGCCAGCTGCTTGCTTTCAGCCTAGCCTACCATGGGAGGGAGCTGTTCCTCAGCAGCAGAGTACATGTTTTACATGCAGAAGATTTTGGATTTCCCTCCCTGACATTTCCAGTTGAAGGAGATAGTGTGGTCAACCTCAGACGTGAACAGTGATTGACACTCAGAACAGACAGTGCTAACCTTGAATAGATCAGGTTAGCACTGGCATAAGCAAGTTAGAGCTGCTCTGGTGTTTTTTTTTTAACCTACCATATTATAGAGGGGCTCAGTACAGTTACAATACAATGCAGATTTCACAATTTATAAAAAAGGCAATATTAATCTACCAACAAATTATCACCCAATCAATCTGCTCAAATTCTATGCCACATACTGGGCTACTAAACTTATAAAATTGACTGTAGCCAATAACATCATAGGGCCTGAGCAAGCTGTTTGTAGGAAGGGGTTTTTGACATTAGATCACCTAAGAGAGGCAAATTATTTGCCCCATTCATTGATTTAAAGATGGCATTTGACGCTATTCCAAGGGAGAGACTCTGGTCCAAATTAGCAAATCTGAGAATAGATCAGTATCTTCTGTATCTTTTAAAACAGTTATATGGTGAGAACACATGCCAAGTTAAATACACTATGGAAGGGAACATCTAAAATCCCCATTGACATTGGAGCAAAACATGGATTTGCCCCACATCTGTTCAATCTCTTCCTTAGCAATTTACCCTACCTGGATTGGGAAAATAAATGGGCACCCTCACCAATTAAATAAAGGACCAACCCAATTATTGCTTTATGTGGATGACACTGTTATCCTCTCAAGAACAAGGGTAGGATCAATTCTTTATTTAAAGGAATTTATTGACTATTGTACTGAACGTAACCTTAGAATAAATTATGAAAAAAACCTCCAAAATAATGGTCTTTGAAAAGACAAGATACAAATATCACTGGCGGGTGAAAGGAAATCAGGTTGAACAAGTGAATAATTTTAAACACTTAGGCATACATTTTTCCTATATTAACAGATGGGCAACACACAGAAGGGAAGTTATAAGAACTGCAAAAAGGAAAATGGCCATATTGGACAAATTCTTCCATAAGAAGGGGAATAAAAACTTGCCAGCAGTACTTAAAGTATTTAATATTATATTAATCCCCAGCTCCTTTTTTGAATCCTAGTATGGATTGAAGCTCTTACAAATGAATTGGAAAATTTATAATTTTCCTTCATTACTCAATTATTAGAAGTTCTCAATTGTGTATGAAATAGGATTCTTATAGCAGAACTTGGACAACAGAAACTAGCAACAAGATCATGTTTACTAACTTTTGGATACTAGCTTTGGATACATTTCCACCCACAATCATATTAGTTGCTACCAGAGTTGCTGAGTAATTCAAATGTCCCTGAAGATTTAATAAAATAGTCCTTCAGAAACTACAACACAAGGGGCTAGATAGTTCTTTTCTGGTTACACAGGAGGAACATAGTTAGGAAGCAAATAACTCAGAAATTGGAGAATTTGGATGTTCAGTCCTTAGCTTCAACAATTGCAAGTATATGCTCTCCGTGGCACTGGAGTGCATTGCCAAAATACAAATACATACCCCCATATTTACAAATATTAGATGATCTGTCAACTAAAAGAGCCTACCTTAAAGCATGATTTAACATCTTTCCCTCAAATGTAGTGAAAACTTGATTCTTACAAATTACTTTAGCGGAAAGATGGTGTTTTCATGGATGTAGAGTGCCAGGTAGACTGGCCCACAAAATATTTGACTGTGTTAAGTTCTCAAAATATCACCAGTCCCTCTCAGATTATTTCAAGAAATGTAAATTGGGTAAGCAAAGTGTTGAATGAGGAGAATTCAACCCGTATTGTAAGGATAGCTAAATTTCTGTTAGAAGAAACTATTTTTTTTATATGAATCAAGTAGTGACCAAATAATTTAGGGATGTAGTTGATTTAAAAGCTATATATTGTATCTCTAAATGTATATTCCACTGTTTTACTACTGAATCTAGTAATTATACCAATAAAGGTATTCCAATTTGATCTAATGCAATGTACAAATATAATATTGTCAAAATATTCTTAGCAATACTTTATTTTTTCTGGGAGCACCCCTCTTAATTACTTAATGGAACATTCCCATGTTTGGAAATTGATGCAAGGGGGAAAGAGAAGGCCTTGAAAGCACTGCTATGCACTTGGGAGGCTGCCTAGAAACCCATATTAAAAAAAAATCCTGAGCTTTCCCAGGGAACAATGAAGTATATGTCTATCAGATGAACAAAGTTACAGTTGTAACATGAATTTGTATGAATATCAAGTCAGACAATTGATTTATCTAGCTCAGTATTATCTACTCTAGTGGTGTCTACCCAGCGTGGCATAGTGGTTAAGAGCAACGGATTCTAAGCTGGAGACCTGGGTTTGATTCCTCACTACTCCACATTTAACCTGCTGTTTGAGGTTGGGCCAGTCACAGTTTGCAGAATTCTCTCACTTACACCTACCTCATAGGGTGCCTGTTGTGGGGAGAAGAAGGAGATGGAATTTACGCTGCTTTAAGACTCCTTAAGGTAGAAAAAAAGCAGGGTATAAAAATCTACTGTTCTTTGTTTGCTTCTTCTATTTAAGATTCTCTAATTGCCAATGCTCTGGATTGAATTTGGGGCCTTCTTCATGCACAGCATACATTTTGTCTGAGCCTCAGTTTCTTGCTGGTCAGTATTTTCACTATGCACCATAGGTGTGCATTCGGCTATATCTGAGCTGAAAAAAAATAGTCGATATTACCTTTTCTGGCTATTCTTTCAGTTGGATACAGATCTCAGGATTTTTTTCAGCTATCCAAAATAGGGGCCTGCAAGATGGAGCTCTTCGCCAGGTCTTTGGTTGAGGCTGGGGTGCAGAAGATCACAGGGCCCTACCATATATCCACATATCCATACATTTACAGATGTATGTTCATCTGTGACAGGCACCCAAGATTACCCTTGAGACACTGGGTGTGGGAGGTTTGGTGGGATGTGGGGAGGAGAAGAGTTTTTTATGTTGCCATCGGGTTCTTAGTAATTATGGGTTTTAGTTGGGAGGTTATGTTTTATAATTCTGGATTTTATGTGCTACAATTATAACCCGCTGTGAGATGGTTCCCTGATAATGGCAGGAACGAAATCTAATAAATAAATATCAATAAATAAAATAGCTGGGTCCCAAATATTTCAAAATATTTGGGATTTTTTTTGATTGCCAGATAGCTGAAGTTAAAGGTGCCTACCCAGCGTGGCATAGTGGTTAAGAGCAACGGATTCTAAGCTGGAGACCTGCTGTCTAATAAAAATAATTTTTGGAGAAGGCTGGAAAAGATGCGCTTCGGGCTAAATTTTCATTTTAGCATTATTATTATTATTATTATTATTATTATTATTATTATTATTATTATTATTATTATTATTATTATTATTATTATTCCCCGCCACTCCCTTGCGGCTCATGGCGGGTTACAACATCTTAAAATCCCCATTAAAACTCCATTAAAACAATCATTACAATGAATATGATATTTTACTTGAGCCAATGTTTTGTGTGAAGTGATCCTGTGTATTGTGCCATGTCATCATCCTATTAACACTTTTACAATCCAAGATGTAAGGTCACCTGTTTCACTATTGTGCTGTATCACTTACCTGTACTATGTTCTTCATTGCACACATAGGAGAATTTGAACCTTTGCTTTCCATTGTAATGGCTGAACAAATGGATGGATTTGTTCTAGCCACATGGCATAGAATTATTGTTAAGTGATAGTCAACTGTGTGTGACAGTGTAAGCAGTGACAGTATAAGCCAGTGTGGGTAGATTGAAATGGAGGGGGGCATTTTTGCAAGCCAAGCTATACCACTGCAACCAGCAGAACCCAGTGCCATTATGGAAATGCAACCAAAAGAGGACTAAAGTCTAACCAGAGAATCCTTGCAGTACAAACTGGACTGATGTCAAGCACATAACAATCCAAGCAACTAAAGAAGGGGGTTGCAAGCACAACAGCTCTGCTGCCTGCATAGAATGCTTGTGGAAAGATGAAAAACAAGCTGATGATGACTAGAATAACAGATTTCTATGTTATTCTAGCTGTTGTCAGCTTGTTTTTTATCTTTCCATGGTCTTCTTGGCTGGCAGGTCTTTCTTTTGGCTGTGCAGAATGCCCTACAGAATCAGTACCACTGGTACTGCAAGCTTGAAAGTACTGATTTCAAAACAAAGAGTCACAACAAATGCAAGAGGATTGGATTTTGCAAACTCTGTGCAAAAACATGGGAACGGAACACAAAAGAACACCAGGTAAGGGGGGGGAGGGACTTCTTGAAACTGGCAAGAGCAGCTGGGAGGCCCACAGAAACCAAGTGTTACAGAAACAAAAAAGAAAAGGAAAGGAAAAATAAATCCCATGATCCAGCAATGCTGGATCTTCCTGAAAAATCTAGAATATACTTGAACTCTTTTCATGAATTTTGTTTTGTTTTCTATTTGTGTAGAGGCTAGGAGTGCAGACTTCTAATCTTGGCGAGCCAAGTTCGATTATGTGCTCCCCCCACATGCAGCCAGCTGGGTGACCTTGGGCTCACCATGACACTGATAAAGCTGTTGTGACTGAGCAGTGATATCAGGGCTCTCTCAGCCTCACCCACCTCACAGTGTCTGTTGTGGGGAGAGGAAAGGGAAGGTGACTGTAAGCCGTTTTGAGACCCCTTCGGGTAGAAAAAAGAACCAACCTCCTCCTTCTCCTTCTCCTTCTTCGGATGCTCCTAGTGGAGGCTGCCATCCTTCCTGGGCCACTCCAGTGTTGGGTCCCAGCTGATTATTCAGCTTGTGTATAGTATTGTGTGCTACCTTGCTAGGCTGCACTTAGTCCAACTCTCTACTTTCATCGCTGGGTAGCTGCTGCTAAAACACCATTGTTGCCTAGAGTTTAAACACAGTCCATAGTCGAGTTGGGAGCAAGCAAATAGCATTGAGGAACACTACCAAAATCGAAGTAACAAGTTAGAAGTCATTACTGAGTGAGCGTTCTAAAAGAGGGATTGTGGGCCGGGTGTGGGAGGCCAGAGCAGGCAGGCTGGGTCTGGAGTTGTGCCAAGCTGGATAGCAGAGTCAAGGGTCCAGGAGCCAAAGTAACAAGGAGACAAGACGTAGATCCAAAGAGCAGTCCAAGGTTGAGGTCCAGGAGTTCGATCCAGCAGAGCTTCGCTGTAGTGTCATAGGCAACAGGAGCCCAGGCAGACTGGCAGAGAACATGAACGTGGCACCCATGGAGAGGCTGAAGGTCTTTTCCACCTTCAAGGCCCATTGACCTTGCTTTCAACAGCTCACAGCTGTGCGCAATCCTTTTCTACATGCCCTCACAACTGACAGTAAACTGGCAGTCCTGCACTTTGATGGTGAGCTGTCAAATCAGCTTCCTGGCTCTATCTTTGGTGTTCCAGTGACCCCTGTGGACTAGATAGGACTAACAGGGAAGAACACAAACCGTCCAGTTTGTCCAACTGAGCCAGCTCAAGGGTTGAACCTGAGAGTGCATCATCCTGGGGCCCAATTGCCCTTGATAATCCACTCTCCGCTCCTGATCTTGCATCCCACATGGCTGGGCCTGGTGGAGTAATCCCCAATCCTCCAGGTGAGTTGAGCCCCAGCCCCAGCAATCCTGATCGTGCTTTGCCGGGGATGCAGACATAACAAATTGTGGTGTCGGGTAGGTGCCCTGTATATTGATTCTGCCACTGTTCCCCTGCCCTAGCCATGTTAATGCTATCTGCTTCAGACCCAGTGCTATTTCCATGGCTTATATTGTTGCCTAGGAGGCCACCAGGCTCTCTGTTGGTGGGAGTGAGACCTCAGGGAACACTGTCTCCACTGTGGCATTAGAGGGCTCTGTCTTGAGTCTGGCAGTGTATTCACACAAAACTCTTTCAAAATTAGCTCTTTTTAGGGAACAAACTGTAAGTAAAACTTCCCCCACCCCCAAAAGGACAGTCTTCCATTGTTTTGTTTTAATTTGTAGCATATTTATTTGTTTGTTTGTTTGTTTATTTATTTGATTTCTATATCGCCCTTCCGTATGGCTCAGGGCGGTTTACATACAACAATGGGGATACATGGAACTGGCAGTCCATATGGTGCACTTTCCCTACAACACCCAGTTCTTAAGGCTACAGAAGTTTGCACCTATCAGATACATCCCCCCCCCCTTTTGTAGTCTTTGTGAAGGCAGAGGAGCATTCTCTTTAAGTTCTGTTCCTTAGAGTTTAATGAAATTTGAAAGAAGATGGTTGGAGCAAAGCAGAGAGGGAACAAATCCTGAATGGAATGGAGCAGGTGGGAAACAGTATTCCCCAATATTCACACACAGGTTTACAGAAGTGGAAGCAGCTGCTTCTAGTATGTGAGAGATGTGAAAAGTCTTACTGGTACTACATTTGCTAATGCATGACCTTACATCTAAACCTTCTTTCATTTCTGCCTTACCATTGTGATCCTATAATCCTTAATTTAGTTGCTAAAAAGCAACTTCTATCTCCCTGTGTGACCATTTCAGACTAATGAGCATCCACTTTCTATCCTCCTGCTAATCTACAATAGGTATATAATATAAAAAGAAACTTCTATAATACCAATTAGAATTATTTGTGGAAAGACCCTTGGAAGTCATGATCTACCTGTGGCTTCCCCGACTGAACTCATAGGAATTAACTGAGAATTGTGATGAATGAACAAAGTTGTGGTTAAAAGAGGAGCTCCAGATTTGTAATGTGATTATTCGGTTGCAAGAGTTTTGTTTCACTGTAGTAATCATGGTTGTAATGTGTCAGTCATCGGTGAACCAAATATAATTAGGTATGTAACTGAGTTACAGTACAGTATGCTTTGGTGTCTCTTAGCATTCTGCTCAGCTAGGTGGAGAGTCTTCCTTCAGCAGACAGCTCTGGACTTTGGTATGAGGACTATAATATATGACTGAAAAGAAGCAATTATAGCTCCTAGCCAGTTTTGAGCATGTTGCTCCTTCAGAGCTAGTAACTAAGCAGTAGGTGCTGAAGGAAAGCAATGTGATAAACAGGAATGTAGCTGTTTTGAAGAATATGACTTGTTAGCAGCCGGCCTTATATATTTGTTTGACCATTGCTTGGGGTTGTGGTTAGCAGATTTTAGGGCACTGCACAGGCAAGGCTGGTATGATAGTTTGTTGAGAGGTGAGCAATGAAATGTAGTTAAACTTGCTCTTCCTCTTCAGTCTTCCGTGCAGCCCCACACTGGGACAGTGCTGGCACAGGCCAGCCACCAGTGGATTCCCTCCCAGTTTTACCATTCCTCTCACTAGAAGCTGAAGGGAAGCCCCTCCTCTTGAGATGGAGGTGCATTATCTTTCCCAAATGGTCACATGCTCCTGGGAGGAGCCCCCTTCCCTCCCCCAGTACATTTTTTGTTACCTTTGAGCAAAGACATACTTTCAAGCTACTCTTCATTCTTCCTTTAAGTCCCAGAACACACTTTTTAAGAAGTGTTCCCAGTGTTCGACTAAATTGACCCACTGTGACAGGCCTCCTCAGCCCTTTGCTGGATGGAGCATGTGGTTCTTTTAGGGAGGCTCTGGCATCCTGCCCCCAAAAGACCTGCAGGCAGCATGAGGATGCCTCCTACTTCTCCTCCCCACCCCCCGATAGACAAATACAACATTGAATGAATGTAAGCCATGCTTATAACCTGGCTTTTTTGAAAGGTGCAAGAAGTTTCTTTTGATGGCAAAAGAGAAACAAGTCATGCTTTGTAGGGGAGAAGGGATACCGTCGTATATCTGCAGTTCTGCCCTTCTGAATAACATTAAATCTGGCCTTCAGGAAAGCTATCAATGGCAACTTTCTTATCAAGTGCCCCATTTCCTCTCTTCTAACTCCCTCCCTTGTTTGTAGCAGCACTACTATGTGAGTTTGTGCATAATTTTGTCCTGCAGAACTGAACATCTGATGAAGATGTAGACCATCTCTGCATGGAGGGGTAAAATGCAAGTGGCTTCCTGTTTGCAAACATTGAATGGTTGTGTTTGCAGCCCTCCTCATGGGAGACCTCTCCCACACTTTCCCTCTGCCCCCTCATATCTTTTTGCTTCCTGACAAGGCTGCAAGGAAAGCAAAACAAACCTCCCTCTCTGCTCCCTGACTTGTCAATCACAGTAAGCCACCAATCACAGCACAGCAGTTCTCTCATGGACTGAAGCTCCCCCCCCCCCAGCCTCTCGGGATGCAGGTGACACCATGTGGAGGGGGCTCTAAAATCTGCCAATATTCAAAGGCAGTCCAGGGGCAGACTCCTCATGCAGAAATGATCGTAATAACCCCATGCCTTAGATTTGGTTTATTCCCTTGCACCTTTATTCCCTTGCACAGCCTAATGCCACCCCTATTCCATGCGGGAATATCTTAATCACATTGTTTGATTAATGTGTCTATTTAAATACAGTTTCTTGTTGAAAAGCAGCACCATGATGCTTTCACATCTTGTTTTCTCAGTTCACTTGTTGGGCCATGCTCATTTCTAATGTCAGAAAATCTTTTTAAAAAAGGATAATGTTCCTGAACTAGCAGGTTTTTAACTGAAAAGAGCTAATTAGAAAGAATGATCTGATTGTCCTACAAATAAGCTCTGAGTTCTTTGGCTGTTCTTGAATGTCTTTGAATTATATATGGTGATCTTTATAGGCTATGCTTTCCATAGAAAATGCTGAAAGTGGCTTACAAGTTAATACTAAAATGCCAACATTATTGTGATACCTAAATCAACAATTTGAAAGCAGCAGAAAGGAGCAGCTCCAAACCATATAAAGCAATAGAGCACTATATAGAATGCACTGTGCTAGCAAAGGGAGCTTTAACTCTCAGATGCTCACTTTCCAGAATAAAGTCTGAGTCTAATGGCACCTTTAGGACCAACAAAGATTTATTCAAGGTGTGAGCTTTCATGTGTATGCACACTTCCTCAGACAAAATGGAACAGGGATCATAAGAGTACAGATAAAAGAAAAAGTAAACTAGTAGCAAATTAGTAAACAGCATCACAACATCCAAAATATGCAGTATTATCATTCTTTATTAGAAAAGTCCTTTAGGTTCAATTATCGTTGGGGCAATAAAAATGTTAAGTTTAATGATTAATGACAGACACTTTCCCAGTTTTGAAAAGAAATAATTAAAAGAGACTTATTGCTAGATCCATCCATCTCCACCCAAGAATGGAGGCATCCCCACAAGTGACAAGCTTTGCTGGGTTTGTTATACTCTCCCGAGAAGAGGACAACAAAATTTGAGTCCAATAGCACCTCTAAGACCAACAAAGATTACTGAAAGGCATGAGCTTTTGTATGCATGCACACTTCCTCAGACAATGGAACAAAACTCATAAGAGTACAGATATAAGAAGAAAGTAAATTATCTGCACTCTTATGACCAACACGACTATTCATTTTAATCACATCCCAGAAATCTGTTGACCTGTAAGGTGCTACTGGACTTGAATCTAATTGAACTAACAAAAGAAGTACTAACATGAGGAAAAGACACCACTACACTGAACATTATTACATGGTGCCTGTACATTAACAGATCAGGAGGGTTTGAATAATTTGGGTGTCCCCACAGAAAAGCCCTGTCTCTGAAAAAATGGATAGTGTACAGTTTGAAATGATGCAGAAACCCTGTGAGGGCTGGTTAAAATCCTTAGGACTATTCTGTTTAGAGAAAGCTGAAGGGTGGGAGATTCAAGATAGGTACTAGGAAGAACTTCTTCACACAGATCATAGTTTAATTGTTAAACCTGCTGCCACATGGAGATGGATCAAGATGGGTACCCATATTAGTCTGTCTATAGCAGTAGAAAAGAGAAAGAGAATAGTAGCATGATTCTTAGTAGGTTAATGGATTACTATGCCAAGCACAGTATACTGTTTTTTTGTTTGTTTTTTTAATTGGCAGTTAGTTAAGCACGAAATCTGTCTCCAGAAGAACTGCTACTGGTATGCTTAAGCCTCTTGGTTGGCAGAAAATTAAGAAAACAAAAATTTGCCAAATCTTTTGTCAGTTGCCTGAAGGGCTTACATTACTAACAGCGTTTATGATTCTGCCTTTAAATAAAAGAGGAAGATTCTCGTTCTACAATCTGTGTGTTCCGTAAGTCAGACCTTAGGATTACCATGTTGGGCTCCATATTTTGTACTTTGGATATCATTTATTTATCTGGGGTGTCTTTGCAGGGGGAGACCAAAGTTTCCAACTCACAAACTTCCCATGAACATGACTGAGAGCTGTATGCTTTTTTTTTTTTTGCTTCCTCTTTCTATTTTTTTCTGTCCTTAGCTCATTCCAGACATTACATTTAGGAGCTGATCTTCTCTCTAATTTATATTCTATGATGGGCTGTCAATTTGTTTGTTTGTTTAGTAGACTAATCTGGTATTTAATTGCTCAATTAACTAAATGAAAGCTAATATTGTCAAACAAACCTGGTGGGTCTTTTTAAAGATGAGTTTTATAAGATTGTGTTCAGACAGTTTATGAGCCATGGTTTAATCAAGCCCCAGTTAGGAGTGATATGAAGATGGTCCAGAAAATTGGGGCTGACCTGAGATTTCAGTCAGTGTTGTAATTGGTTTAACTAACTGTAGTCTGCTGTAACCTCTCAGTAAAGCTCCCCCATACAGCCACCTGGTCACAGAGGTAGCAGTACAGGAAGATGCCTTCACTGTTGGAACACAAAGCAGGCAATTACATATCATGATAAACAACTTGGCCAGGGTTAGGAATCATGCAGTCACTACCAGGAATATAATCCTGGTGTCCTGAATTGTCAGCTGTCCTAGTAACAATTGAAGAATGCTGATTCTTCATTCCAAGTGCAAATGCATGAGAACTCATCGCTGAACTTCTTGGCTCTTATTCTGTCTTGATGTTCATTGATTTGGAGGACGATTTGACTCTCAGACTGTTGCATACATGGGAAGTAGAATGTCCAGCATGGGTTATCTTGACAATATGTTAATTTTTTCTGACTCATTTCTGAAAAGGGTTGTTTTTTTAAATATATGTGTTCATGGAACTAAGAAGTAATTGTATATCTTGTGCTCAATACCTTGCGCCACTCCAGGTGATACCACAAAGAATGTATCTGGTGCTCATTTAAAATTCAACTGATATAAAACAGGGTAGTAATTTTATTTGTATGAGCAGAATTTTAAAAGTCAGTGCTTTTACAATGCCTATATGCTCCTCCAAGATAAGATTTTTCATTTAAAAAATCTAGAGGAGGAATAACAGCTAAGCTGGAGTGAAAAGCATTGCATACAGTGCAAGAAATTGTCCCAAGCCCTCAAAGGGTTTCCTGGTGCTCAACATTAAAGTCTTACTCTGATTTGTCTTTTCAGATAGAGCTCAGCATGAAAAAAGGGAGAGGGGGTAGATTTTCAGAAAAATCTTCCTACACTAATTACATATGCTTTCTAATGCAGGTCCCTTTTTCTGCACAGATGCAATATATGAAATGGAAGTCCTAAACAGATAGCTGAAAACTTAGCAGCAGTATCCTCTAGCCCTACGCAGTCTCAAAGCCATCATGTCCATATTGCTAGCAACACATGTGAACTTGTTGCCTATTGTTCTGTGGTCTTCTTAGGTTCTGCCCTGCGTCCAGTTCAGAGATGTGGTCCGGTACTTCCATAGTTCCCAGTAGTTCATGAGCCCAAAGGGGATTAGGACCATGGGAAGGGGACTAAAGATAGTTTCTGATGTACCATTTCCTGTGAAATGAGTCTGGGAGCTGTTATTCCAAAGGTTACAGGCCAAGAAAATGACACAGCAAGCAGGCAGAAGGCCTAAGTTTTCTCTCCCCATGAATCAGGACCTCATACTCCTGGGGAGCACAGAATTCCCAGAGCACCAGGGGTTGTATCAAGGAAAAACATGTCATGTAGTCAGGCCCTGTGAGCCCTACTACTAAAGAACTTTTCATACATGTTTAGGTATATGTCTAAGTTTATTTATAAGTATGTAACTGAAATACAATACACCAAGCATTGCTATAGTTTGTCTCACACATGTTCTAGTGGTAACAACTATGGATATTTGTACCTGAGATAGCAATAATAGAGACCTGATCCATTACAGTAATCTAAACTGGATGTATTATTTATTTTGTTTGATTTATAGAGCATGGATCATGGTGGTCAGCTCAATGAACAGCCATTTTGGGAATGGCTTCAAGCCTGAACCCAGGAAGCAGAGAACTGATATTCTGTATGCATAAATACAAACTTTTTTTAAAGAGCAAAGATGGCCATGTTTTCTAAGAAGATGATAATAAATAAGAACAAAAACATCATGTCAACATTCCCAAACATATGGCCACCCTGGACAAAAACATCTAATATATAGGCCAGAGAACTGCTATGTCCACAATCCTCTTTCTCTTCCTTTTTTTCTGCACAAAATGATCAGAATATTTTTGTATTTATTTATTCCATTTATATACTTCCCTTCTAGCAGACTAGCTCAGGGTGCTGTAGAACATCAAATAAAACAATAGCATAATTAGAAGAATTAATAACATATTTAAGCCATTGAAAACCATATTATAACTAACAGCAGTATCTATTACAGCTATTATTTCTAGTGGCATCCCTTTGAATAGGTCTATTACCTGATTAAGATGTTGACATGGGAGGGTTTTTTAAAAATGTTATAGTATCACTGGCCCCAACCAAAATTTTGCAGAAGAGCTCTGTCTTGCAGGCCCTGCTGGTTGATTGTATCTAGATCAGTAAAATCGAAAGATGATTCAAATACAAAACTTAAGAACCATCAATAATTATATGGGTCTGTTTCATTACATTGCTGGGGTGAGTAGACAATTTTTAAGCTTGCAAGATGTGAATAGACTGTTGCAGAGTTAGACTACTTTGTTTTTCTTACCTTAAAAAGGCTACTATTCCTGTGAGATGCCATTGTTATGCCAGATGCCTAATTTGCTCATGCCACCACTGACCTCATTTTTTTTTCTGTCAGAGTAAGAGAGAAGCTTAGAGCGTTTTGGCTTTTCATGGCTCATTGCCTATAGATCTGGAGCTCGTTAGCAGGTGGGAAAATGCAATTAGCCACAGAAAAACAAGCTGGCAGCAGGATAAATAGTGCCTGATGGCATTCCTCTCTGGTACATGGGATCAGGGCAGTTTCATACCTATTCTTTATGGCCTAATCTCATCTCAGTGTCACCTGTTTACACTGCCTATCGATTCTGTGCTCTACACAGCCTGTTCTCCGATTGTTATTACAGCTTCAAATGAAGCATGGTCTGTGTATCTTTCCAGGCTCCTAACCTGGAACAAGCCCAATTTGCTGCAGGAAGAGAGCGTGCAGTGATGAAAGATTCCTTTGAAAAAATCACAAAACTTCAAATACTTTCATGTTCTCAGAAATCCGCCCCCCCATCCAAGCTTTGTCAAGATATAAAATAACTTAAAATGATATCTATTTAGGACCCTTAGTTGAACAACTTGAGGAAGTACCTGCAGTAATCCAAAACTCTTACCCCAGAAGTGCATCTTGTGCTACTGTAATACTGGTGTGCTTTTGAGGTGGGCACCCAACTCGCTCTGGGGCCTGTTACTGTGCAGTTTTTTTTAAAGGATAGTGAATGTTTACTGTTTTAGGATACTTGTGCATGTAGTGCTTCTAAAAATATATATAATAAATGAAAAGTTACCCTTTCTCTTTTCCCTCCCATTTTTGCCAGCAATATCCAGGTATTTGCAGAGTTTTAGCATTTTTTTTTCTTTGAATGGCTGCTGAGGAGAAGCTATAAGTACACAATTCAAATAGCCCTTGGGACCCATAGAATCATGATAACTTTGCTCATCTAAGGAGAATCTTCTGAAAGTTCCTCCCTGCAAACAGATATTGTCGGAAACCGCCCATTCACATGCACTCACTGTAGGAAAGATGCCTATGAACTGGTAGCTTCCTTAGCCACATAGTCATGATCTTCTTAGACACAATATATCCAAGTCTAAACTCTATCTTTACACTCCTTTGATCCTTTTAAACTCTTCCAGTAGGCAAACTCTTGTGTTACCTCATTATCACAGTCTCTGTCATCAACCTCATAATTCGTTTGAAAGACTGTTCAAAGAGGGGTCCTTGCAGATGAACCCTGATTATCTGGCTGGTCCCATGTGGTGTTGTAGCCAATCATGTTCATTGAGACCAGTATCTTAAAATGGCCTGTTGTAATATACAGCATAAGGAAGTGAGATACTGCCTTTATGTCTGTGTGGGGCTGCCCTAAAACGTGATTTTAAAAATTCAGCTGGTTACACCACTACTAAAGCAACACGTTTCCAGGCCAAATTTATGGTGCTGGCTTTAGCTTATAAACATAAAACAGGCTAAGCCCAGTTTATACTTTTCTTAGAGAAAACTCCATTTGAATTGATATCAGTAGAGAAGGCCTTGTTTAATGTTCAGTCTCACAAGGATATCAGGTTGATCTTGTGTAGCATGTTTAGAACTCTAGATTGTGTTGGGCTCACATGGTCCCCATTCATCAGTTATTTGTATGAAGTGTCAAGCCTTTTAGCAATTCATAACTATTCAAGTTCTGTAGTTCTGCTATCTAAGCACTGAAGGAATATTCATGTTTTAGGATATATTTGGAGTTTTGTTTGGTTATATAAGTTATCCTCCCCACCCCTAATTATTTCATATGATGGGCCACTGGGCCCCACTGTTGCTGTATCTCCAATAATTCTTTATTTCTGCTATCCTGATTTTCCTCTTTTAAGGAAGGTTCAAAACCAGGGTCACAGTGTACATGTGGATCCTGTGAATGAGTTCTGTGTTCTAGATAATCCCTGCTACAGAGTGTGGTTCCTTTTGCATAAGCAGTTTTGTTTGCACAAGATCAATTGTTTTCAATGCACTTTGTGAAACTTGAAGTGCAAGAGGAAGTACACTCAGTGGCAGTTAGTACACACAGAATTGGTTCACAGGATCCAGGCTATGTTAAAAGTGCAGTTGTCAAAAGGAAGGGAGGGCATGAAATTGTCCAGCATGTTTTAGACAATACATTATGGTTGCCAGGTCCTTCAGTGCTACTGGTGGGGGATGGAAGGGGCACCATGACATGTTAACATTACTCAGAAGTGATGTCAGCATGTCAGAGACATCAGGGGCAATGGTCTAGCAATGGTCTAGCTTTTCTTCAGACAATGGAGTCTTGCCCCCAAACTAGAACGTCACCCCCCTGATGACCCCAGCATGCCAACATCACTTCCAGGTGATGTCAGCATGTTGCAACATTCCTGTAAGGGTTGTTGGGAAGGGGGTGAGGTGCATCCCAAAAATGGGGGACCCCCGCCTGGACCAGTAGACCTGGATACATCTGTCTGTCTGTTTGTCCGTACCTGTTTTCAGGGGCATTCCTGGGGAGCCTAAAGGAAGTAGCAGGCTGGCCTTTACAGAAGAAACTATCACTTGATCCACAAAACCCTGCCAACTACCACCCAGTCTCACAGTTTTTCTGTATTAAGTGATTGAGTGGACAATAATGTATCAACTGTAAGCATTCATAGAGGAAGCCTTGGTCCTGGATCCATACCTATCTGGTTTCTGGCTTAGCCTCAGGGTGGAAACACCTACAGTCACCCTCATGAATAACATCCTGAGGCAGCTTGACTGAAGCAAGTTGGCTCTGCTTGTGTTGTTAATTTTCACAGCAGAATTTGACCCTGCTTAGCTTCTGAGATCTGATGAGATAGGGTTATCCTGGGATATCCAGGTCAGGGTGTGATCAAAGTACCTGACAGTTATCACTACTTCCCTTTCCCTCCCAAAACTCACCAAATATTGCACTGTCCTGGGAAGATTTAATACTTGTTCCCTGTCACACCAGAGGCAAGCATTCACATTCTTCAGGCTACTTATTTTATATGCCTGTCATTTGATTGAGCTGTTTGTGGAGGATGAATGATAAAAATGCTATATCTTTCTAAAAACTGGTGACTTATAAAAGTAAAGGTGTTTGTTGCATTGACTTGCAACAGCAAAAGCAGCTCTGAACTTCCTCAAGAGAGGTAAATATTTCAGAACTTTTGAGAGCATACAGAAAGTTTTCTTCTGTATTTCCCTCCCAGAATGGACAAGAGGGTTGAAATATATACAGTTCTTTATTATTAGATTTAAGAATGTAAACAGCATCATTCATAACTCTGTTAATCATATAAAATTGCACTGTTTGGCATGTTTATTAAATTTAAAAAACATAAATGCCTTGATTCCCCCTCACACACACACACACACACACACACATTGCAGACTGCTACATGCTGAGCTCTCTAAGTATCTTGTTTTTTTTGGCTATAAGAACAGTATCATTTATGAAATCATAAATTTTGAGACAAACAACAGTGAAACAATTACAGTATTATCATATCTGAATATTAACTATGTGATTTTTTAAAGATATATATCTTTCAAGGATATACGGGAATGATTATCAGACTTTGTAGATTATTTTACAGATTCCCAGTTTTTCTTTTTGAGAAAATCAGATTAAATTCCTTTGACTGTGGGAGAATGGGGGGAGGGGAACCCCTGTCATGCATTTCCCCTGGATTTTTCTGGGGCTATCATATATCTGATATCTCAGTTTTCTTATTTGTGATGCTAGGTAGAAATGAAACTCCATTATAAAGCTGAGAGACAGTTTGTCCCCTAAAGACTTCGTAATCCACAAAGAGCAAAAGACGAAATAGGAATAATGTTGTGGCTTGAGTTGAACAAGACCATTTGGAATACATCTTACTATGTCACACTCATAAATGAAAATTAGAAAAGTGGATTAGAAAGTGTTATATTAATTGAAAGAAATGTCCAAAAGGCAATAAGAACAGTGTCAAGCATGGCAGAAGTAACAACCAAGATTCCCAACATCTAACTTAACGGATGGGGGCTTGTACTGGACAGAGTGCTCAGAAAACTGCAGTTATTACAAAGCAGGAAGAATTACAAGCATCATAGACAACAGGGTGCAAAATTCAAAATAATCTAGGGAAGTCAGGTGGGCATCTCCTTCGAGGGCACCTTCAAGGCTGGCGGGCAACGGAAATACAGTGAGTGTGCCAGTGTTGTACTTCAAACAACATCTCTTCAGAGGAAAACTGTCATGATGTTGAGGGATAGGGACTCTAAGAAATTGCAAAAAGCTGTTGTATAACTAGAAGTGATGTTGTGAGCAGGTGTGACACTGGCACTCCTGTCCTCATACCCAAATCCTTTTGAGATTGCCAGGTGGCCTGGCATCCTTAGGATAACCCTGGCCAATTGCGAGTTCAGTTGCCCATTTAGAAGAGAATTTTTCTAGGCAAAAGTATGCATTTAGGATTCTAGAATTCACTCCAGAGCTGCTGACCATACTATGGCTACATCTAAATAGGACCAATCTGTATGTCTGTGATGGGCACAAACATGGTGTATTTTGCTCAGGCACTCCTTGCTTCTTCTGTTGTGCACAAAGGGTTCTTGATCTTAGACTATTATTTTTAATTACTAATGAAAGTATGCTTACCAGAAAGACGAAAACACTGCAGAAGCTCTAAGAAGCCTATTTGGATGAACAGAGAACTTCAAGAGGAAATAAGAAAGAAAAGGGAGATGTTCAGGAAATGGAGGGAAGGACAGAGCTCTAAAGAAGAGTACCTACAGGTTACTAGGCACTGTAGATCAATCATCAGAAAGGCCAAAGCTGAGAGTGAGCTAAGATTGGCCAGGGAAGCCCACTGTAGCAAGAAATGATTTTTCAGTTATGTGAGGAGCAAACGTAAAGTAAAGGAGGCAATAGGCCCACTGTTGGGTGCGGATGTACAAACTCTAACGGAGGATGCATAGAAAGCAGAAAGGCTCAGCGCCTAATTTACATGTTTTTTTCCCACAGGTCAAAGAGTTTAGGCACATCTAGAGATGGCAGTAGCTAAAGGATAGTGTCTGGGTGGCAGGTTGACATGGACAGAAAGGTTGTCAAGAGGCATTTAGCTGCACTGGATGAGTTCAAATCCCCTGGGCCGGATGAAATGCACCCAAGAGTGCTCAAAGAACTTTCCGGAGAACTTGCACAACCCTTGTCCATCATCTTCGGGACCTCTTTAAGGACTGGAGATGTCCCAGAGGACTGGAAGAGAGCAAACGTTATTCCGATCTTCAAAAAAAGGAGGAAGGATGACTCGGGAAACTACAGACCAGTGAGTCTGACTTCTGTTGTGGGGAAGATAATGGAGCAGATATTAAAGGGAGCGATCTGCAAACATCTGGAGGACAATTTGGTGCTCCAGGGAAGTCAGCATGGATTTGTCTCCAACAGGTCCTGTAAGACCAACCTGTTTTCCTTTTTTGACCAAGTAACAGATTTAGTTTATTAGTCAGCCATTGGCCATTTCCAGCAAATTGACTGTACAGTACAAAAGTCTGTTAGAATTAAGACATCAAACTGATAAAGTAACAGGTTTGCTGGATCATGGAAATTCGGTTGATGTCATTTACTTGGATTTAAGTAAAGCTTTTTTTTTTAATTGTACGTCTTCTCCCAGTTTTTTTTAATATAGTTTTATTATTTATTATTATATAAAGCATTTACAGAAAGGTAAAGAGAAAAAAAAGCGACCAGCTGATAAGTAATTATTTCATTGTCTATACATCGTCTATACACGTATACCATACTTAGTGTAGTCTAATATTATCTCAAGAAATATATAGTCAGTTCCCAATGTATATTGGTCCTAACCTAACAATTACTGCTGTCTTTCTTAAGAAAGTCCAGATACTCACTCCACTGTTCATCATATTCTTCCGGTGGTTTCTTCTTAACCATGTTAGTGAGTCTTGCCATTTTTGCTAAGTCTGCTAGTTTGTCAAGCCATGTAGAAATAGTTGGAGTCTCAGTCGCCTTCCAGTGCTTCGCCCACACCAACCGTGCCGCCGTAGTTGCATGGAAGAAGAGGATTCTAGAAGAATTTGATAAAGCACTTGGGTGGAAACTTAGCAACATAGATTCAGGCTTCATTGGGTATCGCATTTTAAATATTTCCTGTAACACCATATGTATTTTAGCCCAATACTTTTTTGCTTTCTCACAATTCCACCACATGTGATAAAAGGAACCTATTGCTTTATTACATTTCCAACATTTATTATCAAACCTATCTGAAATTTTTGCAATGACCTTTGGAGTAATATACCATCTATAAAACATCTTATACCAGTTTTCCCTTAAAATCTGGCTGTTGGTTTGTTTAGGAATTTTGGTCCAAACTCGTTCCCATTCCTCCATAGCAATTATGGAGCCCAGGTTTTGCATCCATTTAATCATACAATTCTTTACTTGTTCCGACTCAGTCTCATATTTCAAAAGAAGTTTATAGATCTGGCCCTGTAGGTGTGGTTTTTTGAGCAGTAACATGGTTTCGAAATCACTAAGAGGCGAGTTTTTGTCCACTCGAATCTCAAAGTCTGTTTTTAGTCTAGCTTTCAGTTGGTTGTACTCCATCCATCGTAGCTCATATCCTTCTTTGTTTAATTCTTGCAGACTCTTGAGCTCACCTGTTCTCGTTAACAAGTCCTTATACATTGGGCATGTTATTCTTTTTTGCTGCTGTCTGGAAAAGTACGCCTCTATTGGCGATTTCAATAAATATGATGAGGAACAAAGTCTTTTTTTGTATTTATTCCAGATCTTTAGAAGAGCTCTTGTCCAAAAGTTGACCTTAGGTTTTTCCTTTCCTTTTGTTTTCAGGGAGGGCCAGAGCATTTCATGAAAGCTTTGCTTACTATCTACCTTTTCCAACACCAAGTCTCTTGTCATTGGGTCAGTTATCCAATCTGCCACTGCTGTCAGTGTTGCCGCATGTAGGTATAATTTTAGATTTGGGACGCCCTGTACCCCTCTCTTCTTGTCATCTTGTAAAATTTTAAAGGCAATTCTTGGCCTCTTATAGTTCCAGATGAACTTATTTATTTCAGACTGCCATTTATTTACCACAGAGTCGTTGATATCTATTGGCAGGGTTTGAAAGAGGAAGTTAAATTTTGGTAATATTGGCATTTTTACTGTGGCCATTCTTGCTGACGACGAAAGGTTCAGGCTGTTCCACTTCTTAATGTCCTGTTGGATTTGTAACCAGAGCTCCCCGTAGTTGTTTGCAAACAAGATATCAGAGCGGTTTCCAATTTGGACTCCTAGATATTTGACCTTTTTAGGGTTAATCTCACACCTTAATGCCCTTTTGGTTATCTCTATATTCAAATCAGACATGCCAAATAGCATAACCTTGGTTTTAGAGAGGTTTACCCTGTATCCAGAGTGTTTCCCAAAAGTGTTTATCTCTTCAAACAACAATTCTAAGGTGGAGATTGGATTGGTTAATACACAAACAACATCATCAGCATAGCTTTTAAGTTTAAATTCTTCTCCAGCAATCATAAGTCCCGAGAGCTTTGCGTTTGTTCGAATTTTACGCGCTAGTGACTCCAATACCAGGTTGAATAGTAGAGGGGAGATTTTAGTAAAGCTTTTGATAAGGTTCCCCATGATGTTCTGATGGCTAAATTGAAGGACTGCAATCTGGATTTTCAGATAGTTAGGTGGATAGGGAATTAGTTAGAGAACCGCACTCAAAGAGTGTTTCATCAGACTGGAGGGAGGTGAGTAGCAGGGTACCTCAGGGCTCGGTGCTCGGTCCGGTACTTTTTAACATATTTATTAATGATCTAGATGAGGGGGTGGAGGGACTACTCATCAAGTTTGCAGATGACACCAAATTGGGATGACTGGCAAATTCTCCAGAAGATAGAGACAGAGTTCAACGAGATCTGAACACAATGGAAAAATGGACAAATGAGAACAAGATGCAATTTAATAAAAATAAGTGTAAAGTTCTGCATCTGGGTCAGAAAAATGAAAAGCATACCTACTGGATGGGGAATACGCTTCTAGGAAACACTGTGTGTGAACGAGACCTTGGGGTACTTGTGGATTGTAAACTAAACATGAGCAGGCAGTGTGATGCAGCGGTAAAAAAGGTGAATGCCATTTTGGGCTGTATCAACAGGGGCATCACATCAAAATCACAAGATGACATAGTCCCATTGTATATGGCACTGGTCAGACCACACCTGGAGTACTGTGTGCAGTTCTGGAGGCCTCACTTCAAGAAGGACGTAGATAAAATTGAAAGGGTACAGAGGAGAACGACTAGGATGATCTGGGGCCAAGGGACCAAGTCCTATGAAGATAGGTTGAGGGACTTGGGAATGTTCAGCCTGGAGAAAAGGAGGTTGAGAGGGGACATGATAGCCCTCTTTAAGTATTTGAAAGGTTGTCATTTGGAGGAGGGCAGGATGCTGTTCCCATTGGCTGCAGAGGAGAGGACATGCAGTAATGGGTTTAAACTTCAAGTACAACGATATAGGCTAGATATCAGGAAAATATTTTTCACAGAGTAGTTCAGCAGTGGAATAGGCTGCCTAAGGAGGTGGTGAGCTCCCCTTCACTGGCAGTCTTCAAGCAAAGGTTGGATACACACTTTTCTTGGATGCTTCAGGATGCTTAGGGCTGCTCCTGCATTGAGCAGGAGGTTGGACTAGATGGCCTGTATGGCCCCTTCCAACTCTATGATTCTACCTCATCTTTCCTCTGCTGAAGGTGACTGAATGGACATCTTGATGTCTGAATGCTACTCCCTCAGCAAACTTAAGCCTCCTCAGGAGCTCAGAGTTGGTTATCGTTGTTTGTTGTCAGTTTGACAGCTTCAAGGACCCAGGAGTCTTCTATCACTGTCCTAAGTCTGAATGGCTTCTCATTCTTAGCTCTCGAATGCTCTAGGTTACTCTGCCACTTCTCTGTTGAGCATTTTCCTTGTTATTCTGCTGTACTATGGCTGTGATCAGGCATCCGCAGCTTTTCCTATGGCTTTCTGAAATTCTTTATGGCTCAGCAAGCACAGAAGACTCCTCAGCATTTTGCACATCTCTTAGCACCTGCTATTATCTTTGAGCTCTTTCTGCTTCCTAGCCTGTTTGCCAGATCTAATGAACAAATGAGCTAAGCTGGGCAAAATCCTCTACTAAAAGCTGTAAGAGGCTGGCAGAACCTGAAAGGGGGAAGTGAACGAGAAGCAGCAGCACTTAGCAGATGCCATTCTGAGCCAACAGGAGAGAACCACAGTCTTTCAGATGGGTTTGTGTATTGGCTAAGAACTATTTGCCACCCTGTGTGGTTTTGACTATGCCCATTTATGGATTGCCATCCAAGTAACAGTGTTGTATTCTGTGGCCCATGGATTGATCCCTTATTTTTTAATTTGTGTGGATGTCCTTGTCTATTCAAAAAAACTGAAGCTGATAGAGATAGAAGTATCCCTTAAGAATGGTCTAACACAGTGAACAAAATAATATTAATATTAGTATTAGACAGTTCAGTATATATCATCAGATACATTCTTGTTGAATGGTGGTATATGATAAACCCTCCCTCCCATGCAGATTTTTGATTTACTTAATTTTTATTGACTTAATTTCCCATCCCTTTCTACCTAGTGGGGGACCTAAAGCATCTTACCCTGATCCCATTTTCTCCATTTTCTCCTCACAACAACCTATCTCCAGGTACCTGTTCAGGAGTTCCGCAGTCCTACTGGACTCAGCCATTAAGAACAAGTAAAGCTGGATGTCATCCACATATTGGCACCTTGCTCCAAATTCCCTGATGATCTCTCCCAGTGGTTTCATGTAGATATTAACCAACATGGGAGACAAGATGGAACTCTGTGAGATCCCGTAGCATAAATAGCATGGGGCCACACAGTAGCCCCCCAGCATTACCTTGTGGAATTGGTCAGTCAAATAAGAATGGAAAAGGAAACACTAATTTATGTAGAAAATGATCAAAATATGGAATTTACCACCAAAGGATGTAGTGATGACTCCAGGAAAAAAATGGCTTTAAAGGGGGGTGAGATAGATTCATGGAGGATTCATCTATTCATGGCTACTGACTCAAGGGAACCTTCACATTCAGATGTGCTAATCCTCTGAATCCCAGAACCAGGAGGCAACATCAGTGGAAGGCCTTGGTCTCTATGCCCTGTTGTTAGTCATATAAGGGAACTGGCTGGTCACAGTGTGAGGCAGGATGCTGTACTAGATGGACCACTGGTTTGATCCAGCAAGGCTTTTTCTTATGATTTTATGAGTGGAACCACTGAAGTATAGCTCCCTCCCTTCCACTCAGAGAAAGATGCCATGTTCTACTTCTGCTAAGATCCATATCCATTAATTGACAGAAAAGGATTCAAGCTTTCATTAAAACTGAGTTACCACAGTATTTTCGAGAGAGAGGGAAGGAAAAGTTTACAGCCAGGAGTGTTGCTACTAAATACATTAAATGACAAGTAATTGCTTAGTTATTATGGGCAGAAATGAAAGTGATGGTTCATTATTGGAAAATATCCATGAAATAGCCATAAATAAAGTCAAATGGAACAGATAGTAATACAAAGCCTGTAGTGGCCCTGACTTCCCCGGGCTGCTCGGCATGTAACTGTTTGGCTCTTATAATGGAATAGACTTAAGCTGCCTGATTTTATGTATGCTTATTCAGAAGCAAGTCCATTGAGTTCAGTCAAAAGTATTCCCTGGGAAGTATGCACTGGTCTGTTGTCTAATTCATAGCGTCAGAGCTTGAGCTGTCTGTTCAGGGATCTTATCTGGTACCTGGACCGTTCTAGTATCCATGGAGCTACATTACTGATGCAAATCAAATAGCCTTTAGGTTTGCTGGATGGCAATGGACCTGAAGCTGGGCAGCAATTGTGTGCCCATATGCCCTTATGCTGGAACAGTGGGGAAAACGTGAATTATCTGGGTCAAATGCTGGCAAGACAGCTGTGAGCCCTTTGGCCATTTGGATGAGAATAATGTGATATTATGGGCTCACATGCAGTATATCAGAAATTCAAACTAGGCTGTTTGCAGTCAGACATTCACATTTTTCTGAATGCAGTTAAACATTTATTTTTGTGGAATTGCCTTTTAAAAGTTTGTTTAGTGTAGACCACATAAGCCTACTGGAGGAAAGCATTTTTTGTTTTTATTTGTGGTTTGAAATAACCATCAAAAGTGGATTGGTTCTTGGATCTTAACAAACCAACAAAGAAATAAAAATCATTCCATTTTTGAGCCAATATTGAGTCAAATTTATCTGCTTTTTTGTGGAAGTAAAAATAAAATAAATGTTTTAGCTCTGATTTTGAATGATGTTATTGGAATTGTTTGGGTATTTTGTTTGGCAGCCCTTCCAAGACACTATGGGTGTGTGTCTCTTTCTACTTATTAGTCAAGAAGCAATATACTAGGAAGGGCTTTTGAGAAACTTCTTATCAGACTTTTGACAGAATTGTGACACAGATTCCTTGAACACAGCCTTAAATGTTTCCAAGAAGTATATTGAACATGCTGTCACAGCAATCTGGTTGGAGGATGTTAATGAAGAAGATTCTGTGCTATTGTGCAGTAGGCACAAAGGAAGTACCTTTTATAGTCCTGGTACCTTTTCTGTATTAGAGCTAAAGCCAGACAATTTGTTCAAGCTCTCATCAGCCATGATTACATGCACCTTCCAACCACCTTTCTTTCTGCCCAGTGGCTGATCAGCCAAGGAGATAAGTGCATCCAATTTCACCACCTTATCCCTCTGCAAATGGTGGAGGGAAAGCTCTTCAGAGACTCCTTTTGAAATATTTGGGGCCATTGTTCAGATTACAGGCAAGTTTGACTGAGAAGTTCTGTTCATTTTCTCAAATTCTGTCCATTGTCTGAGACACTTCATTTGTTTCAAAGTGTCCTTCTTGCTAGTTTACTCAACTTTCCTTTTTTTTTTTTGCTCCTTCCCTCTGCAAACTTTAGCAAGTTTGTCTGACATGAGATGAAATTTTGCAGTGGTCATTTTTAGTGTTTAAGAAAAGGCCAAATGTCTTTATTATTTCATTGACCTTTTAAATCAGCTGTTCTAGCCTTCCTTAATTTCTGACAGGAGGGTAGTGCCATCAGCATACCAAAGATTATTTATATTCCTTCCTCCAATCTTAATTCCAGTGTTAGTTTCTTTGAGTTTAATCTCTCTCATAATGATCTCAGCATATAATTTAAACAGGAAGCAGGAAAAATACAACCTTAGCACATTCCATTCTCTATTTTGAACCAGTTAGTGTCACCAAAAGGTATGTAAATGGCTTCTTGGTTTGTACAGAACACTGCATCAGTTTGATCAAATGTACTGGCACTCTCAAATTTTGCAGGGCTTCCCACAATTTACTGTAGTTTGTGTGGTTACAGATGTGAAAACTCCAAAAAAATTGTGAAGTTTTTTCCCCCCTCATGCTTCTCACTTTCTTGTGGGGAGTTAAAAAAAACCCTTCCTCCTATAAGAAAAATATGAGGAATACTTTTAAAGAGAGGGTGGGAATGCTGTAGATATATACAGACCTGAAATTCAAGATGAATTTCTGCACCTAGAAGGATACCTAATCCTCATGAGTATGCTGGGCATTCATTGCTTTTGAGCTGTTATATGCTTTCTTTTGTACTTTTGGTCTTACTTGTGGTTGACCTTTTCACCTCTCCCTTGAACACTGTGACACCTGTACCTCCAGACTGGGTAACAAGTAGCTTATTGCCCTACATTGTTGGAGGGAAAAGAGGTCAGAAGCATGTGGTGGGGCAGAAACTTCAGCAAAGCTTCAGAGAAAATGTCTGAAAGGTTTAACTGAAAACCGAGGGGCTTTTTGCAAGGCTTCAAAATCGCACAATGGTTGCCAATTGGAAACGCTATTGATTTGCCATAATGCACGACGTCGTAGACAATCTGCAACACTCCTGAAACCGATCAGCAAAAAGCGCTTCATTGTAGCGCTTTCAGGGGAATCCCAAAAAGTGGATTCACCCTCCGGAAAGCGCTACACTCTTGCAAACAATCTGCAACACTAGCGATAAAGACCTGTGCATTAACATTGTTGCGGTTTCTTCAAAGTCCCTCCTCCTGAGCCTATCCTCCAAACTTTCGGCGAAGCGATCGCCATTTTTTTTTCTCCGAGCGAGCGGGGATAAACGCACCAGCGAGCCTCTTTCTGTTTAGAGGCTTCCCTGGCTTCAGTCCTTCACCTTTAGTCACTAAGCACAAACCACATAAAAGCCCGTTTGCTGAAATAAAGTCCCTTTATTTTTTACACATTAATTCAGCCGAAAATCGGACCCGTGAGAGGGGGGGGGATTTTTTTTTTATCACTCGAGGCAGTGTGGCAACGATCATACGATCAAACGACAGCTCACATTAGGCAGCTGGATGGGTCTCTCCGTTGCAACGAATCTACACAGATTCGTTACAATGGGTCTGTTTTTTTTAAAAAAAAACCTTTCTTAAACGGAAAGGGGCTGTTTGGGAGCATGCTAACGGCTGCCCATTGGCTGCTTGACGGCCAGGGGCGGGACGAGCTTGGAAATAGCGCTTCCTTTTCTGCTGAGACCGGAAGCTGCGGGAAACGCTACAAAACGCAACTGGATTCCACTACAAAGGCAGGTATGCATAACGACGAATTCCACTATTTTAAATGGCGATTTTTCATTCAGTGACCAATTTGCAACAAAGATCCCGGTGCGAAAAGCCGCCGAGCTTTCTCTTAACAAATAGCAGATAGTCTGCGAGCTAAGAGAGCATAGGGTGCATGAGCTTTCAGTTTTCTCTCAAATATTGGGTATATTTGTAGTTTTTACTTATAGAAAACTAAGACATTTATAACTTGTAAATTCCATAAATGTGTAAAATGTTGCAGTTTTGTTAGAACAGTAAAATTAGTTTAGGATTGATTGGACAATAAGTATTGCATATATTTCAATTTCTGCCCCCTACCCCCAAGTTCAAAAATTTCAGAAATTTGCATCTCTCTGTATAGCTGGCAAGGTGTTTCCCAACAACAGTTCTTATTTCTGCCCTGTGCATAACTTTGCAACTTACTCTCACTTACTAAAACAACAACAAACCCTTTCCTTCTGTTCTCTAGAGGGGTGTGAGAACTGTGCTAATTGCATGACATCTGTCAATTTAAAAACGACTGAAGGTTATGGGTTTGTTTTTTTTGCTGTATTTCTCATTAGTATTTTAACTTCATTGAAATGATGTATTCTTACCACAAAGTCTCAGGGGGCTGCATCCATCTGTGGAAAATGAGAGGAAAGGTCTTAAGATAATTTTACTATGAACAACTGATATTTGAAGAAATAGCTATTTTAGTTTAAAAGCCTAAAAATGTTGGCTGCCTCTAAAAAGATGATTTATTCTAATAATTCAATCTACTAATTTGATGAAAGTGAAACATTTAGCCCCTAATCACCTGACATGGCGAAGTCCTGGTATCTGGAAGCTACCAAAGGGAGTTTGTTATCTCTGGCTTTTGCTTCTTATTATTGTCAGTAATTTTTCATTCCTTTGAAGCTAAGAGCTTTCATCTAGAGGTGCTCATTTGGGGCACTGAAAGAGATCTACACTTCCTGCCATTATTGTCTGCCTCAATTCAAGTAATGTCCTGTTTTCTTCATGACAGACCTACTCTAACAGGGCTACATTTAACAAACGCAGGCTGTACTTTGAAAGAGGAACTGACAACATAAAGGCTTATTATAGCTAGATAATCTGATTCAAGTACATGGGTATTACACTAACAGAACACTAGTGATAATGTTAGCATGATCATTGCTTAATAGCTTTGTTGCTGGTTTAGGCCCTTATTGTTCTTAAAGATTTTCCTGAGAGAAACTGGTAGTTTAGCTGATGGACCTTTGCACTGGCCTGAGAGGTTTTGTTATCTTATTAGGTTGCGTTAGGCTTGTTGATTTATTTCTCTATTGACCTGAATCAGCTGTTCTGAACACATCTGCTTAATTTGCCTCTCACAGAAGGGATACGAATTTCTAGGTACATCTGAACTGTAAAAACAAAAATTGGCAAACAGATTTAAACACTGACCTTAAATTTCATCGTTATGGTTGTCCTCCTTAGGATATAATGCTTGGTTCTTTAATGCTGCTGTCTTTGTTTTCAGGTGGACTGAGTTTTTTATGTGGTGGTATTTTACAAATCTAGCAGGATGAGCTATAATTCTTCATCACTTTCATCACAATTCTTCATCACTTAGCCTATTTGTCCAAGAAAGTTTCCTAGAATGTGATGTATAAATATAGCGGGTGTAAGACTATGGAAGAAAGACACGTAGCTGTAAACACTTTCACATGTTTTGAACATGTTCATAATCACAACAGTTAGAGGAGGGGAGGGCTGTGGCTCAAATTATAGAATTTACCTTGCATGCAAAAAATCTCAGGTTCAATTCTTGGCAAGTCTGACTAAAAGAATCTCTGAAAAGTAAGTATTGGGAATGGTCTTGCTTGGCCTCATACCTCAGTGAGTTACTGTTGGGCCAATAACAGTCCTGATCTAGATGAATAGTTTGATGCAGTGTTAGGCCGTTTCATGTATTAAATTGCGTTTTAGAATGAAAACTGAGATTCATAGGAATTGAAAACAAGACTGACCAGTAAAAAATGTAGAACTAAAGTTTGCTGGCATTTGAGCTTACCTTGAAACAGAAATAAAAGATCAGGAGAATGCATAGCATAAGCAAGAAGATCGGAGTATGAAAGTGCTGAAGACCATAAACATTTGGGGTAACGTGGGTATTTCACAAATACTTAATAAGCATGTTGAAGAAGATCTACAATGCAGATGTAGATAAGTACAGGTTTTGAAGCAAATGAATCTGAGTTTAATGTTTAAGTTTCTTCATTTAGCACTTTTTTGACAGTGTGTCTGTTCATTAATGTCAGTACTAGGTCCCTTTGGCATGTTTCTTTTCTAGCAAGTTATCCTTCATGTCTGGGTTTATTCTGTTAGCAAGCGGTCTTCTTTGAAAACTGAAGATTCATTTGCTTTTTGATAATGCTGAATACATG
Source organism: Paroedura picta (assembly GCF_049243985.1). Classification (NCBI taxonomy): domain Eukaryota; kingdom Metazoa; phylum Chordata; class Lepidosauria; order Squamata; family Gekkonidae; genus Paroedura; species Paroedura picta. The sequence goes on from NC_135372.1 coordinate 107,731,862, forward strand.
TAACTACACTTATATACACTACAAGTAGTAGTTATGTAGTGCGCTATAAGGGAGGACAAATCTTGGGCTGTCTTTGTGGGATCGTGAAGAAACAAGAGATATGAACATTCAAAGAGTAACCATACTATGATATGAAACTTACATAAGATGAAAAAGTGTGAGTAAATGGGTATGTGCAAGTTAAGCTTAAAAGGCATTATAGAGAAAAAGATTGAAGTAATAGAGAATGAATAGCTAATAGGTAGCTATGTGCCAATTTAACTTTGTATAAAAATACTCTGAGATGAATGGCATGGATGGGAGAATGTTGTAAGATAATTGCTCAAATATAAGCAACAAAAATTGTGAGGGACTTAGTACCTCTCTATTAAAATGCTAATAAAGGCATTGAGTGGAATTCAATTGGTGACAGAAGATGGACCGAAGTGCTGGTTGCACCGTTGTCTTGCTTTATAATTCACTTCTAGACTGTGCAAAAATGAGCTGGTGCAAAGATGCACAAGCTGACACATGAATTTATAACAATTTCCAATGTGTCAAGTGACAATTGGCAGACACTTAATGACAATTAACACCATACGTGTCTTACAACACTCCCCTCTTCCTCAGTAGGTGAGAAGTTCCTTAGGATGGGAAAATGCTAATGGTTTTGTTCTTTTTATTTACAAAAATACAAGCACAGCATACATGGAGGCAAGGAAGAAATTGAACAAGGTAACAGATTAGCCACCCTGCATCAGACTGTAATCCAAAGTACAAGGGTTTTTCCGCAGAGAAATCAGTCTTCACGTCTCTATGCATTTTTCCTGTGGTTGTTCCAAATTGTCCACATACACACCCATACCTTCTCCCTCCTTTCAGCTGGAGTGTGTGTCACTTTTTCCAGGCACTAATGAGTTAACCCCTATTGATCAAGCTTTGGTGAACGTTTCTACTTATCAGGGAACTATTGCTAAACCCATTTATAAAGCACTGACTTACCATTCTAGGCTATTACCTAATAATTTGTTTAACACCAAATGGAAGAAATATAGATAAAATATGCTTGTCTGCCAAGTTTAGAGAAGAAAGCAAGGCATCTGTGCACACTGGAGGAAAATGCTTTTAAAAGGTAGACCATACCAGAGACATCACTTATCTGTTTCATTCCTCAGTAATCAGGGCTCTCTCATCCTCACCTACCTCATAGGGTATCTGTTGTGGGGAAAGGGAAGGGAAGGAGATTGTAAACCACTATGCTGTCCTGTCGGGCTGCACCTGCCTGGCTGGGTGGTTATGCTGGAGCAGAGACCTTGCCCAAAGTCCACAATCCATTCTAGGAGGCCAGGAGCCAGTAGAGACAGAATTCACAGGAAAGCGGGATGGGAAGCGAAGTCAACCCAGCCTTAGTCAAAAACAGAGAATGGGACAAAGGCAAAACATGAACCGGAATCTGGAATGGAGTTGAAGCCAAGCCAAAAGATTTGAGGAGCCAAAGCAGGAACATCAGACAAGCCAGAGGTCAAAGAGCCAGAGTAGCTGTGTTAGACAAGTCAAAGATCAAAGAGCCAGAGCAGGTACGTCAGACAAGCCAATGGTCCAAGAGCCGGGAGAGCAGGAATAGAGCTTTGCTGTGGCAACCCAGAACAGGAGTCTCAGGAGGCAGGCACGGTAACACACATTATCTCCATACCAAACCTTGTCTCAATGTCCTTCTGAAATAGCCAGAACTGGATGGAGCTGCCGTCAGCCAAAGGGCCTGAACCTGGTGCTAATCCTCATCAGAGGAAGGAGTTGCAGGTGGACCCCATCTACCTTGACAGTGAGCTGCCACGGTGCTGATCTTTTGACAGCTGTCATAGTAGATTGCCTCCTCCAATGCTGCTATTCAGAGCTTGCGGGGACTTTGGCCGGAGGCTTCCAGTGCTGTTCCTCCAGTGAGTCTTCCAGGCTAGTCACCGCCTGGTCTATAGACTTGGCATAGGAGGACTGAGTTTCAGCCTGGCTCAGCTCTGGCTGCTCATCCTCTGGTGGTTCAGGCTGTTCCTCATCTGTGGCAGTTGGGTCTCCTGGTGCTTCCGGGAGATCTGCTGCCTCTGGAGCACCTCCTGGTGCCGTATTTGAGGGTGCGGTCATGACAGCCAATTCAAGTGAGTCTTGGGGGGAGCTGAAATGCCAGAATGGAAGGTGGGAGGTGTCATGCTCTGCCTTGCCCAGGGTGCTGGTGCCACCTCCTCCTGCTGCTGCTGAGGGAGCTGGCACGCCATGGTGGGTCCTCTGGGGTGATGGCACCGCATCTCCCTCCTCCTCCTCCTTCCTTTTCTAGCTCAGGGCCTGCCCAGCTGAGGCAGTGTGGACGTATGAGGCTCTGCGAGCACATCTGTTGGTGGGGCACAGCAAGGTGCACCTGGCCACCTTCCTTGTGCTGGAGGAGCTCTTCTACCACTCACGCATCTTCTGCACCCGTGCAGATGCTGACCTGCCCAGGCTGCTGGCCCTCACGCTGGGCACTGACCCTACCTGGCCACTCACTTGCTGCCTATGCCCACTGTATGTCTTCTCCCCCATGCCACCCTCTGCATCTTGTGCCACTGGCACCACAGCTATGCCCCGTACTACCCACCGCTCTGCCTCACCCGATGCTTACTCCAGTGCCGACACCAGGTTAAGCTCAAAGGTTGGGGAGGGCAGCCCTCAGAAGAATAATTGGGAGCCTACCTCAACAACGAGAGGAGCAGGTGAGGGCTGGGAATGGAGGTCCCTCTAGTGCCCATTGCATCCCTGGGTGCAATGGGCTTTACAGCTAGTTAAATATGTTTTCTTAACAAGGTGGAAGACTGGTAACCATGTTCACATGCATCTATCTCTCTCGCTAGCATATTTGCCTGGGAAAATTGGAGTGTTTCTTCCAAGCCAACTGGATTCTAAAAAATGGTTTCTCTGAGAGAAAAGCAAAACTCTTCTTTTCTCAGGCATCTGCATTTAATTATCATAGCAAACTGGAGTTTAAATGAACCCAGAAAACCTGTCATTATTGGTTACAAATGAGGGGAGAGGGAAGGAACATTCAAGCATGGCTCAATGGCTTCAAGCCCATCATGAACAAACATGTTAATGATAGCTGAATGTAGACCTAACAAACTCTCTGGCTATAGTTCTAGGAATTTCTGGAGATTGCTTAGCACAGGTGCAAAATCCAGATGACCGGTCAAATAATATCAATTATTGTTATGCTGCCAGAATCTTTTTAACTGAGGCAAGTGAAATGAATTGAATGGGCGTATTTGCAGGTATACAGTCCATTTGATACAACATTTTGAGGTAAATAACTACGTATATAGGAACAGATGGCCACTGAATGCTGTTTGTGTTGTGAGATGCTTAAATGGAATGTCATATATATATCTAATGAAATCATTGAGTTACCTCAGATGGGCATCTTTTTAATCCCCTCAAGGACTAACATCAGGACTATTTTGTTTGGCTTTTTTTTTTTTGCAACTTTAGTGATAGAAGTAAGAATGTGTTAATGAATGACACTAAACTGTGAAGAACTTTCAGTTCAGTCGAGAATTGGGAAAGTATGCATAATAAATGGAATGATTTATGAACTGATGAAACAGAAAAGGAGTGGGATTTGACAGTGCATAGTACATTGTTATAAGCTTGGGACAGGTTTGGTTCCTGCAAGAAATGTATAAGCTGCAAACGCTAGAAGATCATAGGTTAAATCAAGTGACATCTGTGAGTCACAAGTGTTACGTATTTATTAGGAAAATGTGTATACTGTTAGATATATTAGTCAAATCATTGGCAGCTAGGGTCTTGCATTCAAAACCTCTTTTAGAATACCGAGTCATGCTTTCATTATCTTTGTTCAAAAAGCTGGGCAAGTTAGAGTTTCCAGGTCTGTGCTGAGAAATACCTGGAGACTTTGGGGGTGGGGTCCTGAATGGGTGGGATTTGGGTCAGAGAGAGACGTCTGGGGAGTATAATGCTATGGAGTTCACCCTCCAAAGCAGCCATTTTCTCCACGGGTACTGAGCTCTGTCATTTGTAGATGAGCTTTAATTCCATGGGATCCCCTGGTCTCACCTGGGGACTGGTATCCCTAGGACAAATACTCAAGAAAGCAAATGGAATAGTGAAAGAGACAGCATGTGTGAGATTTGTACAGAACTAGTTCTGGGCCACTGGCAGCATAGCTCTGACATTAGCTTGATTTCTTTTGCTTCCAGTTCCACAGTACATAATATTTCCAGATCCCTAGTTAGAATGATAAAAGGAGCTATTAGTAAATGGTCCAACTCATCTGAAAAGAGTATATGCCATGCTATTTTTTGGTGTTGTTTATAATGTATTTGTGGAAATTATGGCAGGAAGATTTTACCTTACCTATTCTGTCTTTTAATTATAAGCACTAGCTGCACTCAGACTCAAATAATCAACAGTTGCCCCATAGGGATCAGTTAATAGTGTGACTGATTTCTCTATTCTATGTCCAGGTTTTTCTTTTAAAACTTTTAAAATTGTGCTTTGTGTCGTACTTGTTGCTTTAACATATGCATGCTATGCTGGCTAACTCCCATGGCCCTGTAATTTATCATGCTTTCCTTCCCTGCAGTGCACATAGAGCCTGGCACATGTGAAGTCATTGCTGCCCACAGATGCTGCAATAAGAACAAGATAGAAGAGCGCTCACAAACTGTGAAATGTTCTTGCTTCCCAGGTCAGGTGGCTGGGACAACACGTGCTGCTCCTTCATGTGTTGATGGTGAGTATGCAGCCCCTAGGAATACTGATCATTGAGGAATGGAGATAAAGAAATCTACTCATTGTTCTGTAGCCTTTAACTCTGAATATGCCTCATGGGAGATTTACATCAAAATCCTTCAATGTTACATTAGTTTAGCAGGCTAAGCTGGGCATTCTCCTGTGAAAATAGTCGGCTCAAAAAAGGCTCTTTTGAAACAACAGTTTTCTGCTGTTCACAGCCCCGAGAAGCTGTAGCTTCAGTGCCATAGTTGTATAAAAATAGTTTTTCACTGTCCTCATTCTTAACTAATGTTCTTTGCTCCTGAGTGATGTTATCAGACAATCCAAATGCTACCATTGCACAAATGTAAAGCTTTTCACTTAATTATGAGCCATGATTTGAGCCAATCAGGAGAGCCTCAGCTTGACAAAATATGGTCATGTTGAAGTTTGCATGCTCTTCATGGGTTTTTGCAAAGTTCTTGGAAACTTTGGTTGCCAGACCCAGAAACACAAGAAAATGTTTATAGTCAGGTCACAGGCACATGGCCCTAAGGATGTAATTGGCACTTTGTTAATCATTTCAGTTGATATGAATGACCCCCAGACTCCTTCAGGCACCACATATGTTGTTGCATTAGTGCAGCCTTTCTTAACCTTTTTACCCTTGAGAAATCCCTGAAACATTCTTCAGCCTTCGAGAAACCCCAGAAGTGGTGTGGTTGGACAGAATATGGTAGAGAAGCATAGCTATGTACATGCCCACCCAAGGTTCCTCCCCTTCCCACCCCCTCCAGGCCCATCATTGGCCATTTTGGGAGGGACAGGTGGGTTGACACAACCATATGTGGTCATATCACCCAATAGATGTTCAACTCATTTTAAAGATCTATCTATCTATCTATCTATCTATCTATCTATCTATCTATCTATCTATCTATCTATCTATCTATCTATCTATCTATCTATCTATCTATCTATCTATCTATCTATCTATCTATCTATCTATCTATCTATCTATCTATCTATCTATCTATCTATCTATCTATCTATCTATCTATCTATCTATCTATCTATCTATCTATCTATCTATCTATCTATCTATCTATCTAATGTTGTTGTTGTTGTTAGGTGCAAAGTCATGTCCAACCCATCGTGAACCCAGGAAACTCTTCCAGGGCCATCAAGAAACCCCCAGGGCTTCATGAAACCCTGGCTGAGAAAGCCTGCTTTAGTGAAATGAAGAAGTTATATTAGGTATCAATAATTCTCAGTATGCAGGCCCTTGGATGTTCTTCTCCTGGACATTATTCTATAAAGTGCTAATTTGGCTATCAAATGCTGAGTCCAAAATTCATGCTAACATGAGCATTCTAGCTCCTGATGATACCCTGGTAGATCACCTTAATCAATCGATTATATTTATAGACCGCCACTCCAATCCCAGTCACCTCATGGCAATTTACATAAAAACATAGACATAAAACATAAGACCAGATAACCCCCCCCCCATGCATCCAAAGAATGGCGGCAGCAATCAACAATCTAAGATCCCACCCATGCCCACCCTCAACCCTTCTAATAGCATTTGCTGTTGCCCTGGTACATGTTCACCGGTGATGATCAGCCTAGTGGACTATCCTATACTATCCTGCATCCTCATGTGTTATGATTCATCTTGAGAAAGGGAACCTCTAACTGGATAAGAGCACATAGTGCTGTTCTGTATGCCATCCCATCAGTTATATAGCTAGTACTGTAGAAATAAGGACAGCATTCTTATGGTCCCACTTCAGTTCTTATCATTCTAAATAAAACTGGACTATTAAAACCATATCCCTAACTATAGGTGCTAACCTTGCATTCTGCCTGGCACTGCAGTTGATAGTGAATGTAGAATGAGAAACCCAAGCATGCACAATATGGAGGGGATTCACTATAGAAGAAATCTGCTGGTGCTATTTCAAGATTTTGTACTGCTGTGGTTTTTTGTATATTGTTTAATTGCTTGAAGCCCCACAATTAATCCACTCTCTGTATATTCTGGAAGAATTCCATAGATTTTAATAAGACCGTTTTGTAATGTGGATTGAAGCTGTAATTACTTGACATGCCTGATTTTGAACTCAGAAGTAATTTAGTCCACCTGTCTGCATGTTTGTTAAATTAACTCTGGAAGGAGCTAACCTATGTGCCTCTCTGTCCTTTGTTGATGGTTTGGCATACAGTGATCTAGACTGTCTGATCTCAAAGTTCTGCCATTGATTTTTTTTGTTTAACATAGAGAAACCTGTGACTGCAATGTAGGTGCTGAACATATAAATAATAACATGCTGTCTAATCACCTGTGCAAAGCACTAAAAAAAACCTCACAGCCCATCTATTTTTTATTGAGCACTGTCATTCTGGATCTATTTGAAGTGGCTGGAAGCCTCTGCTAGTGCATTATTGATTGGCTTGGCAGCTTGGCTAGTGCAAATGGATTTGTGCCTGATGCCAAGAAAGTACTTTAAAAATGTAGGATACAATTCCCATGAAAGACTACATCCCAAGCCGCTTCACAAAGGTATCTCCTCCTATGTGAGCAAAACACTTTCCCTGAAATTACCTAGGAAATTATCATGCAGGCATAAGATAAAAACCTAGACACACAGTGCTTAAAAGCACTTTATTTACATCAGCACTTAAAATACAGTGAACCGGCAGTGGGTTAATACATATAACATAATTTGTAATATGGCTAACTGTTACCCATATGACACATCACTCCATGGATTTGAGAAAATTATTCCATGCAAAGTTCAGGTGAAAAGTATCAATAATAAAGCAAATAATCTTCCACAAAAAAAGTGAAATATCCTTTTAGGTGAAAGAAGAATCTCATTCAGGGCATGTGAGAGATATATGAGTTTGGGACTTAAGAGGGAATGCATACAGGAGTGCTGGATGCCTGAGACACTGATGGGCTACATCAAACCCAGCATATTCTCTGTCCATGGTAGCTTCCAGGCAGGTGTGCAAAATAAATATGTAACCAGGATTAAAATTGAGTGTGACAGGCTGAGTGAATTTAGTGCATGAAGCTCATGTCTCCTACAGGCCAGCAGTCAGAAAGCAGGCTGGGTTCTTTTTTCTCATCCCACCCTTCCCCAGGAAATCTTACAGAAAGCTTTAAAACACATACCTGTAATGGTTTTATTAATTCTGTTGTCCCTTTTATCACACTAATAAAGGCTTGTGATGTGTGATGTGCTTTAAAATACACAATGAAATTAAATCCCAATTTAGGTTTTAAAATTCTAAAATCAATAATTGAAATGTGCGCATGCGCGGCACGGGCGCGCATGCGCGTGGCGCGGGCGTGGCCGTCGCCCTGCCGGTCCCCAGCTGAACAAAGGTTGGGGACCACTGCCTTAACTACATGTTTCCATCATAGCCTTGATACTCAGTCATGCATTCTGAGTTTGGAGCTGAATTCTTAGGTTACTGGGGCCAGTTTGGATTGGGATCACAGCATGCAGGGAGATAGGACTTAAATGTTTCCACTATACCATGTTCATGATCTGAAAGGGATCAGAGGGATGTTATTTGAAACACTGGGGAAACCTGACATGCATACAGGGTTGCAAGCTCTGAGCTGGGCAGTTCCTGGATGTTTGGGGGTGGAGCTTGGGAGAATGTGGTTTGGGGATAGGAGGTTCCTTAGCAGGGTATAATATTATGGAGGCTACCCCCCAAATCAGCCATTTTCTTCAGTGGAACTAATCAATGGAGATCAGTTGTAATTCTGCATGGACTCTGGAGACCTCCTAAAATTATAACTGATCTTCAGAGATCAGTTTCCCTGAAGAAAATGGCTAATTTGTGAAAGACTGGGGACCTTATGTGCAGCATCTCACTATGTAAGAGAGCCAGTTTGGTGTAGTGGTTAGGAGTGCGGACTTCTAATCTGGCATGCCAGGTTCGATTCTGCGCTCCCCCACATACAGCCAGCTGGGTGACCTTGGGCTTGCCACGGCACTGATAAAACTGTTCTGACCGAGCAGGAATATCAGAGCTCTCTCAGCCTCACCCACCTCACAGGGTGTCTGTTGTGGGGAGAGGAATGGGAAGGTGACTGTAGGCCGCTTTGAGCCTCCTTCGGGTAGGGAAAAGTGGCATATAAGAACCAACTCTTCTTCTTCTTCTTCTAAGGCAAATAGACATCATGAGGAGAAGGCTTTAGATCCCTCTGCCTATATGACACAGTTTCAATCTAAATCAATCCCTGTGCACCTGGAAATCCAGTTCTGTGCATGGAACTCATAGTGCATGTGTGATCACCATACATGTAATGTATTACTGGGCCCTGTGAATATTGACAGGTGAGTGTGGTCCTTTGAAATGAAATCCAGCTTCTTTGGGTTTTTCCACATTTTACTAGACCTGTTCCACTGTCAGTTTTAGTTGCATGTTGTAATGAGTTGGAATATGTTTTCTTTTTAAATTTCAAGTCAGCTAGATGGCCCTCAGATACATGGGGCCCAAGTAATCGATAGCCTTGAAAGTTAAAACCTAAACCTCGTACCAGATCCAGAATTCAACTGGAACCCAATGCAATTGCCTGAGGACAGGCTTAATATAGGTTTTGCATGGCGTCTTGGTGAGAACCCAGGGTGCTGCATTTTTTGACCAGCTGCAATCCCCAGGTTAGGAGGCAGGTTGGTGTAGAGTGAGAGGGAGACATTAAAGATCAAATCCAAGTTCCTAGTGGATTGTGCAACTGTAAGCTGTACCCCATCTAGGGTGGGAAAATTTGCATCTTTGAGGGGTTGAGTTTCACATGATACTGCTTGATCCAGACTGTCACTGCTTCCAAGCATCTGGCAAATATCTCAGGATGTAGAGCTGGGTGTCATCTGCATATTGATAACTACCAAGCCCAACATCCCTCCCTTCTACTAGCTGGGCAAGAAGGTACATAAAGATATTAAATGGAGTCGGGGGAAACCTGCACCCTGTGGAAATCTACATGGGAGTTGACAGAGATTGCTTATTCCCCCATGGCAACTCTGTGTCCACCCAGGAGAAAGGAGATCAGCCCTTGGAGGGCCATCCCCCGAATTCCAGCATCAGCAGGATGGTGAGCAAGAAGCTCATGATCTATCCGGTCAAACACTGCCATGAGGTCTAACAACACAAGCAGGATCCACCTGGGGTCACCTAAAGATCATCCTTTAGGGCAGGGGTAGTCAACCTGTGGTCCTCCAGATGTTCGTGGACTACAATTCCCATGAGCCCCTGCCAGCATTCAGATGTTGGAATTCTCCACTGTTCTCCTGTGTGACTTTAAATCATCTGTGTTATGATTCCTCATAGTTTCCTTTTTTCTGGTTGGGTAAGCAATTTCTTGGTAGGACTTTTCCCTCATTTATAATACATATAATACATTCATAAATCAATATAAAAAGACCTGGATTATTTCAACATCGGTATTTCTGGCTCTGGTAAGGAAGGCATATGCACTTCAAAAATTATCATTTTAACTGTATTTGAGAAAGCTGGGAAGGACATGATTATAATTCTCATAAAATACCAAGAGCATTGTTACTGTATTGGGAACTCATTTTAATAAATGTCAGAAAACAATAAGCATACTCTGTTAAAACAATAAATTTTGAAGTTTTCTCCCATGAGATACTATAAGCAGGGAGAGAGGGAGAAGAAGCATACTCTGCCCCCCACCCAGGCTGCAGTACTTCAGCACTTCTGCCCTTTAACCTTTAAAGTAGCCTTTCTCAAACATTTTACTATTGAGAAACCCAAGAAGCATTCTTCAGGCTTTGAGAAACCCCAGAAGTGGCGTGATTGTGTAGAATATGGTTGGGAAGTATAGCTTTGTACATGCTTACCCAGGGTCCCTCCCCATTCCACCCCCTCCAGGTCCATCACTGGCCATTTTGAGGGGTCAACATCACCATATATGGCCATTTCACCCAATAAATATTTAACAATTTTTTGAAAAAATATAAAAAATGAATTAATTCCCACCCATTCAGGAAACCCTTCTAGGTCTGTCAAGAAACCCCAGGGTTTCACACAACCCTGGTTGAGAAAGTCTACTTTAAATGTTCATTTTTATTTTATATTGGAAGACCTGGTCCCTGGAATGTAGAGTCTACCTGGAGCCCTTTAGAAAATCATAGTTCTTTAATTTTTAAGGGGCAGAAGTGTCTCAGAGCATCGGGGGTACTGAAAATTATGGATTGTAGAACTGGACTCCAAACTCCAAGTCGAACCATTTTAAAAAGGCTTTTTAAAAGGATGCTTTTCTCTAGCAATTCTTTCCTGATTTCAATATCATCAAGACTGGAAATATAGGAGTTGTGTGTGTGTGTGTGTGTGGGGGGGGGAGGACCCTCTGATTGGCTACAGTCAGTCCATTATTGCACATATTAGACATTGTATAGGGTCAGTGATATCCTAATTGCATATTGCTAGCATGGAGTCATCAAAAATAAAACAAAATTGATATTGGATTTCTTGTCCCTTCTGTATCAAGCAAGCTAAGTTGCTGCTCTGATCATAGTGTTGTCTAAACTTTGAAATGATAGGGCTTGTGATCTATCATTGGTTGTGATCAGATGAGATTTAAGAATGTGATCAGTGTCTTGCTTTCACACGTTGGACACTGGGGCCTTAGGCTTCTGATCAGTGAGGTGGATTTTCCAGAAAATATGGATTTGAAAATGCTCTATATTATAAACAGAACATGGTCTGATTTTGCATATTTATTTTGTGCCATGATAGTAACCAATATATGACCTGGAAAAAAAAATGGCGGGGGAGGGAATCAAGTGTGATTTAAATGTTCAAACCAATTTCATGTATGCATTCTCTTATTGGAGCAATAGTTCTAAAAATATTTTAAGAAGGGGGGAACAAAATCACACACAACTGTTAATGCTCTTTATTTTAGTGAATTTAGATTATGTAATTTTTGTAGGGTCGCTGTCTGTCTGTCTGTCTGTCTGTCTGTCTGTCTGTCTGTCTATCTATCTATCTATCTATCTATCTATCTATCTATCTATCTATCTATCTATCTATCTATCTATCTATCTATCTATCTATCTATCTATCATCACCCTCCCTGAAGGCTCAGGGCAGTTCAAATAAAACAGAAGAAGAAAAGTTGGTTCTTATATGCTGTTTTTCTCTATTTGAAGGAATCTCAAAGTGGCTTACAGTCACCTTCCTTTTCCTCTCCCCACAACAGACAACCTGTGAGGTGCGTGAGGCTGAGACAGCCCTGATATCATTGCTCGGTCAGAACAGCTTTATCAGCACTGTGGCGAGCCCAAGATCACCCAGCTGGTTGCATGTGGGGGAGCGCAGAATCACCAGATTAGAAGTTTGCACTCCTAACCACTACACCAAGCTATACAGATAACTTAGCTATACAGATAACCTAGTTTAACAATAATACAGTGATAACAGCAAGCAACATAGTAGAATAATATGGAGAACATTAACTTAACACATACTGATAGCCAAGTGGGTTGGGTGGAACTGTAATGGATGCCATAGGAGGGAGACATCAAAATAATTGTGCATGATGTGGTATAGACATGGTTGTCCACTCACCACTATCAATAAAATAAAACTCTCTTCCATGGTGTTCACTGGGGCTCCTCAGTTTTACTTTCACTCTTTGTTTTATCACTTACTTGATTGACTTATTCCATATTAGAATGCTGGCTATAATATCCCTTTTACCATACACACAAAAGTTTGGTTTTGATTTAACCTATACAGCCAGTCAGGTGAACTGATAACCTGAATTTTTATTTATATTATATGCATTAGTTGTCGTACCCCCCTCCACACACACACATAAACACTTAAAGATCAATAAAACTCTCTGCCACAATTCCTAGAGACGGATGATCATCTGAAAAATATTAATCACAACTCTGATGGTGCCATGCTTGCCTAATCTTGTATCAGTAATTCATTGATTGTTTCTGCACTGAAGGCTCCATGTCAGGCTACAGGCTGGAGTTTGAGCCAGGGCAGGCTACCCTGCCTCTTCCTACTCCCTCAGGGGGAGCATTTGGTCCAGTGTACCTTGTCTGCCCTGGATTTGTACTCCCGCATATGAGCCGGAGCAGTGAAATTCCCAGTGTGGAAACAGTCATGATTAATATTACGAGATGATGCATCTTTAGATTTTCCACCTCACATCTCTACTTCTGGTTGCTGCCACATAATTGATTATGCATTTAAATTACTGTGTGTGGTCTCAATTGAGGAGACAAGCTATAGAGTCCAGAATGTTTTTCCATCATGCCTTTTCTTTTCCCCAGCCTCAATAGTGGTCCAGAAGTGGTGGTGCCAAATGCAGCCATGCCTAGATGGAGAGGAATGCAAGGTGCTACCAGATTCATCTGGATGGAGTTGCAGTAGTGGAAACAAAGTGAAAACCACTAAGGTATTTCTTTGTTGATTTCTTTATGAAATGGTGTTAATCCAGACTGAGCAAGAGAATATTAAGTTACTCAGTCTCTCTCTCTCTGTCTCTCTCTGATATCACTGCTCCCTGATATCACTGCTCAGTCAGAACGGCTTTATCAGTTCTGTGGTGAGCCCAAGGTCACCCAGCTGGCTGCATGTGGGGGAGTGCAAAATCGAACCTGGCTCGCCAGATTAGAAGTCCACACTCCTAACCACTACACCAAACTCAAATACAGTTGAGGGTACAGAAAAGAAAAGTGGAAAAGGAAAAAATGGGTTATACAACATAATTATGCTTGTTGAAGACAATAATGTAGTACATAATGTATCCCCATTATAATGTTTACAGTATTATCTATAAAATACAATAATTCTTATTTCTGTTGAAGTAGAATCGTATTTAGCATTTAAGTTTTAAGTTCCAAAGTTCATAACCAATCTATTTCGATAGCATTGGTTTCACCATTATTACATATTCAACATATTGTTGCCACTTCTAAATATTTATTAGACACTTTAATAGATAAGTAGTATATCTGTGATACTATTATGTATCACATATAGAGAACCCATTTATATTTAGGATACTAGATTTGGAACAGGTTTTAATGCTACTACTCTACTCAATATGCCAGCAAATTTGGAAAACTCAACAGTGGCCACAGGATTGGAAAAGGTCAGTTTACATTCCAATCCCAAAGAAGGGCAATGCCAAAGAATGTTCAAACTACCACACCATTGCACTCATTTCTCATGCTAGCAAAGTTATGGTCAAAATCCTACAAGCTAGGCTCCAGCAATATGTGGACTGAGAACTTCCAGAAGTACAGGCAGGATTTCGAAGAGGCAGAAGAACTAGAGATCAAATTGCCAACATACGCTGGATCATAGAGCTAGGGAGTTCCAGAAGAACATTTAATTCTGCTTCATTGACTATGCTTAAGCCTTTGATTGTGTGGAGCACAACAAATTGTGGCAAGTTCTTAAAGAGATGGGAATACCAGAGCATCTTATTTGTCTCTTGAGAAACTTATATGCAGGTCAAGAAGCAACAGTGAGAACTGGGCATGGAATCACGGATTGGTTCAAAATTGAGAAAGGAGTTCGGCAAGGCTGTATACTGTTAGATGTGTTACAAATTGTGATCAAGATTGCAGGGAGAAATATCAACAACCTCAGATATGCAGATGATACCACTCTAATGTCAGAAAGCGAAGAGGAACTAAAGAGCCTTTTGATGCAGATGAAGGAGGAGAGTGCAAAAGTTGGCTTGAAACTCAACATCAAGAAAACGAAGATCATGGCATCCGGCCCTCTCAATTCCTGGCAAATAGATGGGGAAGAAATGGAAGTAATGACAGATTTTATTTTCCTGGGCTCCAAGATCACTGCAGATGGGGACTGCAGCAAAGAAATTAAAAGACACTTGATAGTGAAGGCAAAGCCCATTGTGGTGAAAGTGGGAAGGAGCTGGCCCAGAGACTGCGGCGACAGGCCACCAGCAAGGAGGGTGACAGCGGCACGAAGCAGGCCATGCCACCAAAAAGCCACCACCGATGAGGAGGCCGTAGCTGCAGCAAAGTGGCCACGGCAGCTATAGGGAGGCGGCGGCGATCCAGCGGCGGTGCGAGGAAGGCGGTAGCAGGGGTGACAGCAAGCTCACAGTGGCAGTGAGGCCCCTGCACTGGAGAACACCAGCCACGGCTGTGCTGCCTGAACATCATAAATGCCAGTGGTGCAGGGCCCTGGCTCACTTTCGACTTGCTGGGAGCCCTTTTCATGCCTCCCCAGGCCTACCTGCCTCCTGCTAGCGCCTGCTGCATTTCTGCATGCAGCGGGCTTTACAACTAGTCTTGAATAAAACTTCATTGGTCTTAAAGGTGCCACTGGACTCAAACATGGCTACCCACCTGCATCAACTTTTTCTAAATTCTTGGTCAAACTTTTTTATAACCAACATGTGTCGGTTCTTAAATATGTTTGATGTCTGAAAATAGGAAAAATCTCTGCCCTTTAGAAGTTTCATCCTCCAGGAGTCAATTCCAGCATTTCCATGTATCGAAGTACATTTGTAGTTACTTTTCCAACTTTAATATTTATTGAGCTATCTTTTTGGGAATCTAGTACTTCATCCTTATCTTTTTTAAAAATTAAAAATAAGTAAGATTAAAAGTAAAAATAACTTATATATTCTGCAGTACATATTGATAAAAAAGAAAATTAAGAAGATGAAAAAATCGAGGGAAACTTAAGCATCTTTTAAACCTCTAATCTCACCATTATTGTTCGCAAAATGGGTTATTTCAGGAGTAACAACTTTTCTGAAACCACTGCAAATGGTTATTTTTATCTACTGAAGGGATTCATTCAGTTATTGTGACCAGATTTATCCTAAATATCTTATACACAATACACAAGCAGAATTATACAATAATGAATGAGAGATGTACTGCTGAGGAAAAAATCCAAATAAATATGATCCCAAACAGAAATTATTCTCTATTATCATCTCTATTATCATCCTTTTGATGGAATTCTAGTAGGAGCAGCTGATGTTAGGATCAGGAAAGTTATCAATTGAAGCTCATCATCCCACTGAGGTTTTATGTGTATCGATGCTGTTCATATAAGATGTCTGCCAGCCACTGTCTGGTGCAGTGGGTCTCTTTTCCTTAATCACGATCCAGCCAAAGTCTTTCCAGCCTGTCAGAGTTCCTCCAGTTGGTGCAATCATCTGTGACAGAGAGCTACATGATTATTATTTTCATGGCTTGCTGAATACCCTGAAGAACAAGGTATAATTAAAATTTTTATCAAACTCATTAGTAATTACATGTATGTCATGGTTAATCAGTTGCATAATTTTGTAATCATTGTTCATACAGTGGAGCATAATTATTCTTCAGGCTTTGCTTGCTTCATGCTTCCATCTCCCTTTCACACAAACACCCCATAAAATTATCCTGTATAATACCAATATGTTGTTTCTTCCTTATCTTTATTTGCAGAACTAGCATGTTCACACTGAACCCCCCCTCCCTCCAGAATATTAGAGCAATTGGGTCAGGCATCAAAATGGTGATGCGTATTCATACCACTTTCACATCATCAACTTTGTCTTCTCTTTTGACTGTTTTCAGTTTATTTACCATTTTTAATGGACAGAGCGGCCTTTCCACCCAGAATGCAAAGCTCTTGACAATAACACATTTGGCCTCAGCCTCCTTAATATATCCCCTTGACCTCATGGCATCTTGCTTAACCTAGCTCTGAATTGGTTCCACTTTGGAAACAAATTACTTACTGAAGCCAAAAGATTATTGCTGAGCTTGTGCTGGACGGGTTAAGTTAGGGGAGCACATTCACTTTATGAAAAAATGGAAGAGCTCTAGTGCTCAGTAGATAGGAGAAAGGGACTGTATTATTCTGTAGAAATGAAAGGGGAAAAGTCCAGTAATAAACAAGGTGAAGAGATGGGAAAGATATCCACCTGTGCTAGGTGGATATCTTTTGTCTCTCTTCTCTTCAATAACAAGAGAGAAAAAATGGCCATCACCACAGGACTACCTCTGTTGAGTTTGCTTTGCTGACTCTAAGTGAAGTTTCAGTGGTTCATTGAGAAGTGCATCCCATGTTAACTTTTTGAAGATGTTCCTTTGACTTAAAAAGAATGGAAATTGTAATGAATGTTTCTACTTCCCAGAGAGCATGTGTACTCAGCTTCCCTAAGATACAGTGTTTCTCTAGAAAATAAGGATACACATCTGACCTTTCCTGATTATTGCATGTACACTCATAGTTCCAAAAACATGAGTTTTGTGTGCTACGTTCCCCCAAGCTGGCTATGTCAGTCTCCACATTAAAGCTGATCAATTTGGTTTATTCTGTCCTCTTTGAAGCCTGAGATATAACAGCTACTGCAGTATCGGCTGGGCAGTTGAATAATGAACATATCTCCTCTCCTTAGCTGTGGGTCTCTCTGCTGTGTATAAATTGAACTTTTTTATGGTCTCAGTTTGATCTCTCTGCCATTTTGTGATGGATTTGCTAAATTGTTCCTGGTGAATCTCTCTCTTGTTTGTCATGCACACAAGGCCAGGGAGAGAATTTAAATAGCAATATTTCAGATGCATCCATGGTTCTGATGGCTGCCTTGACAGAAATTGCTAGTCCTACTGTGAAATCCATACGAAAGGACATTGTAATGGGTAAATAGGGTGTGGAATGTCTGAAGGCTGTAAAATCATCCACAGTCATCAGCATAACCCTGGATTTCAAAGGCCGAGACACAATTTTCAGACTGCTACTTAGGGAGGAGAATTTGTTTAGATTACTTAGCATCCACCAGGCATATGGAATCAAAGAAGGTAAATCTTTACTTTCAGAGCCAGGAAATATTTAACTCTCACCACTCCCCAGAGCTATCCTTAATGATTTCTCCTGTAGTATTCACATAAAGACTTGTACACCTCTGACTTTCTTTGCGGATGTAATGCAAATGTAGCTGTGTCAGATTAGTTTTAATTAAAAGAAATATCTTGCACAGTAGCTGCTAAAAAATGTCACTCACGGTAATCTTGGAACTGGAGGGTCAGTAGAGGGTATTAATTTTTAAGAGACATTTTAATATTAAATCAATTGGAGTAGATTCCCAGTATGCATATTCTGAAGCAAGCCTTGATTCTTCCACCATTTTATCTGGTATACTTGAATTGTGGTGGTTTGTGGACATATTAAATCTGGCTGTGTGGTCCCTTGTCTCTTTTGGTATATAACATGAAAGGAAAGCATTTTCCTGGTGAGCACAGTATTGGACTGCTTTGTATGCACTGCTAATCTGAAGTGATATTCATACGTAAGGGAAATTAAATGGCTACATGAAGCAGCCTTTCTTGACAGGCATGTGGGCAATAATGACGCTTCAGACCACTTTTTTTGGCATAACCGGCCACAGCTTTATTAACCTGGAGTGTTGGTGGGGCATAGGGAAGAGCCTGTCTTGTGGTCAGCCAACCACACCCCAACCTGATCTTCCTAGCGGCATCCCGGAATCCCTCCCCTTCTCCCAGCCGGGAGCGAGGATTCCAAGCCACTATGGTCCCTCTGGGAAGTGTTGCCCACCCGAGATACCACAGGGGGCGCACACCTCCGTTGGTCCAACCTCAGGCCACCCGGCTGCATGAACCACCAGCCCTTTCCCCAAGGGTCGGGTATTCACGCCCAGACACCTCTTAAGAGGCCCCAACCTAGGAGACGGGCACATTCCGTACTCCCCCCAAAACTCTGGCTCTCCCTATGCCACCCCGCCAGCTGTGACGTATTAACAAAAACCGAACCACGTTACGTATGACATCCAACCTAACCAAACAGGAGCAACTCTCTCTCTCTCTCTTTTTAATTTCTTGCAAAGGGAGGGTGGGAGGGAAACCTTCCATCTCTGGCAGCTCCCAGGGGCTAATGAGGCGGGCTGGCGCATGTGACGCTATTTATAGCCCACCTCATTAGCCTCGTACCGTATGCTCTGTGGCTTGCCGTCCTCGACGTGCCTTTGCACGTCATCTCCCCGTGTCTCCCTGGTGCCGGCTCCCCCGCCTGTCAGTAGGCAGCCCAGGTAAGTCTCGGCCTTATTTTATTGGAGATGATTGCAGTAGTGTGTCTTAAGGTGCCTTCAAACTTCTGATTCTGTTGGATGCTATTTTAAATGGAAGTTTAGCTACGTGAAGTGTAAATCTGTTGATCTTTGAAAGATAGCATCAAATGCTTTTAGTGCCCAGTTATTAAATTTGATTAATATACCAGCAAAACTTTATGCTAAAATTCATGTGCTTGTTTTTAAAATACAGTGTTTTAAAACTGATGTTGCTCTTGTTGCAGCAGACAAATATGGCTAGTATTCTAACACACTAGAGCCTTCTTCCCTTCCATCTGCAACCATTTGTTATCTTCAGGAACTTTCATAGGATTCCCCCTCATCCAAAAAAAAGTTGTGGCTTTTTACAGGAGATTTTGTAGACTATTATTCAACCCTATGACATCTGACTGCCTTTTTCCCCATCATATGCCGTTAATGGCATGATATGGGTGGTGGTATGGGAATGGGGGAGTTGTTTTGGTTTTTGTCCGCCATCTACCTTGTTTGGTTATTCATGGG
Organism: Paroedura picta; assembly: GCF_049243985.1. NCBI lineage: Eukaryota > Metazoa > Chordata > Lepidosauria > Squamata > Gekkonidae > Paroedura > Paroedura picta. The sequence goes on from NC_135372.1 coordinate 107,751,240, forward strand.
GTTTGATTACTATGTTTTAATTGGGGAGGGGAGGGTCTTTTAGTGTTTTTATTGTATTTATTATTGTAAAGGCTGCTTGCCTGATTTGTAAGCCACCCCAAGCTAACTTGTCGAGAGGGGCAGGGTATAAGTTTAATAATAAAAAAGTAAAATACATTTTGCCTATTATTCAAGTTCCAAAATTAACTGATTTCTAAAAGCTATACCATGCTAAATGAAACTAGTTCATCTGCAGAGCCTTCTCCATCCTGCAGTCCATGAATGTGCAAAAGATGCACATATAGAGTGGCTCCCCATTGAGCTGAATAGTTAAGTTCATTCATGCAAGACCTCTGTATGTTTTGGAGTACATTTGAGGCCCTGAATTAATGAGAATTATATCATAGACCAGCAAAGATCTGTCTGATTCATTCTTCTTTGTTTGCAGGTCACACGGTAGGTTTGGGAAGATCTATTGGTCTCTGACATGGCCTGCATTGACATGGACAGCATTGCAAAAATGGCACACCATGACTTTTGTTTGGGCGCAAGAAGTTTTCTGCAACACTGGAAACAGGAGAACTTCCGTGGCACAGGATAAAATGCAGTTGTGTTGGTATAGGATGGCTATTCTTCATGGGCACTTTATTGTTTTTCCTCTAGTACAACTGCCAAGGAAATGGTGCCATGGGTTGCTCCCTCCTGCTAGAACAGCACCAAGGATTACAGAAAGGCAAAGGCACACCTGTCTGGGCAGAGGCCTTAGAAAATATCCCTTGTTTATGAAGACAGAATATTGCACCAGTGACTGATTCAGTGCAGCCTCTGAGGTATTTAACATCAGTTGATACAAGTCTACAGTAATGGGTCTTGAGTGCATTACAAGAACTCTCATCTGCTCATTTTCCCTCCATATCATGGATGTACCTGTGAGAAACATGCATTTCTTCCCCTTTTGCTCAATGAAATGTTGGAGTCACATGGAATCTCTTGGTGGCTACGGAGAAAAAGCAGTTTTCCTTCCTTTTATTTTTCCTCTGTCTGTAGGCTGGCTTTGATGATCACTAAGAGAATCAAGCTGTTGCGTGGGCGTTGCATTTGCTATTTAAAATAAAATTAGTGTTTTTAATGAGATTTCCCCCATTTATGTTTGTGTTGCTTTCACAGCAAACAGGCTTGGAATTAGAGTTCTGGAAACCATGAACCAAATTGTGATCTCTAAGTCATATAAAATGAGAGGAACACTGAGGAAGACCATGCAGTTGCTCCAGTACTGATCCAGATCCAAATTTTGCATCAGGAATAGATTACACAACAGAGACCAACATTTATTTCGCCTTGCTATGAATACTAGAGACCTGATGAGAACATTCATAGTGTACTCTAATTTGGGGATGGGATGGGATATTTGAGGAACAAGGAACGTTCTCTCATGGTCTTTTCCCCTCCTTCCCCTTGTATAGCAGTTACAATTTATTATGTTGCCAGTCTTCTCTGTATTTTCATAGATACAGGAATAACAGTATTTCTGACATTTGCAATAGAATTTGGACTTATTACAGCAGTTGAAGGAAATTATTCTCTTGACTGTGTTGCATCTGGTACAGTCTGAATCTTACTTGGAGGCCTGAGGCCAGCTTATTTACATTTAGCATTATATACTTTATCTGACAACTATAATGAACGCAGATACTTTCCAGAAGCCAAATCGTTGCTTTCTGTAACTTGATGACCAGACAATAAAATATTAACTGATCTGTGTTAAACTCTCTATAATTCTGTTGCTCTTTCTCCTAATATCAGAAGAGAGAAAACCCCGCTTCATTGGAGAGGCATAGAGAAGTGGTGTATCTTTGGTGAGATTCATCTTAAAATTTGATGCACAGGTAGAAATGCATATTCAGAACCTCCTTAGCATTCCTCATAGCAGACGTGAAGGGAGAGGTTTTCTGTAGCCATGAGTGGTCGTTTCTATATGGGCTGTTTGGAGTCACTCCTAGTTATTTAATATTCACAGATACGTCTATACATTTATCTTATTATGGCTACATTGCTTCATGAAAATGTTGTGGATGAGAATGAGAATGGTTGCATCCCACGCCATGCCAAGTGTAACCCAAAGTGAACATCTGACATTGACTAAAATGGGGAAAGTTTCAGGAATACTCAGAGAATGGAGAAGACCAACAGAACTGTACCTTCAAAGCTCTGCCCTGCCCTGTCCTGTTTTGCAGTGGCCTGGCCTCCATGCTGTGACTGTACAACCTGCTGACTTTGTTACCTAAACATTTTTGTAACAGACTATGTTATACCTGCTTCAGATGCGATGTAAATACCAGACTGTGAAATATTAAAGGTCATTTTAATCTCTGCAAAATGATTTGCTCATTTAAGTTTGCTGAAGGAGGGGTGCTCTGTTATGACTCATGGAGATCCCTTCATTTACAAGTGCTGTGCCCCTCTATAGTGGGATTAAGTTTATCTTTTCTTGATCAGAATGCTGTGGGAATAAGAGATGGTGTTCTGAATCAAAGGCTATGCAAATTCATATTAGATCATATTTGCAACCTTATGTTTATTTGAGCCATAGCTTACTTGGTGATCTCTTTAGCCCATAAATGCAACTTTCACACTTACATTGAATCTTGTATGCCAGTCTATTACACATTTATACAGTTTGGAGAGATCTTTCAGCTTATTCTCAATCTATTTGGGACTTTACTATTCAGAATACTCTTTCCTCTATGCTACTCCAGAACTGTGGAGAGTAACAGAGAGTTAATGCCTTCATGCTGTATTTGTGGGCTTTCCAGAAACATTTATTGGCTATTGGGGCAAACAAAATTAGATAGACTTGTTGTCTAAATCACTGGGGGAATATCTTTGCTAAACTTTAATAATGCTGTTAACCATTTGCCAGGGATCACCCTGCATTTTGGCTACCACATAACTCTCAATAAGACTTCTTTCAACTTGATTGTATTTTTGGTTTAAGATATTATCAGGGCTTTGCTTTTTTGGTTATGAAGTGCAATTATAGCATATGTCATATGACTGTGTTTTTATCATTTCAGAGTTGGCATGAGCCTTAATTCAAACTTGTCCACAGAGATTATTCTAGCAGCAGTGAGACAAATTAATGTATCTCTTTGGCTGACTACTTTTCAGTACTGGTTTTTCCCTGCATTTTAGACAGTAGCCTGTGATCATTATATGGGGAAAGTGAGGCAGTTTGCATGTACTGAGATGCTAATATCTCTGCATGCCTCAGTAATATATGCTAAAGGAATACTTTACAGGACAGGCCTATGATGTGGCTTCCCATACTAATGGAACTTGCTCCAGGGGAAGGAGATTGAGACTGGATATAGCTCACATGGTACCTGAATTACACACATTATCGGAGTGTAATTGGTTTGGGAGGAGTTATGGTTCAGTGAAAGAAGATCTGTTTTGTCTATAGAAGGTCTCTGGTTCAAATCCCAGAATCAAAAAGTGGGTAAAGTGAAGGAGCATCTCTGCATAGATTTTGGAGAGCCCCTGCCAGCCAGAGTAAACAACACTCTGATAACTCAGTGGTCTGACTCAGTATAAAGCATTTGTGGGCTGTGACAAGAAGCAAAAACATTTTGGTAACATAAACACTGATGGTAGTAAAGAACGGGAGCTGGATGCTTATTTCATTGGTTAGTTCTGTAAGGTTGAGGCTGAAAGCATATATGCAACTGGTGAAGAGGAAAATCCTCCAGGAGAGGGCAGCCTCATAGAAATGATTGTGAGTCCATCAGAAATGCAGGAACCAAAGCAGGCATCTAGAGCCTTTGCTCTAAAAATATAGTTTTGGAATTCATTAATTTACTCAAGACAAAATGTGTGCAGAACAGAGTTAAGGGCTGTTTTAGAAACTTAAGAGAAAAAAAGGGATACTTAATGGTCAGTGCTGAGCAGAGGATGGGAAAGAATTGCCTTCTGGCAAAGAATGGGCCTGGGAAAGTTCTTGCATTTTAAAGTTACACTTGGAACTCTGTGTTGCTCTTGTGTCTACATAAATCTTCCCAGAAGAGCAATTAAATGGAGTGAAAGAGTCTTACTGCCTGATTTGAGGGGAAATTAAAAATGACACAGGGAGAATGAATATCTGGTTATAGACAACTGAACCCACAACATAAATGTTTCTTATAAAATAAGATGGATGTTGAATATTAATTTTGGGTAGGTTCACTTATGGAATGTGGTGTGGCATAGAAAAACAGGGAGATGAAAGACACGTTAATTTCACTGGCCGGTTCTTGTTGCTATTGAAAATTCTAGCCCGAGAGTTCAAAATCAATTGTATGTGATAGCATTTGTGAACAACCCTCAACAGGACTATTCAAACATTTCCTTTTCTTTGCTGGTCCTTAATCCCAGGAAACTGTTTTTAGGCATGCAGCCTTTGGTCAGTCTCGTATTGTGCTTTGGAAGCAATTTAATTGTAGATGTCTTTATGTGCAGTGTTCCTATTTCCTTGTGTTCTTTACTACCAAATAATTTTGTTTCTATGTTGGAGATAGTGGCACGGGTAAGCTACATGCTTGGCATAAGAAGATCTTAGTTACAATCTATGTCCTTTTGCCATTAGAGCCCATACAGTGTACTGATTAGAATATTGGAGTAGGGTAAATGTGAACTCAGATCATACTTGGTTCTCAAAGCTCACTGGATGACTTCTGACCTGTCAATCTCCCCTAGCCAAGACTACTTCACAAGATGGTTGTGAGGGTAAAACATACACCATTCCTGTCCTCCCTGACAAAAAAGAAAAGGTGAAATAAAATGTGATCGCAATCAGGTAGAAGATATTGGGATAGATCTGCACGAAGCCCTGAAGACCAGTTGCCAGCCTAATGGACCCAATGGCCTGACGTGGTAAAAGGGAGTTTTCTGTGACATAAAATGGCACTTAGCTGCTTCCTGAACCAGACAGGAGCTTTCCAACCATTTGTGACATTGCTCAGTAATAGAGCCACATGTCTTGCATGCCAAAGGTCCCAGTTGCTTGGAACACCTAGTTAAGGTATTTTGGACAGCAGGTGCTGGCAACAATCCCCTTCTGCCACAGGAGAACCACCATCACTGAGGGAGCTGAGCTAGATGGGCTGAGTGCCTGACTCCATTTAAGGCAGCATCACCTATGTATTTCCTGTGTGTGCTTTTAGTAATGGTGGCAGAAGGTGTCTAGAAGTGTCTTTATTCAGAGCACGGTGGGTAGCCCTGTTGGTCTGTCAGTAACAGCAGAAATGAACAAGAGTCCAGGAGCACCTGAAAGACTAATAACATCTCGGCACTCTTTTTAGGCTCCAATCATAGGCCAGGCAGAACAGCTCGGCCTTATAGGCTCTGCAGAACTTCTCACTACTGAAGAAATGTTGTTATTCTTCAAGGTGCTACTGGAGCCTTGCTCTTTTCTACCTTATACAGAGTTACATAGGAGTAATGAGGCTTTACTGCTGATTTTTATTAACTTTAAAACTCCTGGGAGAAGACATTCATGCAAACCCATACAGGTTTTTAATAGGCTCTGATCCTAAGAAATAACAGATGTGGAATTGCTTTCCAGCCTGGGACTACAGTGACTTATCCCAGCCAAGATTCTGGGTTCCTGCTGTTCATCTGTGCACAAAGCCCTTTTCAAGAAAGCAAATTATCACGCAATCTAGGCAGCCCATATACAGGTGCAAAACTCAGTGCTCTAATGACATGTTGGGATTTTATTGCAGAGAAGAAGCACACAGATATAACACAATGAGGAAAGATTCAAATGAGTAGCCGTGTTGGTCTGAAGTAGCACAATAAAATCAGAGTCCAGTAGCACCTTTAAGACCAACAAAGATATATTCAAGGCATGAGCTTTTGAGTGCAAGCACCCTTCATCAGACTATGATCTTCTTACATGAGGAAATGTTCAGTAGATGCCTTTCCTTCCAACAAGCTGGACGGCATACATAGAAAACTACACATATATACCAACTGAGACTGATAACTTGGTTGACTGTCTTCCCAGATGGCATTTTGCTATGGTGATAGTCATGTTAGAATCATAGAATAATTGAGTTGGAAGGTACCTCCTGGGTCATCTAGTCCAACCCCCTGCACTGTGCAGGACACTGTTAAATGGATCATGGTGATCACATTCTGCTATTGGAGTTTGTGGGGGTAAAGATGGAGTTTTGCAGTTACAAGCATTGGGTTGGAAGGAATGAAGAAGGCTGAAAGTCTCAGCACCCTTTCATCCAACAAGAGTCCCATGACCTTCCAGGCTCTAAACACAGTCAGCAGCCATGTATTGCAGCCTAGATAACTGAAGTGGACAACAAGCCACAGGAGATTTTGCCAGCCATCACTCCCATTTTAAACCCAATTTTGCCACCAAAAGGCTGAAGGAAAGGAGAAAGAAAAAGTGCACTTTAAACCATTTGTTATGACCCAGCATAGTTCAAATTAGCATTTTCTTCAAAGTTAACTTTATAGTCTAACTCAGAGACATTCCATCCTTGCATGGAGTAGAACACTTTTTGTTGTAGCTGAACGGCTGAAGAATTCACTCAGGACCAAGTTCACACAACATCTGTGACTTCAGATTTTCCCAAACAGTTCATTGGGATTATCCTAAATGTAAGCACAGCCTGTCAATTTAGATCTCTGAGCACACTTTAGATTCTCTCCAAGAGATGCAGACTTCGTCAATATTCATATAAATACTGCCTTGTTTGAGCCAACAGAAGCTTTGCAGCTGACATTTCATAAAATAATGATATTCTGTATGAAAATACTCTTTTAATTTTGTCAGCTTACTAAACAGTTTTCTGACAGCCATTTCACTGAACTGATGAAAGGCACTTTTGACAAAATGTGCAGTAGGACATCATTTGCCATTCTTTCAATCATCAGACTTGTTCTTAAGAAAGAAGACAGTGTTGCAGGTTATGATTTGTGTACAGTGTTTGCTTGAACATCATTTCCATAGGACATGGTCATAGTTCCATAAGGTTAGTTAGAATAATCCCTGGGGCCAGCTGTATATTTATACCTGACAAACAGAACCGAAACGAGTAAAACAGTGGGTGGGAATAAAGGGATCTTGCAACACTGACACAGAAGGCATATGAGGACATTTGTGCCTAAGGCTAATCAGGGTCTACAAAGAAATAGTATTTATCCATGTGGTGCAAATTGGATTTAGAAAAAAGGAAGCTGAAAAACAGAAGATAGTACTTTGATGTATAGTAAATAGGTTGAGAGCATGGAAGCAGCAACACAGAATTTAGTTATTAGCTGACATGAGGATAAAATGGGGGAAGGAGATCCATGTATGCTGCTCTGAGCTCCTTGGAGAAAGGATAGGAAAAGTATATGAAACGCCCACTTGGAACATAGTAGTTTCAAAAGAAGTCTTCAAACCTATACCTGATTCACATATTCTAGATATGACTTGATTTATCCATACTTCATTATCATGACTCCTGAAATGAGTCAACTGACTCAACTGAAAAGTAATATATGTGATACAATACAAAAGATGAACCCTCATGGTCTTCCTAAAGTGAATCAAATAATCTAATGATAAATCAAATGACTTTGCAAAAAACAGATCAGAAACATGCTATACTAGGAATCAAAATCCCATCAGGCGATCCAGAAATGGAAACAGAAGCAGATATCAGTCTTCAGGTAGCATTTATTAGCATATAAGCAATGGCACAAAAGCAAGTATCTATATTACAATAGTGCTTTCTAGTTGGTTTCAACCTTCTGTAATCCTAATTCATTGTATATCGAATGTCTCATGCTGTATTGAATCACCTTGTGTACTCTACCTTGAGTCCCTGTGAGAAAGTCAGACTATAAAGTAGCTAAATAAATTTAAATTCTTAAGGCTCATTCTTCCAAAGCTAGGAAATTTTCTACAGAGAATTCTCACTGCCCTCATAAAATGAGAGGATCTGGAATTCCTTGGGTGAGATTAACATTTTGAACTAGTTTTTTGACCAGTGGTCTCCAGCACCATGGGTCAGGATCCTTAGGTGGGTTATGGAGCCTGCTGGACCATAAGATTGCCAACTCTTGGGGATTTGGGATGAGAAACTGGGAGGTCAGAGTCTGGAGATGGAAAAGAGTTCAGCAGGAATGTGATGCCATAGAATCTAATTTCTATGTCTAGCACTTTCTCCGCTCTCTGCATGCTTTCTGCATGCTCACTAAGTGGAGCAACAGGTTACTTGGTAGCAGATAGCTGTCCTATTGAGCACATGCGCGTGCACACACACGCATGTGCATGCACACACAAACATGCTTTCCATTGTCTTCTCTTTCACACACCCCATTCTTGGTCTGACCTAGTTTCCTTACATCTCCAGTTATTGGAACTGCAGTGCTTTCAGATATACATACAACATGGAGCTCCTCTTTTTACAAAGCTGAACTTACAATGCCATATACCAGTGGTCCCCAACCCCTGGTCTGGGGACTGGGACCGGTCTGTGGATCAGTCTGTACCAGGCCATGGCTCCTCCTTGTCCTCCTCCCCGGCTGCTGCCTTGGGGGCTGCCCTGCCACTCTGCCGCCAGCCTATCTTTGGTGCTCTCCAGCGGCTGGCATGGCTGGGGCTCCCCCTCGGTGTGGCACTGCACAGCTGCTGCTGGCAGCGCCCCCCAGTGGGCGGCGGGAAGTCAGGAGCGCCGGCAGAAAAGCAAGTGGAGCAGGGGCTTAGGCAGCAACATCCCTCGGCAAAAGACTACCTCCCTCGGGCCTCAGTAAAATTGTCAAGCATTGACCGGTCCCCGGTGATAAAAAGGTTGGAGACCACTGCCCTATACCACTAGCAAAGGTATTATTCAACTAGCATGAATGAGTAGTGACCAGATTAGGCAAGAAAACAAGGGGGAGATTTGGTACAAGGGGGTTGTAACTGAATCTACCTGTGCTGACTTGTCCATCATTTTGGTATATCTACTGGTGCTTGGCTGATGTTTCTTCTCCCTGTATCCATGGCTAAAATCACAATTCTGACTCTTTCTCTTCTTGTCACTTGATTGAAGTCCCATGATTTTATTGTAGAAATGTTGGTTCTGTCCTGCTGCCACCTGAGGGTTAAAAAGAGCCTGGATACATAAAGGCTGAACCATTGATCTAGATCAGGGGTCCCCAACCTTTTGGTACATGGGGGGGTTAATCTTAAACCAAAATGTAACAAAATTATCAACCTACTTATTTAGATCTAAAATAAACATTCAAAGGAAGAAATGTTAACACAATCCATTTTGGACAATATTTTACTGTGGAATCCTTTTATTTAGCTACATACACTTACCTAGTCAGTGTGATTTTTATGGCTGTTTTCTGTTAGCCAAGGCAATGATGTCCAAGTCAAGGTTTGTGACAGACACTCTTAAAATGTCATGTAAATGTTAATCTGTAAGCCTTGACCTACACTTCGATTTCACAATTTACATCTTGGAAAAGGTTTGTTCACATATATATGTGGTGCCAAAGACTGTGAATATACCTACAGCAAATTTCTTTAGGTTGATAAATATATCAGGTAGACCAAAATAGAAATCTAACAGACTATTTTCTTTGGAAATGTAGACAGGCAAGTAGACAGAAAGAATGAATGAGGATATGCCATTAAGTTGGCTTCAAATTATATACAAGGTGCATAAACACATCACTGCTTGCCAGCCAAGCCTCAATCATGAGAAGTAAAATGGCAGCCAGAGGCAGGGGAACTTGGCTGGAGGAAGATGTGAGAAGGGCAATGCCATAAGCTTCCCTGCTAAGAGAGTACTCAAGGGCCACTTACCGGCTCCTGCAATCACAGATGTATAAGAACCCTCCTAGCTGGAGTAAGGAAGTGAGGAGAGGCAGGAGCAAGCAAGGCCAGAGGTCAGAGCAACTAGCTCTTCTTGTGGAAGGAAGAATGCTGTTTCTTGCAGCAGCAACCTCACCAGTAGCTTTGGAAGCCACTTGCTTTGACGGGTGGAGCCTCTAGAAATGTTCCTTATGCAAAACATTTTGTATTTTTTGGCATATATAGAAGCAGACCTAATATCTCCTGAACCCATTCATACAGTGACTTTACCTTCCTTATAAACATACATTACTTCAACATGGTAATTCATGGAGAGGAGTTAAAAAGCTGAGTGGTATCAGTGTTGAGCTTTGCTGAAGAGCAAAGCACCTAGAATGGTCAAAATGCTATTATGGAGGGTAAGAACAAGAGGGGGCTGAAGGAAGGAACCATGGAGACCAAAACAAACAATGTTGCTATTGTCTTTTTTTGCAAGAAAGGGACAGGATGAACAGCAGTGGGTGGTGCCTCTTAAGGCAGGAAGAACAGTATGGGTCTGAGGGTGATAGCAGCAGAAAAGCAGGTTGGAGAGCTGCACAGAAAGAGGTCAGGGGCCGCGTGCAGCCCATGGGCCTCAGGTTGGGGACCCCTAATCTAGATGATTCCTTTGAATGGAAACCAAATGGCGGTACTGTTCAAACAGAAAGTTATTGTATGAAGCTGTTCATCCCATCCAGTAGGACATCACATCATTTTCATTTTTGCCACTATAAAAGAAAATATGTATCTAAATTTTCTTATGTGGTAGAACCCGGAATTCTTATGTGGTAGAACCCGGAAGTGACAAAAACACAAAGATAAAAACTGGCACTGAGAGGTTATGGAAAGGGAGGTGACATTGATAATGGGTCCAAATTCTAAAGTATACTATTGTCAACAATTCTTCATTCTAAGTCTTTGCATTGAAAATGGGTGACAGTTGTAGAATGGAATCAAATTAGTTTTCATTATAATTTCATTTACTTTGGCCAAAGAAGCAGAAGGTGATCTGTCTTGACAATGGAGTTTTTATTACTACAAGGAGTCCAGGTAGTTCTTGATTTATTCTGAAAGGGCCGAAGCTGCCATTGCCCACGGATACCACAGTGATGGGGATTAATTATGACATCTTTTTCTTACATTGGTAGAAGAATAGATAACCCTAGCAATATACCCCAAACAAGGGCATCAGGTTTATATGTACATGCTGCCCTTGCTAAACAAATTCAGGGAAGAAAAAATCCCAGACATGTGTACCTCATTTCCATTAGGAAGTTTGAAGTAGAATGTGTGTATGTGTTCATATCTTGATTTGATTTTTTCTTCATTCCTTTTGTTATTTCTAATCTATTTCCTTATCATTCTGAAAACTTTTAATACACAAAGGGGGAAAGATATTCTTAACATAAAAATAATGAATCCTTATAAGTAGGTGAATTTTAAACTGGTCTGCTGGCATTTATAACAGTAGAAAGTTCTGACTTCTTTCTAGATTTGGTCTAATCATATAACTCCTCTGCCCTTCTGTAAATACACTCACCTAGCAATAGGGCTGACAGGTCCCTAGGACCAGTTGGAAAAATGCTGAAAATAAACATGCACGTGGAGTGGGGGAGGTGCTCTGGTTTTTGGCCAAAACCCTACAGTAGAATTGAGCCGGAACACAATGTTAGGCATGAACCGAATATGGAAGAGTAAGGATATCAGCCTTAATACAATGTGCTGGTTAGTTAACGCCATTGGCTTCCCCATAACAACCTATGGATGTGAAAACTGGACCCTGAAGAAGGAAGACAGGAGGAGAATAGATGCTTTCAAATTATGGTGTTGGAGACGAATGCTGCAAATACCATGGACAGCCAAAGTTACCAACAAGATAGTTTTAGAGAGGAGCAAACCAACTGTCATTATTATGGCTAAAGTTCATCTACTTTGGACACATAATGCAATTAAACTCACTAGAAAAATCATTAATGCTCGGCATGGTCAGCGGCAAAAGGAAATGTGGTCACCAAAGGCTCGACACAATCAAAGTTGATACAGGGATGACCATGAACCAACTAAGAGAAGCAGTCAGAGACAGGGGCACCTGGCAAAGACTTTCCTATAGAATCACCAAGGGTCAGACACAACTGAACGGATGACATCATCATCATTTACAGTAGAATTAACTTCTATTGCAGAGTTTTGCCCCCAAACCAGAGTGTTGTCCCCCAATGTCCATGACATGCCTGTGTCACTACTGGGTCACATAGGCATGCCATGTTTATTTTCAGCATTCTTCCCTGTTTTTGGGGGGGTGCAGTGGGGTGGTGTAATTAGTACTAAACTTGCTTATGAAATAATCTATGAGGCCTGTTCTTTTGAACTATGTTTCCTAATTGTGTTTATGTACTGCTAGCACATTGAGATATTTATTGATCAAATTCTGAGGTGGTCTGGCATAGATGTATAAGGAGAACTACTTCTTTGTAAGAAGGTCTGTAAGTCTTTTGCAATATGGGGCTGCTTAGTTATCATTCCCTTTAGTCCAAATTATTTCCACAGATTTCTGGCTGTTCTACAATATCACCTTTATGTTCATTAATTAATACTAAAGTTGCTTATGAAGTAACCTATGAGGCTTGTTATCTTGAACCATTTTTCTTAAGTTTTGTTTGTGTGATGCTGGTATATTGAGACTTTTATTGATCAAATTCTGTGAGGTTGGCCGCTAGGCAGTTGGAATGGGAACACACTGGAACTGAAGTTCCTCTATGTCAATTAGTATAGCTTCATATTTTGCCTCAGTATGTCTACTGCTTTTCAATTATCTCAGTGTCAGGTGCCAAGCAGCCCAACTGGGGTAGACCACCTCCTACCTGGGAGGCCAGGGAAGATTGCCAAGCACACCCCCCCTCACCTGACAGCTGGAAGGGAAAAGGGAGAAGGAATACTGGAATCAGCTGGCTTTGCAACAGCAGAGGCAACACTGGGCTCAGGAGAGTAAGCATGGGCCCCGCCCAAAGCCAGCACCTTACAGGTGCCCTGGAAGACTCTGAAGCCAGGGGAGCACTTTGTCAGCAAGAAGAGAAGTATGAGAGCTCTAGAAGTAGCATGATCAGCCCCAAGATACTGATGAAGGAGGCTGAGAAGCACTTGCCCTGCTGCCGGACCCACAGATGGCACCCCGGGATATGCACAGCCCACAGTGTAAGGACCACATTTGGAAGTGAAAAGGGGTGCAAAGGGATGCTCTCTTGAGAGCTCAGGGGGTGATGCTGGGGAGCATGGGGAAGGGATATAAGAGAGGCAGAAGGCTCAGTCAGGGAGGAAGTGGGGCTTGGAGATAGTGTGGTTAACTACATCATACCCAGGGGAGTGGGGAAAAGTGGAGGCTAACCCCCCCCCCCCCGATTCTGAGACCTTGCTAAGAGACCTCCTTTCCTTCTCCCATGGTGGCCACAAGTGGCATTCCCCTTAGCAGAGGTGGCCTCAGACCCAGCACTCAGAAACTAGATGGATGAATGGCTACCCAGTGAACTTCCATTGGGACAAGGGATTCAAATGTGCACTTCCTTTGTTCAGCCCAATGATCACCCATCAGAAATATTTTCAATATAAGGCTGGTTTATCATTAGAATACAGTTCAGAAGCCTTTGCCATGGAATCAGAAGCACCATAAATACTGCTGTGTAGGCCAAGTTTCTTTCTTCTTTAGTAAAAGACACTAACATTTTGGCAGCATCTTGTGAGAATCTCTGCCTTCATGAGAAACCTTTCTTTCTTTCTTTCTTTCTTTCTTTCTTTCTTTCTTTCTTTCTTTCTTTCTTTCTTTCTTTCTTTCTTTCTTTCTTTCTTTCTTTCTTTCTTTCTTTCTTTCTTTCTGTGCTATTAGTTACTGAAAGGCAGGCAGAAATTCAAAAGGTACACCTTTTCTCTAGTGTGATAACACTCATACTAGTTAAATTTATGTGGTGATTCATTGGGCCATTACAGGTACAGAACCTTCAGTCTTGGGGGGAAATGACTAGCCCAAAAATTATTCCTCTGTACCTTATATGCTTAAATTGGGGATACTGTGGCAGTCTTAAGTGCCTTGCTGGATGAGGGCCACACTTGGGGAAATAAGGAAAATTTTGGTGAGGCTGACAGCTTGAAAAGATGTAGCCTTACCTATGGAGTGACCTCTGTCTGGCTTTTGCATTGATCAGTTGTTTGTTAGTGTAAATAATTCATCTGGCTGCTTTTCAGACTGATGTGATAGAGAAGGGAAAATAAGTACAGAATGTACTGTGTTTTGATTTGTTTTCTTTTTAAAACAGAGCTTTTGTGCTTCTGAAAATCTCTTTCTAGGCTTTGGATTTTGCAGCTTAACTTTTCCAGCAGTTATTTCCTTAAAGCCAGTGTCTTAAACAAAGAACTAAGGAGCCAGGTGCTTACCTTTAGGACTAGCTAGGCTTTGCCTTTCTGCTCTTTGTAGTTTTTAGTTTGATGTTTACTTTTAACTCTCTACACTGACAAAGGTTTGTATTCATGAGTTTGTTTTTGGCTTTTTCTTTGTGCATAATCCTCTCATAAATGAACTTAGAGCTCAAAAGTAAAAAAAACAACAAACTGAAGCAGCTAGAGAGTAAGCATTATGTAAGGAGAAAACTCAAGAATTAACTTTGGAATTTTTAAAACTGTGTGGGTGCATTAAGAGGACTAAGAATCACTGCAGAGGCCTATATATTACTTTAAAACTGATTAACAGTTTAATATCCTAATACACCAAATGCCCCTGAAAACAAATTCACTAATATAAAACTTTGCTAATGGAAGAAAACTGGGGTCAATCAAAAATAGATGACTGGGGAATGGGTGAGGTCCCCCCAGCCGAGTCTCACAACACATCCTTCTGGGTAGGGTGGGAAGTCCACCCTGCCCCTCCCCTGTATAACTGGGCTGCACATGGACCTTGTCTTTGCTTTGCCTTCAGCTCTCCCTCCCTCCCACCCCATTGTATTCAGTCACTATGGGTTGTGTCTTTTTGTTTTCTTTGTACTGTTCTTTGTATTCCGTCACATCTTAGGTGGTGGGTTGGTTAGTGGGATGGATCCTTTTGTGGTAGGAGTTTGTGCTTGACAACCCCTTTCCCCAGTTTTAGAACTTCCTTAAGGGTCTTGGAGGTGGAGCCATTCAACAGCATGCCCAGCTCGGGGGCTATTAGCTGCCAAGGAACCACTCAGCAGTAGCCAGAGCCTATGGGGGCCCTGGGGCTGCACCCTGATTGGCCCTATTCCAACATGGAGAGCTGGACATGTCCCACCCCCCAGGATGTTTCACAAATATATAGAGGAGCCATGGATGGATGATAAGGATAAACATGGCCATAAAGTTGTTTATTGCAATTGAGTGGATGAGCAACTGGCTATTCCAGGTTTTCTTTTCTTTTGGCACTCCCAGTTCTTCTGTCTCCATCTATATCTGGACTGTTCTCTCTGTCTCTGCTTTCCCAGATTTTGACCTCATTCAGTTGTGTTTTTGTAATTAGTAAAGTTACTAGTTGCTGTTAATTTCTGTTAGTCCTTACTATATCAACCCTTTCCCTTTAGACCTCTTAAGTATGGCAGTCTCTGCTGAGTCCTTATAAAATAAGCCCAGCAGAGAGAAATAGTAAAGCTTTTAACATCTGGCAGATTAAGGGATTTTACTAGAAGAGACAGCTTTCCTGAGAATTACCAGTAAACTGTTTTCTAATAGTCACAATTTTTCTGAAGAGTGGATATTCAACATGCATATATACTGATCCTTTTCTTTTTGGAATAAATATACTTATTTTTTGTGCATTGGATGACAGCTCATTAATCACACTTCACTCTACTGTGCTTGGGGATATATTTGTTCTTTCTTCCAAGAATACTGCTTCATACCAGCCCAGAAATGTTAGTCCCTGTCATAGTTCCCAACAAGTTTTCTTTCTTTTCAGCTAAGACACAGAGATGAGTATGACCAGTTATAGTTTACTGTGAATTGAAGATATTTATTTGACTTTAATACTGCCCTCCCAGCAGAGTCAGCTCAGGGCAATGTACAACAGTTATAACAATACAGTCAATGTAATTAAATAAAATAGGTTAAAATTGAATTGAAATATTAATTGATGACATTGCAAATTGTCAGTGAATGCTACCCATTTAAGATGTTTCTTGTAGATTCCTCAAAGCCAGGATATGGTTTGGGGCTTCTTATAATGATAATAAATGAAAATAGTAATAATAAGTAATAAATAATAAATAGTAAATGGTGAATGGGTGGGGCCCAGTATTTGTTACTATGTCATTGGTCCCATTCAAAGTCCTGGTGAGCTCCATCTTGTAGGCTCTGTGGAACTGTGCTAGTTCTGGCAGAGCGCAGATGTGTTCTGGGAGCTCATCCTACCAGGTAGGAGCCAGGACAGAAAATATCCTGAATCTGGCAGAGGCCAGACATACCTCCTTGGAGCCAGGGACCACTAACTATAGAATTAATAGAGTGGGGTGTTTTTCATGGGGTATAGATGGATGCAGAACCCAGACCACAGATGGCCTTGTGGGTGAGTACCCAAACCTGAAACTTGATCCAGAATTCAACTGGGAACCAGTGTGCTGTTTGAGCACAGGTCGAATGTGTGCCCCTCCAGGGTGTACCAAAAAGGACCTTAGCCACCGTGTTCTGGACCAAGGTTAGGCCCACATAGAGTGAGTTTTAAAAGTCTAGTCTAGAGGTGACTGTGGCTAGGTGTTTTGGGGTCCAGTAAGGTACTAGTAGTTTAGCTTGGCAAAGGTGAAAAATCACCAGCCGTGCTATACTTGAGTCCTTCACCTCCATAGATATAGAGGCAGTGAAGATCACGCCCAGACTCCTGGCCAAGGAAGCAACCAATAGTTGAATCCTGTCCAGGTAGGGCAAGCGTGCTTCCTCACTTGGGCCTTTCTTACCTAGCCACAGGGGCTCTTTTTTCAAAGGGTTGAGTTCAGGCAGCTCTGCTTGAGCCATTCCATCACTGCTTCTAGGCATCTGGCAAAGCTGTTTGGGGGTATATCTGGGTGGCTGTCCTTTAGGAGGTAGAGCTGGGTGTCATCCTCATATTGGTGGCGCCTGAACCAGAACTGCTAGATCAGCAAGCCAAGAGGGTGCATAAAGATGTTAAAGATTGAGAAAGAATTGCACCTTGAGGTACCTCACAGTTGTGGTATAATTGGTGCAACTGTGTCTCCACAGCAGCTACCCTCTGTCTACAACCCTGGAGGAAGGAGATCAGCCATTGGTGGGCTGTCCCCCATATTCTGGCAACAGTGAGGCAGTGAGCTAGAAGCTCTAAGGTGAATATGTTGAATGCTGCTGTGGGATCCGTAAAATGAGCAGTGCTAGCCTGCCTTGGTTCAGCTGTCCCCAGAGGTCATCTGTGGCCAGGCTGAAAGCCAGACTGGAATAGATCCAAGACTGAAGTTTCATCCAGGTATGCTATCAATTAGTCTCTAGCAGTTCTCTCAACCACCTTCCCCAGAAATGACAAATGTATGAGAGAGTGGTAATGGGCTGGGACATGAAGACTGAAAGATCGGGTTTTTTCCCCAGTAACAGGCAAACTAAGATTGCTTATGATTTCTTACAGCAAAGGAAGAACAGACATTATGAGAATTCCATCCTATAATCTTGACTTTTTCCTTATTACATGGCCTCTTGCCATTTTATCTGGTGTGAATGGATCTTCGGAAGAAAAAAGGAAATCACGAGGCACATAGTAGTCTTCTCTATGTTTATAGATGAAAAGGTTATAACATAAAGTCTAAATGGTCAAACATATGATCAAACATAAAGAGTCAACCAAAACGGGATCCTAGGTTAAGTGACCCGCTTTCTGTTTTATCTTCGTCAGTGGTTGCTCTTCCAATATATTGTCACAGTAGTAGTCATAGTATCACATTGGCAAAATGCTCATAATCGTCTGGGGATTTCATAAAGTTTATCTGGTGTGAATGGATCTTCGGCATCTCTAGCCAGATAAGCCAGGTGAGCAGATCCTAATGCCTCCTCCATATTCTCCATGTTGTTGGTGAGTTTTCAGCTTCACCTAATTTGAAACAACTTTGGAAACCTGAATACCTCCTCATTGACTGCAAGTGAATTGAGAACTGCTACCTAAAACTGAAGTTCAGCTGCTGATAACTTCCACTCACATGGGAAACAGGAGGTTATAAGTGAACTAACTGGTCTTCTTATACTGATAGCAAAGGATTAGATGGTAAGGCAATGGAGCAACTTGCACAATTTGATCCATTTGGTAAAGGAAAAATGGGAAGGGTTCCTCTTTGTCAAATATTACTAACAGCTTTCATTGCATGTCGCAGCAGTGGAACTCATGCCAGCATGCATAGAATTCCCAAGTGGCTTCTCATCCAAGCAGCAGCCACACCCAGACATTTTGAGCTGATGTTACCTTGGACCCATTCTATTTGTATTGCATTCTGGTTGCTATTCTCTGTGTAGGATTCATCTACCCACCAGGTTTCCCTCATCTGTACTACCACATTGAAGGAAGCATCTGAAATTGAGGAGAAAATACATGAAGCTTTTTGTCAAATGAATTTTTCATCCCCCTAAAGCATAGTGTTTGTTTGAAGATTAGCCCCTGAGTAAGTACTGAATGTCTCTTTGGCAATCAAAAGGATCTACCACATGCAGTTGCCTACTATGCTTCTGCTTTTGTTCCTTTATCTTCTAATGCAAACAACCAATGTCTTTTTTTTCTGTTGGGAAAACAATTGATTAGTCACTTCTAAAACTGAGCACATACCTCCGCAGATGTGTCAAAACTAGTGATAACTCAGGAAGTTGTGACAGAGGAAGCTGGTTTTAAAGTTTGTACCTCTCTTCTCTTAAATAAATTCTATCTCTTTTAAAATGAATTAAATGGAAACTGGAATGGGGTGAATACAAAACTCTAACAATCAATTGTCAAAGAAATTTTCAAAATATGTAATAACTAGCTTCAAAGCCCATTCCTAAGAACGAGCCTTGAAAGGGCCCCCTCCCTTGGCCAGGCAGCTTAAGGTGTATTTGGGCCACAGCTCACAGCTGGATCAAGTGGGGCCGGCGGGGGCTGGGCAGCTTGTTATCAGGGCCGGGACAGAGCTCCTTAGCAGGCAATCAGCAGGCTGGGAGGCCCTCGTCAGCAGGCCCAGTCTAGCAGGCCAAGAGGCCCATGCTAGCAAGGCCTCCAACCAAGACCCTTTGCCCAGGGTCCTCTCCTCTTATCTGCTGCTGGCTGCAGGTACTGAGGCATCTGAGAGCAAAGAGGCCAGAGGCCAGGGATGGAGGGCAGGAGCTGTAGGGGCAGGGCCAATCAGGGCAAAGCTGGTTGCACCCTGATTGGCCCTATTCCAACTTGGACTGCCAAACACGTCCCACCCCCTAGGCTGTTTCTTAAATATATAGAGGAGCAACAATGAATAAGGATAATGACTTCAGATGCGGACTTAAACACAGTTACTGGAGAGTAAACACACTAAATTCAGTAAGACCAACCATCTAATCAGACATTTTTAGGAATCTGCTGCTGAGAGGAAAACAGGTGAATCAGCAGTGCAAGGGCAACAAGATATAAAGAACACTGAAGGAAGAAGGGGGAATTAAAGATATAGAATTAATCAGTCTTCAGTGTACAAGAAGTTAGAAGGCTATCCATCCCAAACTTTTTTTTTTACTGTCCACTGGAAGAACAATTTCAAATGGAGGTGAGGAGGGTAAAGATTTAAAATTGATATATTAAGTAAAAGGTTACTACAGTAGGATGGTAATTCATCTTTAGATTTTTACAGAAAAGTTAAATCATTACATCTTAACAAAATATAGATCATCACCTTAAGATAATATCAGGTTTTGTTTTTATAAAGCAGCAGCATTGTCAGAGATGGTGTACAGTTCAGGAATTTATAGTACTACTCAGATAATATCCCAAGAAAACTGGTAGAAAACCTTATTAAGGCAGAAGAAAATATTAAACATGCAGATGAGAAAAGCTTGCTCAGGAAGGACTAGTGTCCCTTGTGTAAAGAGAAGTCTTGGTTCACTAATCTAGTAAATTTTTGAAGATGACAACAAGCATATCAATAGATGGTGCTGAACATTATTTGCTGAACTTTTCAGGAGTCATTGACAGCTGCTTAATGACAATTTTGAGAGAGATGCAGAGCTTAATAGCAGTCAGCCTGGGATAAATGGGTTGGTAAATTCATTACATGACAAGAAACAAAGGGCAGAGAGGCTTTTTACAATACAAGGAAGCAAGGGGGATTCTACAAGGACTGGTATTTCAGTTGAAAGGACAGAAGTCCAAACATGGTGAAGTGCTGCTGGCACCTCCAAAAGTCCTCCCCACTAGACATCACACATTCTGTTAGTTCCACCCATTTCTACCTATGAAATCCCTCGTGTCAACTATAATAACTGAACAAAAACTCCATGTTCAGTATATCTTTAAATAATAGATGCTAGAAACAAACCACAAGGGAACACTGTTGCTCCCATGTCTGGCTTGTAAGCTTTCCAGAAAAGTGTGACTATCTCCAGCAGTGCTGAAACACAGAACTGGACCAAATTGAGACTACTTGTCAGACACCATGAACTGGGTCTCTGCCCTTTGACCGTTTTTCAGGAAACTAAAGTTCGGCACAGCCAGGCCTCTGGGCTGGCTGCAAATGCATCAGTGAAATTAGCATCAGGAGTGACTCTATGCTGCTTAGGAACGAGTATATGATATGAGTTTGGTTCACAGCGGAGATTTTAAAAAATCTCAGGCTTAATGCATGTGACATGTATGCCATCACTCTTAGGAGGCAGGAATGCCACTTTAGAATCTCAAGCCGTGTCTTTTTCTGTAGGACTTATGATTGAACATGGTACTGGACATTTAGGGTGAGGGGAGGAGGGGAAGAAGCTGTAGTTGGGACAAGAGGTTGTAGCTGAAAAATAGGAGGTGCTATGGTTCAATTGCTTCTTTCAAATTGGACCACAACAGTAATGAGCGAGGTCGAAGCTCTTCGGATATGAGTCCCGCCCTGCTGGGAGCCTGGCAGCATGATTTATGGTGCCTACAGTTCTCCATAATTGCAGGGCACTGTGCCCTGTGTTACATTGCCCCCTTAGTGTTAACATCAGTATGTGCTTTCACATTAAGAAAGAGTCTGTCATTCACATTATTTTCTTGATAAAAAGAAAGATAGATTGCCTGAATCTTGTGTGCCGGAACAGTTAGCATTTTGTGCCTGTTTCTGTTTATGTTACATTCCAAGGTTGATGCTGAATATGTCCCACCTACCACTACTGTGTTCCCAGAACTATTATTTATAAACCCAGATTCCCACTGTCACACTAGCTGGAGTTAATGTGAATGTTACTAAAGCAAGCCAAGCCAGAATTATAAGGAAGCCAGACAACGGTGGCAATAGACCAAGGTACAGGTCTGTCTGTCATCTTAAATGATCGTTCAGGAAATCATTCCATTTTATCATAGATAAGCTATGCTGTATGTTTTGCTTTCCCCTTTCAAATAAACAGATTTTTTAAAATTCAGATTAAATGCAATCCATGACCTTTCCCCTTCCATTTTCTGATGTTTACCACAAAACAGTAAGGGGGCTATTCTTTATTTATGGCCTGGGGCATGCAATATGAAATTCCCAAATGGAAGATATACGTGGAAATATACATGATGATTCAGATTGTTACACTGATTTTCAGGAAAGGGAATTCAAATCCAGTATTATTGGGAATTATGAAACCTTCCCCCTCCCTGAAAATCCATGCATATTTCCAAGTTTGGGTACTTACCAGCAATGTACATGCATTTTTCTTTGAATCAACTGATTTCCAATCAGATCCATGCAGTGGAGGATCACAGAGTGTCCCCAGCCAAGTACCTTTGGAGACAAACTGCAGAGAGCTGCCATTCTCCTTAGCTCCTGCCTTTACGGGGACAGAACCTTTTCTCTACAGGAAGGAAAGCTGGGGTCAACTTGTTTAGGGCTTCTCTCCGATTTATTTGAAACTTGAGGATTCTTTAGTTGACAGGTTCTGCTGAAATTTTGGTGTTGTTGAAAAATACAATTACTCCAGCCTAGCACCACTCCCAAAGTCCCTCCTTCCTCGCTTTGTGAAAAGAAATAAAGAAGAGATTGCAGCAAGGAAGGATGAGAAAGAGAAGAGTTGGCAGCAGAATGGTAACACTGTTTATTGTCAGTCACTGTTAGAATAGGTTTTCTTAAAGGCAGGCAGCTGATGCCAGTCCCCCCTCACATAGGAATCAGTGGGGAGAACTGTGCTTGCTCTGAGAGGGAGCTATGTTGAAAGTCTATAAAATAGAACCCCCTTGTCCAATTCTCTTGAAACTTGGGGTCTTTAGGTTAGAGGGAGTACTATGTTCTATCCAAATTTGTTGTTCTATCCAAATTAATATAACCAATAGATTCCCCATTGAAAATAAAAAGCGGCGAAGACTCATCAGCAGCCGCCATTGATGCAGCAGAGGAGCGGGCAGCAAGAAGACACGTGGGGGGGGGAGGTTCTAAGCCAGCAGGAAGGGTAGTGCTGCACAAGAAGATTGTGCTAGCCTGGTTGGAGCCTGGGCGTGGACTCAGGGCGCCTTAAAAGGCGCCATGTGGAAGAGCTCTGCCTCTTCCCTCCCACCCACCCTGTTTTGTTGGCTGTTAAGTTTATGTCTGTATGGCCACTGAACAATGTCTTTATATTGCATTTTGTCACAGCTGGCAGTTTTGGCATGGGATGGAGCCTGTTTGGAGGGAGTTCGGTCTGCGCATCTGGCTCTTCCTATGGATGGGATCCCAGCAGCAAGGAGACATGTGTTCCCAGTGGGGGATCCCGCTGCTGGGTCCGGGTTCTTGTGGTCTTCTGATTGCAAGGCAGGCACCCTCTCCCATGCTGTGCCAACACTCCTGTGGAGTATTAATAAAGCTGTGGCCTTGTTTAAGCCAACTGAAATGTGTGCGTGTCTTCCTTGAGCCCAAAATGCCCTCCTGCAAGTCAATTGTCCCAAGCACCATAATGGGGAAAAAACTGCATGGATTTGAATTCGGAACTGGTGATGTCCTACATAAACATAACCAATTATGGAAAATAATACCCCCCAGCACACACACAAACACACACACCAGAGATGAACGTATAACATGTTTTATCTTGGTCCACCTCCCTACCAGTGGGCTGGTATGCTTGCTCTGGATGACCAACAAGGGCAGAAGGAGGGTGGCCACTCTCTGAGTGACTTTGGTCATCATCAATGGTGCCATCATGTTGCAGCCAAATCCCTAAGCAGAATTAAAGGTACAGGTAAAGGTATCCCCTGTGCAAGCACTGGGTCATGTCTGACCCTTGGGGTGACGCCCTCTAGCATTTTCATGGCAGACTCAATACGGGGTGGTTTGCCAGTGCCTTCTCCAGTCATTACTGTTTACCCCCCCCCCCAGCAAGCTAGGTACTCATTTTACCAACCTCGGAAGGATGGAAGGCTGAGTCAACCTTGAGCCGGCTGCTGGAATTGAACTCCCAGTCTCATGGGCAGACAGCTTCAGACAGCATTTCTGCTGCCTTACCACCCTGCGCCACAAGAGGCTCTTTAAGCAGAATTACACTGTTATAAATCTGTTGAGATACTTTTAGTCTGAAAGGGTATAACTCTGTTTACAATTGTTGTGGTTAAAAAAAAATCATTTAAAAGCATTGGAGGCTTGCAGTCAACCAAGGACCATAGTAGAAGCTGCCATAGTGCTAGTGGCTTTCTTCTATCCCAGTTTATTATTCTGGGTGTTTTACTAGGATTGTGCCAAATGAATACTTAGTGGTCAAAGAAGGAGAAGGCTGTGGCTTACAAAAACGGTGTGAGATTTATTTCCTTACCTTTTTACTGCTAGTTTGTAATGACTCCTTTCCCCTATTATCAGCTTTTGTGAAAAGAATATTCTTTTGGAGCAGTCCCATGCTATCATGGAGCAAAGAGGCGAGGATAGTATCACATAAGCAAGCTAATTCACCTAATTCACCACATAACCAATCCATTCTCATTACACAGTGATGTTATGAAGCCAAGTGAATATTTGACAGTGATATTCTGAATCCCAGAAAATATCAGTGTCAACCCATAACATTTTATGATTGCCAGTAGTTACAGGAAAAAAATGTTCAAAACCTATTGAGACAAATATACATAGCACATAGATCTACTACCCCATTGCAGGTCTCCTATGAGATTTTGAAGCTTCCTCTTTAGACATATAAGTAAGTAAGAAGAGTGTTATTCAATTATTTACTCCAGGGGTAGTCAAACTGCGGCCCTCCAGATGTCCATGGACTACAATGCTGGCAGGGGATCGTGGGAACTGTAGTCCATGGACATCGGAGGGCCGCAATTTGACTACCCCTGATTTACTCTATTCCTTCCTTTCTTACTGAGACTCAAGGTAGATTACAACGAAAAACGAAACAGTAAGATACACCATGATAAACAGACCCAGCAAAATAAGAACACACTAATGCAGACAATAAAGTAGTATCACAGGATTACGATGCAGTAAAATGGAGGTCAGAACAGGTGATTCTGTGATGTTCATTTAGCAAGACGGTTAATTCTCATCTAGCTGATTTACAATTAATCAAGACATTTAAATGCTGAATGATTTTGAGAAGGACATTCTGCTGCTGTTTGAAGACTATATATTTTTTTGCCTTACCCTCTCCTCAAAAAACTCATGGGGTAAAGGGGCAAAAATGCAGAAGAAGCTGACTACACCAGCATATCTCCAAGATACAGCAATGAAGCACACTAGCAGCACTTAACCCTAGCTGGATGCCAGAATATTAATGCCATAGAGCAACAGTGGCACAACCCCCTGTGTGGTAGGGATAGTGACAGCAAAAGTTACTTGATTCTGTATGCTGCCCCAGCCTGGGAGTGCCCCTCCCAAATAAATGGGAACTTCTGCCATCAGAACCCACAGCATAGCCCCTATGTACCCATATAACAGTAAAGGCAAAGTGCCTCCCCCTCCTGAGGCATGGTTCTGTCCAAAGGTCCTTGCGGAGCATAGGATGTTGAATACAGATGAACTAATCATCCCTTTGAATACAGATGAACCAATCACTCTTTTCCCCACGCCCCTTTCCACACACCCAATCACCTTCCCCACATCCAATCACTCCCCCCCCCCAGCATCATATAAACCCTGAAAGGACATTACGTAATTCAATAGGTAGAGCACACGGCACTGGAATCTGTCTCAGAGGTCTCTGTCAGACACACTTAACAACCTGCAGCATCACACTGGCCCAAACTCACCTCACAGGCTTCACATAGTTGAGTGGGGAATCAAACCCATGTCTCTAGTTTAGAGTCTGCTGCTTTTAACTGGCTCTAAACCTAGCAATCCTGAAACCCATGGCATTGCAGTATCAGGGCCCAAGGCAGCAGCAGTGGATGGAGCAGTTGTAATTGCAGGGCACTTTCTCATGGGACCACTAAATATTATTTGGATAACTGCAACATGCACCTCAGGAGAGTTCCCTGGTGGTTGAATCACCAATCCTGCTGGGGGCCTCCAGACATGGCTGTGGCCAAAACAGCATCTACGCTCTGCCATTGTGACACAGATTTCAGTTTAGCATCTCTGCAGAAGATAATTCAACAGGAGGACCTGGAAGATGGATGGTACATTCAATGTTAGAGATGGGATAGCCTGTCTCTCCTCTTGGGGTAATATCCCAGCACTCAGCACCCAGATGCAGGATATTCCACCTTCTTCCTTCATGTAGCACAGTCTCCAGTTTCTTCAACGTGGATGAAATATATATATATATATGTATATATACAGCACATGTATTTATATCTAAGAAAGCTGAAGGTGAGTTTAATAATTATTTACATGTAGAATTCTTCAAATTGACCTTACAACAATAAAAGCAATCACCACAGGAGAGAGGCAGAGAAGAAGAACAGTTACTCTACTCACACAGAGAGGGGAGGGACTGATTCCAGAACAGAGCATTCATGCCCCCTCCCTCCTCAATCACAGAGACTCAAATTAGGCCTCAGAGATTTCCCTACAGTCTCTGCCACTCTGCTTAGTCACCAGTTCAAGCCCACCTTTGGGACCCTCCTGCCTTGGGCTGCCATCCAACCAGCCAGTCTGCCTCACTCATATGCAAGCTGTGCTCAGGATGTCTCAGCCTGCTTCTCCATAGCCTCTGAGAACAGCTTGCAAACACACAGGGCAATTAAATTCATTGGACCTCTTTATGATTTGCTGTCTGTGATAGTGTACAACTCTGTTCCTATGTATGTGAGCAGATAAAATTAGCTCCAGACCCCTCCAAGTCCACCTCCTCTCCCACAGCAGCATCCCTTGTTGTATTGGTAGGTGTTGCCAGGGTTGCTATAAACTCTGTCCTGCTTGGTATGCCATCTGCAGAGGGGTGTATGTTGTCATTTCCCTTCCAGAATATCCATAGGGAACAGGCTAGTGCTGCTGCTTGTTTTTCTGCAGCTGGCTACCATATCCCTGGTGGCCCTTAGGATTGCACTGTCTGTTAAATTTGAAATGCATTCGCCCCCTCCTTTTCCAGAATCCAGAAAAATATTTGTTGCTTGCCTGCAGCAATATTTTGAGCACTAAACCCTGGAACAAGTGACATCATAGATGAAAACCCATGTTTTAAAATGTTGACTGTTTCACTAATCAATGAGTGTCTAAGGGCATTCCACCCCGGAAAATATAGTGAAAGGCTTACCTTTTGCTGACACCATTATTTTGGTGTTTTATACGACGTTGTCAGCATTCAATGTCCCAGCAGCAAATGGGCAGCTACCTCCTCCATTTTAAAGCGCTAGCCATGTAGTGTGAGCGAGAGGACAGCAACTAGCTAAGGAAAGGTGTGGAGGTGAAGTAGCATTGTCACCGCCTCCAGCACCTGCCCTCGCACCCACCTCCCTCTCCCTTCTCCCAGGGATGGGACTTTTTTTTAGAATGCAAACTGCCTGGAGCAACGAATATGCATTAAATCATCCAAAAAGAGCAAAAAAAAAAAAAACACCAGTTAACACACAAAGTATGCCTCTCTACTCCCCCCCCCCAAAAAAAATGAATCAGGACCAAGGTTTTTAAAGCTTCAAGGCTCATAATTACAAAAGGAGTGGCAATAAAGTAAGCATTATGCATCTATAATTAGATGCATAGGCATAGCAATATTTAAAAAATGCATAGGCATAGCAAATTTAAAAAAAATTAGCTTGCATTGTGGTCCCTTTAAAACACGGATAAAGGTGATTGGCTGCCTGGCTTGATTGACAGGCAGAGGAGAGTCATATGTATAGCGTGTTCCTCTCCTCCTAGCAGGCATGCGGAGTGCCAAGAAGTGCGAGAAGGCAGCAGAGGAGAATGAGAGATCCAGGAGGTGAGGAATGTCCAGAGACGTGATTTTTTATAGTGTTACACCATTGCACTGGTATAATGCTATTTTTTCCAGTGTGCAGAATAGCCCTCAATGCTAGAGCGAGCATTCATATTCATATAAGGTTAGTAATTCGTAATATATTTGGCCTGTTCTGGATTGTAACTTATTCAAGCTAATCCTTTTGTCTCTAAATGTTCATCTGTGCTGCTTATAATCTGGAGGAGGTGTGATTCTGATTCGTAGTTCATAGCAGTAGCAATATGTATTCCTAATGCATGTATTCCTAATGCATGCATAGCCTTGCCCTGTCCTTGCGTCTCAATCTGCTACTTAGCTGCGGACTCTGAGAACCCCATTTATAATTCTAAGGATTTGTTTTTCAGGAACCTGACTTAGCTTTTATAAAACCATTTTATTGTTCACATAAGCAACCACCTCTGATGCTTATTTTTCACTTCCTGCAGTTCTGTAGCAATGCAATAGCCCCTTAGTGTCCATACTAAGTGCTGACCTTGCATCTTCTGCACTGCTATCAAGGTAATACATGTAAGTACAGAAAATCAGCAGCTCTTCTACTGGAATGTAACACATTTCGGAGGAATAGCTACTGCAGCTACTAGACAAAAGGAAACCAGTAGCTGCCCCCATGCCCACACCCTCCCTTCTCTGTCTCATAAGGAGGAGAATAAGAAAATATGCACCATAATGTTTTTATATAAAAAATATTAAAAATAGAATGTGCTGTGCGTAGCACACAGCTATAGGACACTGAATTTATGATGCACAGACCAATTTTCTTTTGAGGAGATAATAGCCCTCTGTGAAAGGTCTTTTCCTCTCTAAAATTAGTTTCATTATAATTTCTTCAGAAACAGTTCTTAACAAAAATAAAAACAAGCAACTCTCTGGATATTGGGCTACAGCCCAAGACCGGAGCTTTGGTGGCAATTTGTTTTTATTATTAAAGGCCTGTAAAATGCATTATGGATCCCAAGGTAATTGTCTCATCACTGGCCCATGGTGCAGGGAGGTGGACAAGAAACAAAAGCACAGCCTGATAGCAGATAAGATAGAAAGCAGAGCTCTGGTTCATTTAATAATTGTGAAGATGAGAGCACTGGAATAGATGGCCCTGGGTCTATCTGAATGCTACAGAAGTGGCAACTTTTAAAGGTTATAAACACTGTAATTCATTTCATAAAAATCTCCTTAGCTTTACAAAAAGTCTACTGTGATTAGTACTTGTTGGCCTGCTGCCTTGCTGACTTCAGTCAGTACCTGGATGAAATGTTCACCCCTATGGAGAACTGGATGTCAGGAGTAAAGGTTCTCACCCAAAGGTATACAGATTGCACTAGGGCTGTGTGTGGATATTATGTCTATCTGTGTGGAGTTAATTCTTCCACCTTGGGCTGTTTTACTTACAGAAATTGCCACTTCCTGATCTGCTAATAATCCCAGAAGGGGAAACAACCCAAGTTTCTGTCTTTTTCCTTAGCAAAGCTAGGATCACTGGGAGGGAGAGGGTAATCATGCTCAGTGACCTGTTGGTGCAGCTTTGCATCCTGTTCATCGATCATGATCAATAGTTTGTTAAGCTGTTTGGATGTATCCAAATTATTTTGGATGTTTCAGTGTGCATGATTAGACTGCTTTCTTACATCTGCCACTTCCCCATCACTTTTCTGCCACTGCCTCCGCCTCCAATTGTTAAAACAAAAGACACTGTGGCATGACTGGCAAAAACCAACGCCAAAAGAATTTTTTTTTTTGCCAGTCATGCCACAGTGTCTTTTGTATTGTTTTACTGATGTTGCTATAACCATTACCTGTGACTGACTATAACTGCTTGCTTTCCAATTCTTAAAAGGCAACAAAACCCCTGAGATTTTTAGTTGAGTCACACTACTCAGATGTACCTGTGTGCCTTTCATGTCTGCCCATGGCCCTAGCTAATTTTGCAATCAGTTCTTGCAATCACTTCATAAATGCAAAAGTGGGAAAAGCAGGCAATGCATCCAGTGTGGCTCATTTAAAGGGTACGTCTACCTGCAGGAAAGTAAAGAACAGGTAATCTAATAACCAGGGTAGGTTCTGCACACAATAGATAATGCACTTTCAATGCACTTTAGAAGTAGATTTTCCTGTTTTGCATAGGAAAATCCAGCTGCTAAAGCACATTGAAAGTGCATTATCCTATGTGTGCAGACTCTGCCCAGCTTGCCTCACATGTAGATGTGGAGGTTTGATTAAAATAATTTCAACTTGTGATCACAGTCCTGTAGAAGTTCTCCAAATAACTAGTTGGCATAAGGGAAGTTGATTTTCATTGGAAGAATAGAGCAGAGGGAAAGGACTCCCCAGATGAAGAGATCTTTGAAATATGCAGGATATTGCGGTTTAAATGTTTTGCCACAAATAGATCCTATTAGGGGACAGAGAAGGAATGAGGGAATACAGTGGCTCTATGTGTTTTATGTGTGTGTGTTCAGACACATTAATGGAATTCCAGGATCCTCTATGGACAGCTTGGTTTAAGCCCAGAAAAGGATCCTCCAAATTTTTATTTCTGGACACCTCAGTCTGTCTGATCAAGCACACACCTTAGGGTTTCCAGCCCCCAGATAGGGCCTGGAGGTCCCTTGAAATTACAGCTGATTTACAGGCTGCAAAGATCAGTTTCCCTGGAGAAAATGGCAGGTTCAGAGAGTAGATTCTGTGGCATACTATAGATCCAAAGTGAAATCCCTCCTCAGATACCTGCCTTCACAGGCATAGCCTCAAAGCCCCAAGAATTTCCCAGAGTGGAAGCAGCAGCCTTACATTGTAGGTTGTGATTCAATAAATTAACTGTTGCTACTGTATGAGCGGAAACTTTTTAGCTGAGTGTTCTGGAAACAATGGTTAAGTACCATTATGTTGGTTACCAACCCCACCACAATACAGACCAATCTCTTGCTCTTAGCCAAGTCGATGTTATTCCTGATAGAGTTGATTTATGAAGCTGAAATAACTTGGAGCTAGATATACCATTTCATCCAATTGTGTCTCCCATTTCAATTTTACATCTTTTGACATAATACTAGGTGGATAATTATGTTTCCATCTCCTTTCTTGGATAATGTTCCTCTTGTTCTTTGTTTCAGGGCTTCTCTAAGGTCCCCCCCCCCTCTTTTTTTCATTTCACCTCCTAACAGAGCTCTAAATTTAGTGGACTGATAATTTTAGGATATTTTATATGCAATGCCTTTATTATTGTGAAATAAAATGGAATCCTTGCCTTTTAATTCACTTACTAATCATTCTCCATCAAGGCTTTAATGCAAAAGTTTCTCCCCCCCCTTGAAACAAATCGATCTAGGTGTAATTATAAAACTCCAGGAGATGAGCATACCTGACTGTGACAATCCTGTGCCTAAAAGCCCCCCTCATGCGATGCTGTAATTCTTGCCTTTGCAAATTGCTGTATCAGCTAATGTAGGAGGTGTTAAGAAACAGAGTCAGCACTGGCATCAGCCCTTGGTGGCTCACTGGCTGCATTAGAAATAAACAAACCAAAGCACTCGCATGGCTGCCAGCAAAATCCCCCAGCAGATACTCAGTAGACTTTAACATGATCCAGGACTTATTTTACCTTATAACTCCCAGCCTTATTTCTTCTCCGTAACATGTATGCATTCTTTCTGTGTGCCCCTTTCTCATTCTTGTCATCTGCATTTTGTCGTCCTCTCTAGGCCCATCTACTATTCTCTTCCTCTTTTCATGTCCTCTGTCCATCTCTGTCTTTCTTTTCCATTTCCCTTCTCTGTCTTCTCTTTATCTGCTGCTCTTTTTTCTTTTCTTGGCAATGGATTAGAATCCCCACATCATTCATAAACCTGTACTGGAAGTATTAAAATCCTTCTTTAATTACCCTAATTGCTTTGTGGCCACTGGTGCAACTAATGAAAAGGGGTAAGTAATCTGTAATAAATGTGTTCAATATATATTGCAGAAAGGGTTCCTTAGAGGGAAAAGGAGTAGGTGGAGAAATTGCAGCATCAGGTATGGAGATGATGCTGTTGAGAGAGACAGAGAGAGACAGAGAGAGACTTAATAGATGGTTCTTGGATGCCCATTATCCCAGAAAGGAAGGACTTCCATAAGTTTACTTACTTGCATCAAAAATGAAATATTTTATAAATTTCATTTTATCATTCATTTAAAAACAAATGCAAATCCTATCATGTTTCTCATCAATTGAAACTTCCAAACAGGGTAGCTACACTTAGAATGATACAGCGAAGGTATAAAATATCTGCAGGACTACAGAAATATTAATTCATAATATCATGTAATCATCAGCTGCTAACTGATAACTGGAGAAGTAAAGCTTGAAGAGAAGCAAGCTCGTCCTTCAGGGGCTCTTCAAGATGATTTTAAATAACAATGGCTTAATTCAGTTTGATTTCTTTTGAAGGACAATGGATGAATTTTACTTTGAGTGAAAGATGTCATAGTCCCATTGTATACGGCACTGGTCAGACCACACCTGGAGTACTGTGTGCAGTTCTGGAGGCCTCACTTCAAGAAGGACGTAGATAAAATTGAAAGGGTACAGAGGAGAGCGACGAAGATGATCTGGGGCCAAGGGACCAAGCCCTATGAAGATAGGTTGAGGGACTTGGGAATGTTCAGCCTGGAGAAAAGGAGGTTGAGAGGGGACATGATAGCCCTCTTTAAGTATTTGAAAGGTTGTCACTTGGAGGAGGGCAGGATGCTGTTTCCATTGGCTGCAGAGGAAAGGACATGCAGTAATGGGTTTAAACTACAAATACAACGATATAGGCTAGATATCAGGAAAACATTTTTCACAGTCAGAGTAGTTCAGCAGTGGAATAGACTGCCTAAGGAGGTGGTGAGCTTCCCCTCACTAGCAGTCTTCAAGCAAAGGTTGGATACAGACTTTTCTTGGATGCTTTAGGATGCTTTGGGCTGATCCTGCGTTGAGCAGGGGGTTGGACTAGATGGCCTGTATGGCCCCTTCCAACTCTATGATTCTATGATTCTATGAGTGCATTTAAAACTGCCCAGGAACTAGAGGTTCTTTCCTGGCAAAGCATAGGTTCATGGGCTTCACAATTCAGAGCAAATACCTTAAAATGAACAAAAATAGTGACCATGAGAAGGGTGTGTTTAACTATGATGACTGGTCTGGAATCGTCTGTCTTTAGAGATAAGACATATTGAGATGGGATAATAACTACAGATCAAAACCTTGGGCATCCTGTTATAAGGCTTTAGCTGACCTCTTACCTTAAAGTAGAGGATAGTTCAGTACATTACTGCCTTCAGGCCCCTCAAAAGTTAGTTCTTGTTTCTGCCCTGTACTGTGAAAAGAAGAATAACAATTTGGCCACTGTCCCTGAGAAAATCCTCATCTCTTTTACCTTTTAGGTTACATATTTTTGAGCCTTTCTTGATGACTGCATACATCTTTGATGACTGCATACATCCAACACACCCATTAGGAATACCTTTCACTGTTAAATTGCATAGTATATGCCACTTCCTCAGAACAAGGCTATTAAGGGTATGAACCCAAAGTGTTTGTTCTGCTTAATGAAACTGTGATGTGCATGTTCAGGAGGCAACCAAGGCGATGCCAAAACATGGTCTCATGTTTTATTAAAGGGCATATCAGTGAGAATGTGCTCATGAATGAAATATTCATGCTCAGACTTGATGTACAATAAAAGCCAATAGAATGGGTGGTGCTTTGCTATAGGCATCATTCCAGAATACGGTCTTCTACTTTCCCCCTGTGCAAATTTACCCCCCCCCACCCAGTCTTTGAAGTCTTTAAGCTTTAGAGAGTTTGTGGGGCAAACACTGGTACATTCATGCTGCCTTATTAATTTATTTTCTGGAACAGCACTGAAAGAGATGGAAGAATATGGAGGCTTTTAAAATGAGAATCAAAGGAAGAAACATCTCAAAAGCTTAGTCCAACAGTCCCCAACCTTCTTCAAGCTGTGAGCAGGATTCTTCTTTTTTTAAGTGAACAAACTTAGGGTAAAGCAACAGAGGCATGAGCCCTGAGCTGGCTACAGGTAAGGAATCCTTTCCCAGAAACTTTCCATCTTCAGAGCAAACACCATAACTATTTAATTTTTTATGTTTATGTTTATTAAACTCCACTCCTGGACCCAGCTGCCTCATGGTGGTTTACAATAAAATTTAAAATCCCCATAAAATACATACAATACCATAAAACAACACTGGTGGCAAAAACCACTCTATGAAGCTCCCCCCTTGAGCCATCTACCCCCTATAAACCTGGGGTGTGTGTCTTCTGGCGATTCCTGGCCTATGGGAGCCCATACCAGGAGGGACCTGCTCTTCCTAACCTGGGCCTAGTCTGCACACATTAGTTAATGCACTTTCAATGCACTTTAGAAGTAGATTTTCCTGTTCTGCACAGGAAGATCCAGCTGCCAAAGAACATTGAAAGCACATTATCCTATGTGTGCAGAATGGGCCCTGGTATCAAACTAATGCCTGGCAGAATAGCTCCATCTTGCAGGCCCTGTGGAACTATGATAGTTCCGTCAGGGCCATTAGCATTTCTGGGAGCTCATTCCACAAGATTTGGGCCAGGACTGAAAAGGCAGAAAGCTAGGGACAACCAACCGATTCAAACCCACTGAATGAAGAGCCCTGTGGGGGGTATAAGGAGACAAGTGGCCCCTCAGATAAATGGGGCCCAGGTCTCAGATGGCCTTAAAGGTAAGAACCAAAACCTTAAACCTGATCCAGAGGCTAACCACAGCTGCCTCAGCACAGGCTGGATGTGGGTCCTCTAGGATGACCTCGTAAGGACCCTAGCAGCCACATTTTGAATCAATTGCAATTTCCAGGTCAGAGGTAAGGCTGGGTCTCCATAGAGCCTGTGAATAAGATTTTGTGTGGTAGTACAGAAAATGATATTAAAGACTTCAGCCTGAGACCCCAGAGAGTTGTTGCCAATCACAGTAGACAGTTGACCTTGAAAGACCAAATGGCCTGATTCTGTATGAAGTACTTTCATGTATATATGGGTGAGTACCGGCAGTCTGAAATGGCACATCCTATTCTACACTTCAGAATACAACCATCTTGTTCTATTGGATGTGTATATCACTAGACTTGTGATATACACTAATTCCATCATTCCTGTCAAGGGACACCCAAGGAAATCAAAGTACATAGTCTACATTTTTTTCTGTCTTTTGTAACACTGTTGCAAGGCAAGTTAAGCTAAGATTATGCACGGGGGGTGGGGGGTGGGAGGCTGGGCCAGTGCCTGCATGACAGTGAGGCACATCCCCTCTTAAGCATGACATCACTGTCAGCCTGGCCCCCTTCTGGCCCTGGCCCGCTTTAGGGCCTCCACATTAAGGAAATGCCAATTTTTCAGTGTTCCCCTTTGTAATGCAGGTGCCATTAGTGGCGATGCCGAGCCAGACCTGAGCATACAGGGAAAAGCTGGGCCTTCCAGTCCTGGCTCCTCCCCCCTACATACA
This sequence comes from Paroedura picta, assembly GCF_049243985.1. Lineage (NCBI taxonomy): Eukaryota > Metazoa > Chordata > Lepidosauria > Squamata > Gekkonidae > Paroedura > Paroedura picta. Next base: position 107,786,094 of record NC_135372.1, read on the forward strand.
GTGTCCCAGTAGGGACACAAAATGCCCTGTTCAGCTCCATGGTGCTTCACCCCCATGATGGTGGGATAACATTGTGACGCTATTTCACCTTTGTGCTATGAAACCTCCCTGTCCCCCACTGCCACCATGGTGAGGCATGGTGGACCCTTTTTGTCCTGTAGTTGTGCATGCACGCACTCAACTCTGGGGTGGACCATGTGTACTGGGGGATTTCTTCCCTCATTAGTACACAGGAAGTGGAGGAACAGCAGCAAAAACTGGCAATGGGCCAGTGTAGCCACCGCTGTGCATAATCAGTCAGTCAGAGCCTTCCCTACAGTGAGCTACAGAAGTTTTACTTTTGAGTGAGCGATTTGAAATCAGATCTGGCTGACATTTTATTTATAGCACAACACTGGCTCTTATATTTGTTGTACATTGTAGCAATCCTCCCATCCCCGAACCATCATTGTTGCTAATTCCTGGCTTTTTAAAGGGGATATTTTTTCCGCTGTTATGTAAGTGGCCTGTTGACATTCCTTTTCTACCAGAAAATCTGGGCAATAAAGAGGCTGGGAACAAAGAGGACCTTTGGGCTAAAGTACCCAAATTATTTGCCAGATAAAGCTCATGTCCACAACTTGCCTTCTAAATATATTGTTCATTGAACAATGAGTTGACTCTGATCCAGTAGTGTTAGGAATATTACAGAGTATTAAATGCCCATGGGATGCTATTAAATTCTGCTATACTCTTACTAGGCCAATGCATGAGGTCTCAGACAGGGTTTTTAAATTAAACCCCCAACCAGTGAAACTATTTATTTACTTACTTCATTTACTGTCCTGTTTTCACGCTGAGATTTCAGGAGGATTACACAATTTAGAAGAGTATAGCACGACAGGTAATGCAATAAAACTTTACGATAAAATGGAAGACCATGATAGATAGAAAAATAGATACACCTCCTTCAATGAAATATTTAATTGATAGCAAAATTTGCCTGAAGAACGAACACTTTCAGGCTGCATATTTTTCATTTCATTTCAATATCAAAGTAAATAAAAAACAATTGTATGTTACAATCAAACATGAAAACACTGGTTGACAAAAATCTTACAGAAGGTTTGTCAATTACTGCCTCTATGTCAGCTTTTCTCAACTTTTTAAACCATTGAGAACCCCCTGAAATATTCTTTAGGAGTCGAGTAACCCCTGCCATTAATCAGAGATGCCAGCCCCCAAATCGGACCTGGAGAACCCCCAGAATGAAAGCTACTCTCTGGACTGCAGAGATGAGTTCCCTTGATGGAAAGGGCTGCTTGGGTGAGTGAGATTCCTGTATTGTGAGTTTCCTGTATTGGGCAGGGGGTTGGACTAAATGACCCTTCCAACTCTATGATTCTATCATATATGGAATGATTGTACTGTAGATGGAATGAAAGATGTCAGATGTTTAGGGTTGTGTGATTGGGCCGCCAAAGCAGCCATTCCCACCCGTAGCAGCCAGTGCTGCACCGCGGGGGGGGGTGGGGGGGGAGGTGTGGGTGCCAGCACACCGGGCTGTGCATCGGGCAAGCTCTACATCTGCATGTGTGCGTTGCCAGGTGCACCGGCACCTGTGCCTCCCCCCAGCCTTCGCACCAGGCCCAGCAGGCCGTGCAGAGGCTGGGGGGAGGGAGGCCTTTCCACCGCACCCAGAAACACACCCAGTGCCTCAAAGAGGCCCCGAGTGTGCTTCTAGGCCTGGTGGGATGGCTGACGCCGGGGGGGGGGAGACGGAGACCTACCCACCAGGCCCAGCAGCACACCCAAGGCATCAAAGAGGCTCCGGGTGTGCTTCTGGGCCCGGTGAGAAGGTCGCGCCGAGGCCGGGGGGAGGGGGAGAGAGTCCTTCCCCCTGGGCCCAGAAGCACACCCAGGGCCATGTATACAGTTGTGCTTCCCACTATATTCTGTATGATTGCGCCACTTCTGGAATTTCTTGACACCTGGGATGAAATTAATGAAATAAATTGAATAATAATAATAATAATAATAATTCAAAAGAAATTCCCTCTCAACATCCAGAAGAAGTTCCTGACAGTTAGAGCAGTTTCTCAGTGGAACAGGCTTCCTCGGGAGGTGGCGAGTTCTCCATCCTTGGAAATTTTTAAACAAAGGCTGGATAGCCAACTGACGGAGAGGCTAATTCTTTGAAGGTTCAAGGGGGTGGCAGGTTACAGTGGATGAACGTTGGGGTTGTGGGTGTCCTGCATGATGCGGGGGGTTAGACTAGATGACTCATGAGGTCCCTTCCAACTCTATTATTCTATGAAGAATGTTTCGGGGGTTTCTGAACAGTAAAAAAAAATTGAGAAAGACTGTCCTAAGACACAATCAATTAATTTGAATTAGTTTATGGTTGATTCAACTTTTACAAGAGATTTAAAAAATCCTCTCTACCATGGTACATGAGCTGTCCCTTTCAATCACTAGATAAGTTTGCAATTGTTATTTCATTTACATTGAGGGGAGGATGGATAATAGGATGCATTATTCCATTATTCATTTAGCATTTAAACTGCAATCATCGAATTATCAGAAGACTCATCAAAAGCATCCAGGTTCTCCCACCATTGTATTTATCCAATGTTTCCTGTCTGTGAATCATTTTGAGTTCTAGCATATAACAGTCACTCATCTAGCCCAGGAGAGATTGTGGAATTCTAGGCGCTAGTTTTATAGCCACTAAGGGTCAAACCATATATGATGCTATTTTACCCTTGATGATTTCCTTTAAAAAGAACTAAACAAAAACACACACCTTAAAGCAGTCATCCATACTATAATGCCCAACATGAAGGGCTGCTATGGGGGAAAGAGACAGAAAAGTCCTATTCTGTGAGTGTCATTCCAATTACACCTCTTTGGATTTAGTTCAGTGTGTACCATGGCAAAACAAACTATAATTTCAAGCCTGTTTTAGACTGGGAAGGTTCATCACAGAATCAGAGTTTTTATGAAACTAATTCGCAAACTAGCCCTAACTCCACACAGAGCAGGAATTTCATTTGTCCTTCATTTTAAAAGTAGTCCTTGTATAAAATGCCTCTCAGAAAACAAGAGCAACTTGCAAACCAGAATGAAAAAAAGGCCTAGATGTTTTGCCTTGGATGAAATCTGAACAGCTCCCTGGCATTCGTTTCTTTGGGCTTTCCATGTATTTAAGCAAAGGATTTCAGTGGATGTCTGGCTTTTAATGGACCATGTAAATGAAATCCACATTGAATTCTGATTATTTCAGCATTCTGTGAAATATTGGGTTGTCTGTGTGCTAAAAGCAATCCACAAGGATTCTAGCACTGTGCTAATGGGCTGTGCGTGTGATACTCCTATATGGGAGTGCAAAGGCACTTCAGCTGTTAGAGAGTGCTCAGAATAGTTTACATCTTGCCTGAATTGCCTTTCATCACATACCTCTTTTTTCCTCAGGCAGTTCTTTGCCTCCAGCATTATTAGCCACAGGGCACACTCACAAGCTGAACGGAGGAGAGCACATATTTTATTCCCCCTCCCCCCTCCATGCTGAGCAAAACCCAGAAAATAATCCAGTAGATTTTGTTTACAGGAAGGTTGCCACGGTATTCCACGCATCATCAATTACAGAAGAGATGAAAGATGGGTGCAAAACTCTGCTTTAGGAAATGTGTTTTAGGAAGATTAGTAATTAGGGTTACCAACTTTGACTTGGGAAATTCCTGGAGATTTGGGGATGGAATCTGGGAAGGACTAGGACTTCAGCAGAGTATAATGCCATGTAGTTTACCATTCAAAACAGACATTTGTTTCAGGGAACCAGATCTCTGCAGTCTGGGGAGCCATTATAATTCTGGAAGATCTTCAGGCCCACCTGGACCTTGATGTATTCTCCTTGGTGATGTATTCTGCTTGGCTTGATATAAAATTGGCTTGATATCTTGCAATTTTGCTTAGCAACTGCTTACCACAAAATTCCTGCATATGCTACCACATGGACTGATGGCATGATACATGAACACCTCTGAGTTGCCTTCTCTCCAGGCTAAACAGACCAAGCTCACTCAACCTTTCCTCATACAACTTGGTCTCTAATCCCGCACCATCTTTTCTGGATATGCTCCAGTTTCTCTACATCTTTCTTCAGTTGTGATGCCCAAAATTGAACACAGTAATCCAAGTGAGGTCTAACCAGAGCAGAGTAAAGCAGTAACATTACCCCATGTGATCAGAACACTATACTATTTTAAATACAGCCCCAAATCCCATTTGCCTTTTTAGCTACCAAGTCACACTGCTGATTCAAGTTCAGTGTCTGGTCTACTAAGACCCCCAGATCCAAGACAAGTCTTGACTATTCTATAGTGATACATATGATTTTTCCTACCTATATACTTACATATATATCTATATACTTACATACATACAGCCAAGCCCTCAATTAATTGCTTGGAAGAAATCCAGAAAAATGGAAACTGCTTTCTACAACTATGTTGGTCAGCTGTCTAAAAAAACTTTGCTTTGTGAACTGATTGGAATTAAGGTATGGGAGGAAGAGAAAACCAGGAGTGTATTTCTGTGTTTGTGTAGAAAAGGATTTCAGGCCCTGCTTAAACCTATGATCAGAAGCAACCTGAATTACAATTGTGTGGAAAGGCAGACAGCTGCAGTAATTCAGCAGTGAGGGGAGTGATTCGGGACATGTTCTTTAACTATCTTGCAGCCTTGAATAGGCAAGTGAATGAGTATTCATTGCTCCAGCCTATTCGCCATTTTTAAAAAGGAAAAAGAAAATTCATGGAAATGAGGGAGGCGAGGGTGGGACATCTCATTGCTTGATGACTCCTGACTTCACCTCCTAACTTCTTCTTTGCTGGCGGCTCATGGCCAGATGACGGGATTTATCTAGGGGAATCCACTTTTTGGGATTTCTGAACTCTTGTTACAAATCGGAGGATGTAGCAAGAGTAGCACTGGGAGGAGACGAGAGGTGGATGATATTTAAAACCACAACAATAAAGCGCCTGTGGAAGGTAAGAGCCTCGCTGTTTTTTCATTTTGCAAAATGGCCCTGAATTTTATCAACTTCCATGTGTTATTGACCACCAATTCACAAATCCCCACCTCCTTGGTACAACCCACTAACAAAGGAATGCAGGGCTGCTCCTGCTCCCTATATAGTTTTCAGATCTCATAGAGCTAAATGTGATTGGCAACAAACAGTGTCAAACGTTGGAAGACCCCAACTGGTGTTTTCAAGGTTAAAGAGAATTCCACTCCCAACATTGCCTAGGAGTTTGTTCTGTCAATGGCCTACTATGCACGGCCACTGAAACGGCGGCATGGAGAACGCAGAGGAGGAAGAAGCGAAGCAAACAGCTTACGCATGGGACGGAACACAATGGCGGCAAAACCCAGAGTATCCGATTATGCACACGGCTACTCTGGAGCCGCTTCTGGTTGCTCCACTTTCTTCCGCATCTCGCTAATGCGGCTTTTTCAGTGGCATACATTGACTTTGCGCCCGGTTGCTGCCTGCAGCGTGCATAATTGGTGATTTTAGCTGCCGCCATTCCACCCCAAATGTGGACCTTCCACTCCGTGCATGGCCAATGGCAGGTTTTCTGGGAGAAGTTTCTGTTTCTCAAACTGTTCTTGGCTGGCTCCAGGGATGTTTTCACTTTCCAACCCATTCCTGCAGCTTTGGACCCCCATTATGGAGCATGGTGAGGTATAAATCAAGTAAATAGGTAAAATAGATGCTTTTTCTGCAGATGAAAAGTACATGTAGTTTTTGCAGGTTAATTTTGACAAAAAGGAAGCAACGTTGGAAAAAACCCACACCTCTTTTAGTGTCTTATCTGTTTTGACCCTTACAAAAGAATCATCTGCAAAAGGACATGCTCCCAGAGGTTCCAGAAACTCAACTGGAGCTAACAACAAACGGCAAAAGTAATTTTTAAGAAACCTCCTTCAGGTGTAAACTCTAATAGTTTAGTACTGAAGACACTTGGAAAGCAGACTCTTTTGTGTGTGTTTGAATAGCTTATCAAGGCCAAGTGTATAGCTGATGCAACATCATTATAAACAACTTTGTGGTTATTGGTGCTGATGATATTATTGTTGCTGACATTGTTATTATAGTTGATTGTTGCATGATTGATATTACAATGTCTCTGCCAACCTACCAGAGCCTACATGTCTTTAAACACACTTCACAGCTAGCTTGAGCAAACAAAGAAAGAAGCTTATTGCAACTGGAGTGGATTTCAGCATTTTGGATTGATGGTAGAAAGGGGATGGGAGGAATCTTGGCACACCATCACAAAATGTAACCTCATAAACTTCCCAGTTCTGACTGTGTCCCTGATGCTCAAGGATGGAAAATTCAAATAACTTGGAGAGAACTGAAGACACAGTCCACTAGATGGATGTGCCAGTGTCGGAACTGATGGATGAATCCTGGTCTGTCATCCTACAGTATTTCACTGCAACATTTGAGCCATTTTTCCTCAGAACTTTCTCCTGAGGAAAAGTGTTAACAGCTATTTCTGGCATACCTGTGGGATAGAGAGACTAGAGTTAAAAGAGATTAAGTCAAGTTTTCAATGTCAAACAAGGAATCTGTGGTGATCAGAGAACTGCATTTCCAGCGACTGCCCTAAAATTCATTCTGGCTGCCTGGTCTTCTCCCAGATCCAAGAATAACCAACTCAGAAATCTGTAGCTTTATTTATATGACCCATTAATTAACTAAAAAGGAAGATGTAATGCACAACAGATGAGCATTGGATGAGAGACTTCTGGCCCTTGCTAATCCTTTTATTATGAAACAATGCTGCAGAAATCAAATGCTTGCAATAAATCAGGAGATTAATAACAGCTTGGGAAATGTACAAATTAAATTGTGCCTTGCACAAACCAATGGCATTGTTCCTGGACCCATCCAAAGCATCAGGAAAACAAGGTTAGAAATCACTTTATAAAAATGAACATCTACTTTAATCCTTGATCCAATCAGTAAATAGAACCGACTCAGAAAGCAGCCAGCCCTTGTCTTGCCCTTTGCCTGTGTCTTTTTTTCAGTAAACATTATCTAGGAAATTGGACCGCAGTGTCTTGTTTCAAGGAAAATGCACTTGAACTCAAAGCTAAAAGCTTCAGAGGCTACCTAATAGTATAGATCTTTCTACAGGCAAGAAAAATTCAAGAAATAACCCTCTTCCCAAATCACCGGAGGACAGACATCTAAAAAAAAATTCTTAGGGCCTCTTCTGAGGTTGTATGCGTTTCCCCACTTTCAAAATGCATGTAAGGAACTGGGCAGAAAAATGCAATCTCAAATAGGCCATCAAGTCCAATATTCTGTTGCCAAAAGTGGCTGCTTGGTGCCACGGAAGGCGTACAAATAAGGCTTGAAATTAACTGCCAGTGGATGCAGTGATGGCTATAAGTATGTGGTAGAAAGTGTCATCAAGTCACAGCCAACTAATGGTGGCCCTGTAGGGTCTTCGAGGCAAGAGATTTTCAGAGGAGGTTTGCCATTGCCTTCCCTTGAGTAGCAAGCAGCCTTGGGCTTCCTTGGTGATCTCCCATCCAAGTGCTAGCCAGGGCTGATCCTACTTTGCTTGTGAGATCTGACAAGATGGGCCAGATAAGTTAAGGCAAAAGTCACGAAGCATACATGGCTTTAAAAGGGAAGTAGTGAGATATATGAAGGACTAGGGGCAAAGTCTGGTGCACCCAGGAATTCACTGGGCACTAAGATACAGACAGGTAGGCCGGCAGACAGGCAGGCAGAAAGAAAAGCAAGGAAGAAATGAGATAGGAGGAAGGGAGTTATACAAAAGAAGAATATGGCAGAAAGCAAGTTAGAAAGGAAAAAGAGAAGGGAAGAAGAAAAAAGTAAAAGGAAGGTCAGAAAGGAAGTTAGAAAGGAAAAAGAGAAGGGAGGAAGAAAAGAGTAAAAGGAAGGACAGAAAGGAAGTTAGAAAAATGAAAATAGAGATGGAGGGACAGAGAGGAAAGAGGATGAAGGAACTTTCCTGGCACACCTTCCGCTCAGATGTTTGTGCAGACCTCTTTGCCTTTCCCGGGTCTTGCCCACCCTGCCCCTGCTTTGGTGGAAGTGTGGGGAGTGCAGATCAGCTGTGTGGGTGAGGCTATGTACAGTTTTTCCTCATCTTTTGAGCTCCACTCCTACTCGGGTGAGAGCACGAGGGTTGCAGATTGGCTGTGCAGGCTTCTTTGTGGTGGTGCACAGCCTTCTTGGCATCTCACACACCCCTTCCAACTTGAGCTACCGGCTGGGAGGAGGCATTTTCAGGGCCTTCCAGGCTTCCCCCAGACCCAGACAGGCACACTGGAATGTAGGCATTTGGGGGCTTTCCCAGTTGGGGGGTAGGTCAGGTTGACAGAGGGCTTTTGCATAGCCTTTCTGCCCCCCCCGAAGTTGAGTGGGCAACAACAGGCTTCTACAGGATGCTGTGGACCCCCATCCTGCTGGTTGGTGGCCATTTCCTGGCTTCCTGCCCCCAGCCCCAGTATCTTGGGCAGGTGGGAGGCCTTAGAGGCCACATTGGCCTCCTAGGGCTTGCCTGCAGCCCAGCCTCTCCTTCCCTCCCTCCCAGCAACCCTGCTCAGCCGGCTTACCTTATGGGCCAATACAGCTGCTGGCTCTTCCTGCAGGTGGGAGGAGGAGGTGTGGGCAGTCATGGGCAGGGCATCCACTACCTGATTTGTCCTCTGCGGTGAGTCATGTTGTGTGTTGTCCTTTTCATTTTTATATTATTTTATGATTATTCATTTTGGCCAGTAGTAGTAGTCACTGATGGAATTATGGAAACCTTTACATCCACAGGAAATTCCGTAACATCTGAATACTAGCACTAGGGAGTAAGATCAGAGAAAGGCTCTATTGTCCTGTTCCTTAACCCTCCAAGACAACTGATTGACTGCAGTCTGAAACAGGATGCTGGACTTACATCATTCTCCTCTGCTCCATTTTATCCTCACAACAGAAGTAGCTTTACTCACCTTAGTTAATTTTCTAACTTCCAAGCTAAATATTCAAATCATTACTCTTCCTTTTGTTTTGCTGTGATGTCCGGTGTATATTCTGAGTTTCAGAGCCCTGACAAATATTTCTTGCAGTAGCTAATTTCATGTATAGTTTGAGATGTATCTATTTTTATCCAGGATGGAAATGAAGAAAATATCTTTCTGACTGGCTCCATTTTCATTTTCCTTCCTCACCTCAAGATGGTTTCTGAATCCCCTTCAGATTCCAGCCATTCAGTCAAAACAATATCATCATATCTAGGTGACGAATGACTGTGCCTTTTCCTGCATTTAGGCAGCTGTGATTCTTCTTGAGCAAACCTTTGATGGCTTATGTAACATCGGAGCCTGGAAAACAAAGTAAATACATTTATTTGTATTGTGCCATCAGTCTAGATAGTGCTGTTCAGGGCAACATAAGCCAAATGACAACCCCTGACCAAAAGGCAGCGGCTGGGAATTAAGCAAAGGAATTATTTTCAGTTCTCATTCTTCAGTGGCACTGAATTTGATTATGGTAATTCTAAAGGCAGAGCTGGACAAGAGGATTGACATGGATCTGCTACTGCAAAAGGCATTCTCATCTTTCCCTCCTCTTTACAGATGTGCTGGCTCCAGATTTGAGGTGGGTGAATAAAATGCCTGCAATCACTTCACCCCTCATGCAAGGGTATATGAATGCACAAACTCCTGTTACCTGTGCTTATTGTAATAGGAACAGAAGGAATAGGAACCCCCTCTCTAGGGCCAGGAAATGGTGATTTCTCTAGAGGCCCTCAGTAGTGTTGTAAGGGCACCTGAGGCCTACTTACTAAGAAGAGAAGCACCAACTAGAACAGTTACATTGCCTCATTCTACAGGTCCTGTGAGGCTAGAAGCAGACAGATAAAGATGATGTCTTCCTGCCTCCATTGTCTATCCCAAAAGTAATGGCAGATAACCCAAAGACTCAAGGGTCTATGAAGTGGTTACCACTTTCTTGATGAGATCAGTGTCTTAAACTGGAAGAATATATTTCTTGCAAGCAACAACTATATATCATTTTTCCCAGTGTGACAGAACCAGGCTGCTTTTGCTCTGCAAGTCCTGTTCTGCCTCACCCACCCCCTTTTCTGGCTGGTTGCCACTATAAGAAGATGCCCAAGGAGTCTCCATCTCCCTGGGTAACAAACTGCCACCACATGGTCACAGTACAGGACTGCTAGCTGGGAGGATCAGGACTCCTAGTTGCCCCTTTTGCTTTTGAGGCCTCACCTCTGTGTCTCCTGCAGTCCCAGCACATAAGGGCTGCGGGGACAATTTACTGCTAATCCGCCCCAAAGGAGTAGCTGTTTCTGTATCTCAAACACTGGGGGGGGGGATGTTTCATTGCCCTTATGTCAACCATATGGTATTAACTGTACAAAGCTAGCCCATTGGTTAAAGGTAAAGGTAAAGGTATCCCCTGTGCAAGCACCGGGTCATGTCTGACCCTTGGGGTGATGCCCTCTAGCGTTTTCATGGCAGACTCAATACGGGGTGGTTTGCCATTGCCTTCCCCAGTCATTACTGTTTACCCCCCCAGCAAGCTGGGTACTCATTTTACCGACCTTAGAAGGATGGAAGGCTGAGTCAATCTTGAGCCGGCTGCTGGGATCAAACTCCCAGCCTTATGGGCAGAGCTTCAGACTGCGTGTCTGCTGCCTTACCACTCTGCGCCCAAGAGGCTCTGCTATTGATTACACCCTCCTTAATAGAACATCTTCCCATTAAGGTACAGTTTGAGTCATAACTAGACAGACTGACTGAAACAAGTGTGGGGAAGATCATAATATCAGCTGTTTGAAGAAAAAACAAACAAAGCAAAAGCTGCGCAAAAGATTGCTTTCCGAAACGTTGCCTTTCTTTATATCATTTTAAAATCTGTATTATTAAAAAAGCAGCACTGTTTGAAATAACCTTCATAGATGGCTCATTAATGGACGGAAACCCTTTCCCCTGTTTCTCTTTATTTGAAATCAGGTTAACGACAAATAATATCTGGGAAATTTCTGCACATTAGTAAAAATAGCATCATTCCCGTGGAATGGCAAAACACAACATTATATCATGCCCCTCCCATACCTCCTCACCTTTTTGCTGTCTTGCCTTTGTCTGCCTTCTTTTTACATGTCTTCCCCTCCTACTTGCTGCTGGAAGAGGCGAAAGAGAGCAATGTGCCTTAGAGGCATCGTGATTCAGCCTCTCAGTCTATTCAGGCAACCAATCCCCTTCCTCCAGTTTAACGTTCCTGTGACGCCTGCTAATTTTAAAAAAAAACATATTTCTCAATTGCACTACCCATGCGTAGAATCAAAGATGCATAGTGCTTTTCAATGCCACCCCTTATGGGATCACGAGTAGGCTTGTGCACGAAAGGCCCGATTCATCTGCTTCTGCGCCCATGGAAGTCAGAGCCATAGGCTATAATGGGAATGTTGGCCTTCCCACCTTTCTTGGTGCCTGGGAGGCTTTTCTCTGACTCCCTGCCATATTTCCAAAGGATTGGTTCAAGAGGTCCACGTCCGGGGGCTCCCGAAGAGAGTGCCCCCATTCCTCCATAATGCATGGTTACAAAACCATCAAAAGCTATGTATGGTTACAACAAATAATATAGGATACTTAAAAAAAACTGCTGTAGGAATAGAGGCCTTCTGCTAATGTACCTAAATTAACAGAGGTATGCCCCACTAGAAGGTGGCTTCTTAAATAGCTCCATGGAGGAAGTTACTCCTGTTCAAGAAGGGAAACTTTGTATCCAACCTGTAGACTTCGCCTGTAGATCACTACTGAAAACTCTACAAAAAGGTAATAGACTAGTTTTAAGCTGTGATAAGAGCACTAAAGATAAAATTTGCTTCAAATATCTGAGAGTTCAAATTTTAAAGTACACAGTTATAGCAATCGTCGTTTCAAAATCCTGTGCTGGATCTTTCCATCATTGTTGACCATGAGGTTAACACCAAAGGAAGCAGAATATTGTTCTGAAGGTGGCTTGACAGCTCCAATGTTCTTATGTATTTAAGCACCGAGAATTATAGCTAAGCCTGGCCTATTCTCATAGATCCTCTTTGATAAATTGTGGGCACTCACTCTGCTGGAAAAATAAATGGAAGTATACGTACTGATATATGTTATCGATGATGGCAGACATTCTCATTTAGATATAAGTGCCTAATAATATCACAAGAAACATCTGATCAAAATGCTGACAGTCTTGTCTCTGTGAGATTTAAGGAAAGGCATAAATAATAACTGGAATCATGAAGTCATTTGGTAGACATTAAGAACATCAACAGTGGCATATGATTTAGTTTGAGCCTGTTGTGTCTGAATGAACAGACCATTAAGGGTAGTAATCCAGAGATCCTCTTGCACATTAGCAAGCCCTGCACCTATTTCTTCAGGCCATGATCCTTGTATTCTGCTCTGCTCTGCTCTGTTTAATGTAAGATTGCCTTTTCAGCTTGGAGAGATGGGATCACCCATCATAGGAGATGGGTCCTCTGAATGCTGACCTCCCACTCCTCAAACAGATTATTACTAGTGGGTCAGAGTTATCAGCACTAATCACCCTTCAACGTTATATAATAACTAACTAGTTAGAAAGTCACTCCTCTCGTTAACATATACAAGTCAGCAATAGTATTGGATGAAAGCAGTATGAGTAGTAATTTTTTGAGCTGCTGCCAAGATATTTCATTAGAAATATAAAATGTACAGGATAAAATGTAAAATTGATTTACAAGGATCAAACGGCAATCCAATTAAGTACTTGTTGATGCATTTGCATTGGTGTAAAATGTCTAGGCCAATCAATTATTTAAATGTACTAGGAATCTCATCCTAGAATTATTAAAGGGGTTGAAATGGTCTTCCATTCATAACAATAATAAAGATTATGGATGTACACTTCTGAGAATGAGTCTGTGACCTCAGAAATAGTTGCCTCAACTGCACGGGTGAGAGAGGATGAATATGGATCAGTAGAATTATTATGCATTTTGTCACCATGGGGGGAAAAATTTAGACAATGTTACAATCCTCTGCAAAAACAATATATAAGATACAAAAACTCTGGAAATAATTTACTATAATGAAATGTTTGTTAAAATGCACAGATTTTTCTGTGCTATACATAAATTATTTGCTGACAGGATGAGGCAATCACATGGCTTGAAAAATATATAGTGACTCCTATGCTATTTGCTTTAATAGAAGTTTTATCACCACCACCGGTCTGCTGAATTCCATCACCAAGGTTCAGACAATGCTCATCATCTATGTCAGGGGTAGTCAACCTGTGGTCCTTCAGAGGTCCATGGATTACAATTCCCATGAGCCCCTCCCAGCATTTGCTGGCAGGGGCTCATGGGAATTGTAGTCCCTGGACATCTGGAGGACCACAGGTTGACTACCCCTGATCTATGTCCTTATTTTCCTGTGGAGATCCAATGTGGTCTAGTGGCAGAGTCATGCAGAAGGTCCAAGTTTCAATTCCCACCATCTTTTAAAAGAATCCGCTAGCAGGTGATGTGAAAAAAGTTCTAGAAGAGAGTCACTGGCAGTCACAGTAGACATAGTGACTTTGATAGACTCATGGTATGACTTTATATGACTCCATGTAAAACTGCATCACATATTCAGATGTGAAAGCTTTTTTGTTGTTTGGTTTAGTCTCACTTTGGTAGTCAAGATTAAGATTTCGGATCAAGAATAATCTCTTAAAGCCACACACAATACAAAATGTAGCATTTGCTACACCCCCATTCTCAGAGACATAGAAGATCTGCATCCAGTCATATGTCAGTTCCGTTTCCAAGTTTATCAGCTTTTAGAGGTACCCTCCCATTTCTATCAATATTAGTTCATGGCACAGATACTTGATTAGGACACAACTGAAAAATAAACTTTAGGGAAGCAGAAAACTGCCAAATAACCTTAGAGCCCATTAAGCCAGAATGAATGACCACTCACTTTTTACCCTTGCAAAGTTTCTGGGGAAGAGAAAAATGATTGCTCTGGCAGTAGCAACTTACACAACCTATCTTCACATATAGTTCAAGATTTCTGTCTACCATACCTTCCTTTTCCCCCCTTATCCTCTTTAATAGATTGATGATTTCATACAGGATCATTCCTTTTCTGAAGAGGCTGAAGGAGCCAAGGCACTCAGTGGAAAATAAGCAGCTGAAAAATAAGCAGAAAATTGTCAAATAACCTAGGAGCCTAATTCGCATAAATAAATTTTAAATTATGGTTCACTCTTGCTGAATTTCTGGGGAAATGGCTCCAACTCACACAGCTTATCTCCATATACTGTTCCTTCTTGCTATCAGCCATTCCTTTTCTATTCCCATTCATCCTCTTCAAGAGATGGATCTTTTCAACAAGAATCATTCTGTCCCTGAAGTGACAGAAGGAGCCAAGTCAAGCAGTTTGTGCAAGGCCCTGCCTGAGTCATGTATCTTCATAAAGCCACCCCAATAGGACATTATGGGGCTATGCATCAGATGTTTCTCTGACTGATGAGAGGAAGACTGCAAAGATGAGCTCATTGGAGGATGCTCTCCTCACTAAGTGCTCCTCTTCACTAAGTCCAGATGGCTGGATGTTCCCTGACAAATCTCTAGGTTCACTTTCATGAATCATTGGCGGAGGGTGTGTTCTGCCCGATGTACATCATCTAACAATATCAGACATGGTTGTTTTCTGGCCTTCTTTCTTTGTCTTGTAAAGTGACTGAAAGTATGGAAAATTTGGTAGTAAGTTAACAATCCCTAGTTCTTAAACTGGTTCTAGTACATTAGGTTTTAGGTCTGAGTTAACTATTTAATTGTAGCACTGTATTGCAGCAATATTACTACAGGGTAAAATTAATGGAAGTTCTGGATGCAGAGCTTTTTCTATCCTTTTCTATAAGAGTCAGAAAGAGAGAAAGAGAAAGGGGGAGAGATAGGTCTTAAGGCAAAATCAGGTGAACAACTAGATCTATGCTTATGTTCTTTACAGAGCCCTTCACTCTACAGGTACTAATCTGTTAGTTACCCCTGGCTCCAGAGAGATACTCCTGGCCTCTGCTCAGTCCAGGGCCTTCTTGGTCCTGGCCCCGACCTAGCTCCTGGGTAGAGCTGAGGGCTCTGATAGAGCTACTGAAGTTTTGCAAGGCCTGTAAAACTGAACTCTCCTGCCAGGTCTTTAGTTGAGGCCAAGGTCTGTTAAGATCAATGAGCCCCCTCAGGCTTACACTACTTCATCTGACGAACCCCTTCATGGACAGTTGTAAGGAGGCTGGAGGATTTTTCTTTTCTACCATCTTGTGATTGTGGTTTTACAGTTTCGGGGTTTTAATGAGGTACTATTATGCAATCCGCCTTGAGTTCAGGGAGGAAGATGGACTATAAATTGAATGAATTAATACATAAATACATCTATGAATTGGTCTCTTGGGACTGTTTGGTCAATCAAAACTTCTTGCGTACATAAGAAATAAAAGTTAGCACAGTTGCATTAAGTTTTTCTAATGCATACTTTATTTACTTAATAATAATGTAATAGTTTGTATATTTTAGACATATTTTTAACAAAGAAGAAGAAGAGTTGGTTCTTACATGCCACTTTTCTCTACTCGAAGGAGTCTCAAAGCGGTTTATAGTCGCCTTCCCTTTTCTCTCCCCACAACAGACACCCTGTGAGGTGGATGAGGCTGAGAGAGCCCTGATATTACTGCTTGGTCAGAACAGCTTTATCAGTGCTGTGGTGAGCCCGAGGTCACCCAGCTGGATGCATGTGGGGGAATGCAGAATTGAACCCGGCTCGCCAGATTAGAATTCCGCACTCCTAACCACTACACAAAATTGGCATAGATGTACACATTAAATCGCTGATATGTTATCAATTAGTTCCAATACTAGAGATGGGTACAAACCTAAAAAATTGGTTTGATTTGAGGGAGCCCCTGAACCAAACCGCAAACTGAAGTAAGCTGGAATTTTCCAAAACCCAACTAGCTAGTTTGCATTCCCAGCTGTGGGAAGAGCTAAATAACTGCCAGCCAGATTGCATCTTTTTCTGAAGCCATTTAAACCTAACAGCTGATGGGAAAACCTACCAGGCTAAATGTCTGCCAGACCCACCGGGCTGTTAAGTATAAATGGCTGACAGCCATTTCAATCTAACAGAGAGGCAGGTGTACTCATCTGCTGTTAGGTGGAAATGGCTCCCTGCCATTTCACTGGTCTGTTTCACTTCTCCCCACTTAGAAGTAGGAGGGAGAGAAATTGATGGGTAAAATGACTCACAACCATTTAAGCCTAACAGCTAACAAGCAAACTCCTTAGGGTGTTATTTTAAAATGGTTAGCAGCCACTTCACTGGTTCATTTTGCTTCACCCACTTGGAAACAGTGGGGAGCAAAACTGACAGCTTCAATGGTTTGCAGATATTTAAACCTAACAGCTGATGGGTGGACCCACCACCTGTGATGGACAGCACTTAGAAAATAAGTGCTGAAACAACAACAATGGTCAGTGAGGGGTTAAAAATCCTCATTAGGCAGAAAGCTCCAGGGCTACAGTTTACTGAGCTCTATGACTGATCCGCCACAACTGAGGGGGATTTAATATACTGGCTGTGGACTGGAAGCAATATAGTTCACTCTGAGTCTGGTCAGAGAGAAACCTGGTTCAGATCTTTAACTGAAACATTGTTCTAAGGAGATTGTCTAGTGAACATAGATGTTGACTGAGAGCTACTCCACCCCATGTCTAGTCAACTAGAGCAGAAATTTGGTAGTCAGGTAAAGGTAAAGGTATCCCCTGTGCAAGCACCGAGTCATGTCTGACCCTTGGGGTGACGCCCTCTAGCGTTTTCATAGCAGACTCAACACGGGGTGGTTTGCCAGTGCCTTCCCCAGTCATTACCGTTCTACCCCCCAGCAAGCTGGGTACTCATTTTACCGACCTCGGAAGGATGGAAGGCTGAGTCAACCTTGAGCCGGCTGCTGGGATCAAACTCCCAGCCTCATGGGCAAAGCTTTCAGACAGCTGCCTTACCACTCTGCGCCACAAGAGGCTCTTAAGTCAGGTAGTCAGGTAGATACTCCCAAATTAGGCCAAAGTGTGAGGTGAAACCTTCTAAGGAAGAAAAGGGGGAACCCTGCTTAGTTAATGAGGAGAAATCAAGGGTGTATTACTTAAAATACAGAGGAGGGGAGTGAAACAGCTTCAGTCAACCTAGAAGACAGTGGGAGACTGGTTCATCCAGCAAGGGAGAAAGTTCAGTATGCCCACTTTCTAAGAACCAGAGGGTAGTTCAGTGAAACTTACAAAGATCAAAAGCAATTTACAGTCACCTTCCCTTTCCTCTCCCCACAACAGACACCCTGTGAGGTGGTTGAGGCTGAGAGAGTCCTGATATCACTGCTCCATCAGAACAGCTTTATCAGCGCTGTGGCAAGCCCAAGGTCACCCAGCTGGTTGCATGTGGGGGAGTGCAGAATCAAACCAGCACACCAGATTACTCCTAACCACTACAACTAAGCTGGCTCTCAAAGGAATCAGCTGCAACTTTTATGAAGAAATGTATGACTGACTACTATTGATGGCAGCTTTTCAAAATGTGTTTTCTGTTTTACATTATAATTTACCACATAATTATTTTATTACATTTATTCTATATATTTAGCTTAGAATGTGTTGGTTGATAATCTACTACGTTCATACATATATACCACAGGGTCTTTTGTTTTCAGGAGGTTTTGTTGATTGTGGGTTTTTTCTCCCTTTTTTTGTGTACCTTGCAGAATGCATGACAGTGCTTGGGTTGAGAGAGATATGAGGCTACAAGTGGAAGTGCTTTCCTTGTTTTCTTCTCTCCTTCCCAACGACCAGCCAATCTACCTTTGTCTGACCCGCATCATCAGTTTTCCCTTCTTAATTCCCCCTGGCAGCCTCTACCTGGGAAAACTGTTGCTGAATTACATAGTACTGGCTGCTAGACTGGGAATAATTGCTCATTGCCAGCCACTAGGCCCACATGTGCAGTAGGACTTGCAGGGGACAAATCACTTCTCCATACTATTTCCTCTTTGCTTCCTCCTAGCAAGCTCCATATCCCCAACTTTCCCCGATTTTTCTTCTTTCTCACTCAAATCAACCTATGCTCATCTACCCCCCCTTCATCAATATTTATTAATTTCATTTATACTCACTTTCCTCCACAATTGAGACCTTATCTACTTCATTTTTTGCTCACATCAATCCTATAGGGTGAGAATATATGAATGACCTAAGTTAATCCGGAGAACCTCTATATTGCTAACATTCATGTGGAGCTTGGAGATCTCCTGTAATTATGACTGATCAGTTCCCCTGGAGGAAAAATCCCTGTTTCTATATGATATTTATGCATTAGATATTGTTGAGGTCTCTCTAGGCCCCATTGAACCCTGGAAAAGACCTACCCCCGGCCTCTCTGATAGAAACCAAGGCTTTAAAGGCTGGCAAAATTTCAGTCATTGTCTAGCATCCCTTACAACTACTACTGAGAGGGTATTAGTTTTGTATTGCTATAGGCACTGATCCTATGATTCTGTGGCAAGTAACCCCTGCCCCAATGTAATTATTTTTTAAATTTCAGATTTTTCTACATGCTTGTGGGCTTTTTCAGGTTTATAGAAAGATCTTTCTTGTCTGTTTGTGGCAACAATCTCTAGATTTAAGTATCCACAGATTTTGCTATGTTGAATATCAAAATAAGTATACTCTTTCTGCCAAGAGCAAAATAGCTAGATAACTTATGTGAAAATGCATCAACTAGATGAAGAGAATGCTAATGAGTGAGCAGGTGACTAAAAAATATAGTGATAGTTTAACCTCAAAGTTCTTCCTATCAACTGAACAACCATTTAGTGTCTAGGATGTTAATTCCAACTAAATAATTTTATTTTATAATATCTCCAGAACAGAACAACCCTCTAAGGTAATAAAAAATGATTCCCTCCCCTTGAGAGTGTGATAATTTTTTAAATCTCAAATGCCCTAAAAGTGATAATTTGATTAATAAAATAGTGAGATTTGCAGTTCTGAAGAGCTTTAAAACTCAAAATCAATCTTGATACATTCCCTTCTCACTGCTAGATTCATTGAATACATTGTTGAACTCACTGAAGAGTGTGTTAGTCGAATTAAGTAATTAGTAAGATTAATGCCTTAGCAGAGCTATAACCTGGGCAGAATCCAGATTCATTAGATTTAATTATCTTTTGCTGGTTTGAATAATTTGTATTCAGTTGTCCACAGAGAACATATAAAAAGCTTTCCTCTAGGACTTGCTATAGGAAGAATTACACAAATCAGAACGGTATTTGGCTGACCTGGTGACTAAAAAGAGGTGTTGGTGAAGACACTGAAAGATTTGTGTAGTTCCTAATTCTGGCAGAAAGCTTATGATATTCATATATTCAGCTGAAACACATATAGACAAAGGCTCAAATCTGCTATTAAAAATTGAAATTTTGAGAAATGTGCAAAACAGAAAACATAATTCAATTGCAATGACTTCCTTAACTGTATATCCCATGGAAGATCGCTTACATGACTAAATGTATCTCGGGTGGAGAATATGACAAATTCATGAAGTACTGGACATTTCTTATTATGTTTTGGAGTAACAGATGTGAGGAGGGTAGATGCCCATATACACACACACGTGTGTGTGTGTGTGTGTGTGTGTGTATGTATATGTATATGCATATATATAAAATCACAGAGCTGTCAGAGCTCTCTCAGCTCCTACCTTACAGGGTGTCCATTGTGGGGAGAGAAAAGGAAGGCAGTTGTAAGCTGCTTTGAGACTCCATCAGGCAGTGAAAAAACAGGTTGCTCCTCTGAGGCAACAGAAAACAACTCTGCTCCATCTTCTATATGAGCCCTTCAAGAATTTGAAGATGGTTATCATATCACCTCTTAGTTGTTTCTTTCCAGGCTAACCCAACCAAAATTCTTCAACCTTTCCTTACTTGGTCTCCAAACTCCTAACCATCTTTGTATCCCTCCTCTGGACACACTCCAGTTTCTCTACAGTTTTCTTCACTTGTGGTGCCCAAAACTGAACATAGTACTCCAAGTGAGGTCTAACCAGAGCAGAATAAAGCTGTAACATTACCTCAGGCCAAAATCCTGTTTGCCTTTTTTAGCCACCGAGTCACACTGCTGACTCGTGTTCAGCATCTGGTTTACTAAGGCCCCCAGATCCTTTTCATATATACTACGGCCAAGGCAAGTCTCACCCATCCTATAGTGATGCATATGATTTTTCCTACCTAAATGCAGAACTTTACATTTTTTTACTGTTGAAATTCACTTTATTCATTTTAGCCCAATTTTCCAGCCTGTCAGGATCATCCTGTATCCTGATTCTGTATTCTTGTGTGTTTGCTACCCCTCCCAGTTGTTTTTAGCATTTCTTGTTAGCCTAAGCCTTGGACTGTGCCAGAGCAGAGAGCTTGCCTAAAGTCCAGAGTGTAGTCCAGAAGATTGGGAACTGGGAGAGACAGAGTGGGGTGGGGAGTAAAATCAACCTAAGCCATAGTCAAAATCAAAGAGAGCGGGATAAAGGCAAAACATGAACTGGAATTAGGATCAGAGGTGAAAGCCAAGACAGTAGGAACATCAGTCCAGGAACATCAGACAAGCCAGATGTCAAAGAGCTGGAACAGGAACATCAGACAAGCCAGAGGTCAAAGAGCAGGGAGATGCAGGAACAGAGCTTCACAATGGTGAACCATAACAGGCATCTCAGGAGGCAGGCAGGGTAACACGTGCATTGTCCCCAAAAGAGCCTTGCCTCAAGGCTCTGCTGAAATAGCCAGAAGCCATAGAGCCTCCAAATGGAACTAACCCTTGTCAGAGGAAGGAGCTGCAGCTGGAACCAGTCTTCCCTGACAGGGAGCTGCCAAGTGTGCTGATCATCTGAAAGCATTAGGATAGATCACCTCCTCTGATGCTGCCATTCAGTGATTGCAGGCATCTTGACCTGAGGCCACTGGTGCTGCTCCTCCAGTGATTCTTCCAGACGGGTGGCTGCTTTATCCAGGGGCTTGACACAGTAGGGCTGGGCACAGGCTGCTCATCACTGAGCTCTGAAGGTGCAGCCAGAGCGGGCATGACACTCTCCTGACAAGCATTGGTTATTTGTTTATATTCCTCCTTGGTTATAAGGTTCCCCCTTCCATTTCCTAAATGAGTATTTTTATTATTCAATTCTTTTGAAAGTTCTTTATGGGGAAATCCTGATTTCTTTAGGTTCCGCCCAGTTTTTCTTGTCAAGGGAATTGTCTGCCTTCAGTATTTCACTTTTAAGGCACTCCCAGCCTTCTTAGGCTTCCATCTCCTTAAGTTTTTCTGACCACAGGATTCTACCCAACTTAACTTTAAGCTTGTTAAAATTTGCTCCCCTGAGGTCCAGCTTGTATGTGTGACTATTTACTGCTTTTCTCTTCCCCAGGATAATAAAGTCCAAGATCACATGGTCACTACTACCAAGTTTGTCCTCAACAGTTACCTTGTCAACCAGTTCTTCCCTAATGGTTAGTATCAAGTCTAAAATAGCAGACCCTCTGGTTACCCCTTCCACTTCCTAGAAAGTGAAGTTATCAGTAAGACATCAAGAATTTATTGGACTTTTTATTTTTAGCATAGCTAGTCTTCCAACAGATATCTAGGTAATTGAAATCTTGCATGACCACTAGATCTTGTCTTTCTGAGAACTTTGTAATCTGGTCTAGGAGCATCCCATCCAAATCCTCCGCCTGGCCTGGTGGTCTAAAGCAGACTCCCACCATAATACCAGTATTGTTTCCTACTCGTTTTATTTTTACCCAAAGACTCTCAGCTGTACTCTCATGCCCAGACACATATATTTCCTCACAAGTATATATATTCTTAACACATAGTGCTACTCCTCTACCTTCTTTATTTGCCTGTCCCTTTTAAGCAACCTGTATCCCTAAATCATATTATTCCAATTGTGAGAGTTATCCCACCAGGTTTCTGTAATGCGTATTAGATTATAGTGCCCTTCCTTTATTCTAGTCCTAACTGGAATGATTTAAGTGCAGAATGCAGCGTCTTAGTAAAAGTTGGTTCCAGTTGGGGAAAAAGAACATTGCAGATCTATTGCAAGGTCCAGATTCAGATCCATCAGATTCAGGAGGATTGACAGTGGGAGGAAATAAGTGAGTGCAGACAGTACTCTGGTCTGAGTAGCATAATACATAGTTTGTAGATCTCATGAGAAAAACATCTTTCCATTAATATTGCCACCTCTGAAATGCTAGCCACTTTGAAAAGTTTGATTTGTATGATTATAGAAGAAAAAAAACATCAAAAATAAAGACAAGCATTTTTGCTCTGCTCAACTTTGCTAGCCTATATGGCTGTTATAAGCCATGACAGGGGAAACATTTAAGTGTTAGATTTTATGGAACAGTCGTTGAGAAAGACTATCATTGTTGATTATACAGATGGTTTCTATCACTACTATAATTTTTTACTAGTGCTTTACTTTGTTTTGCTTTCATGAAAATGATCATATGATATATGTATTAGTTTGTATTAAAATATATAAAGATAAATGAGGGGAATTATACCTGTTCTCCTTCAATAATTTTTAAGACCTAGTTTGATCTCACATTTCAAAACCTGCAATTTCTTCTATAGTCTTATAATTTGCTCTACACAAATCTATATTTGTATTTGAAAATTATAGTTTTGAGATCTAATTGAAATTACAATATTCATTAAACAGGGAAGGATTGCAGTAGGTGCACTAACTATGGAAATTTCAATTTCAAATTGACCAATGTGTTCAAATTGTATCAGAAATAATTGCTATTGGTATTTAGAGGACTAGGGTTAACAGGTCCCACCTCTGCCTTCTGCTCTTGGTGTGCATGGACTGATCAGTCATTTCAATGTGGGTCATAGAGATCAGACTAACCACATAGACAAGGTAAAGAAGTTTAATAAGAAAATAGAAAGTGTACAGAGAATCTGTAAAGACAACTGACTGACTAAAGTTGAAAAAGGTAAATAAATCTCAATCCTCTAACACTGTATGTTTCCCTACAGAATGTAATTGGAGATAGGCAATACAATTCTTGTAGTTACAAGAAATTTGAAATTATTGTTTTCCACAATTTCAGTATCTAGAGGTCACTGTTTTTTCTGGCATGGCATATGAGAATGCACTTTTAAATGAGAGCCAAGCAAATGCAGAGAATGGTGGTATTTGGAATTATATGTTAACCAGTGTGGTCCATACCAGACAGTTTTTTATATATTACATAGATTAGTTGGAGCAGCAGCATACAGACTTTCTTTACCACCCAGCAAGCCCTATAATTTACTGTATTAGTGCATTTTGAAATAAATTGACCACTGAGGAAGACCCTTAGGATCGAAATGCGTTTGGTCTCAGTTCCATGTGTTATTGTGGAATGTATATACTGTATACAATCATGATTTATTGATGATTTAAAATTTTTAACTTGTGCACTTTTTGGTAATAAATATTTGCATTTTAAACTTTCCTTGTATGTCTAGTTAGGTTGGGTTTTGTTTCCCTTTTTAGTTTTGTTCCTATGACTAGAGCCACTTACATTTCTATAACACTAGAACGATTCTGTGTTTGATAAGTGATTCTTATCTATTATTACTCCCCCTCCTTCCTTATAAAGGGAACTTTATAAAACTGGAGCCTGTAGTGATTGCACAAATTTGGTCAGTAAGGCGTTTCTTCTCCTTTTAGTTTACATAGAATGCATTAGGCAAAGGAATAGTTCTGTTATCTCTATGTTACCAGTGTTCCAGTAGAATCAGTGGAAATACTCTTCTTACATAGCTATTGAATCCCTGCCTCCATAAGGAATAATGATCATCAGTTTTTCATGAGGACACAATTACGGACTTTATTCAAAGAGCAGCCCAGTCCTGGGTACAAGCAGTGTTGAAAAGTCCTCTTTTGCAAATGTAAGCTGCCAACTCAGTCATCAAAACTCTCATTCTGTTATTTCAAGGCATCCCAACATAGCAGTGCCTGCAATCTAGGGAAATGAAAAGGTGAGAATGCATTATTGATTAATTACTTAGTCGTCTCCAAATGGTTATTGAGCCTGGCTGTGACTTTGACAAATTACTCTTCAATTTTTGTGACTGATGTGCAATTTGAATAATGCAGTTTTACCATCCTCCTGTCAGACAGTGACACTGAATATGATTCTGGAGGCTCACAAAAGACAGTGGTGTCACTTTGGGGTAATGGATGATATTTGCCAACAGTTAGCAGGAGAAAAAAATAATTAAAGGCTGTGATATTTGGTTTGAAAAGAACACTGGGTTAATTAGTAGAGCTGAAAATAAAACATCAAGTTTCCTTCATAACAATGAGTGGTCGAATCCTGTGATCTGCCAGGAGAAGGTGCTGCTGCCATGGGTTTCCCCTGCTTTCCAGTCCCACAGAAGCCATTTCTGACTTCAGATTACTATTGCAAAACTATGAAAACAGTTAAATGTTTAGTAATTCAAAATTAAAGTACTAGTTAGCAGTGGTTTGGGGAAAAGGGCATGCATAGTGCTGTCAACTGAGATCAGTTTAGGTCAGTAACCTTATGGGGGGGGGACTAGCAAGGGTCATGCCCCACCCCAAATGTGTCATGCTCTCTCACTAAACAGCTTTGATAGATGTTCCCTCATCAGTTGTACAAAGGGCAAGGCAAATAACTAAAAGAGTTGGGCAGGGCTCCAGGAGCACCCTGTGTTGAGAAAGGCAGTGGGGGCTGCAAAACAACAGGCAGCAGAGTAACATAAACAGAACACCACTGAGCCCAAGTGCTTGCATGAGCAAATGAGCCTGGCACTCTGACGCACACTGTTCAGGGTGTTTTTGTACCTCAAGACCCGTGCTGGGTGCCACCTGCCAGACATCCAGCTCCCTGTAAACACTCACTGTGCTTGGTCTCCAGCAGCTGCTGCTACATAAAGATGGCCCAGCTAGGAGAATGTTAACGTACTGCAACTCCTGGCATTTTCTTAGCTTATTTTGGGGGTGACATTCTGTCAGGTGGAAGTTCCAATGGGCCATACCAGGAAGCACCTGCCTTCTTGTCCTTGGGGAAGGAGTTCTATCTGTGTGCCGCTTCACAGGGTTATGGAATGCAGCCTTATTATTGGTGCCAGTCGTTGATGTCCCCTCATTTTTCTCTCTTTTTATATCCTCATTGCCTTGTAATATTTTTTAAAAAAAGAATTGCCTTTTTTATGAGACATAAAGATAAATAATCCTGTATTGCTGTACTACAGTGCAGGTAAACAGAGACTGTGTTGCTAAATATGCATACTTGGAAGTAAGGTGACCAGATTTTAACATTGGTAAAGCGGGACACCATTGACCCGGGGGGGGGGGTGTCTTGATTAAAATTTTGGTCTATATGGAGCAACAAAAAGTTTCATAGAACGCATAGAACGCAAAAATAGTATTGTAATATATATTTTTTTAATTTCAACATAAGTACAATTTGCCAGGTGCCCCCAGATGTCCCTCCAAAAGTGGGACAATCTGGTCACTTTACTTGGAGGTCTACTTGGAAGTAAGTCATTTTATCCAATGGGGCTTACTCCCAACCCCGGAATTAAGCACACCACCTCCATGTTTATTTTAATAGGCAAGTGATTCCTTCCCTGTAGTCAATGGGAGTTCAGAGTGCTTTTGGTTTGTGTTGATTATGTTGGCTAGCTGGCCAGGAAAGAAATCACAGAGGTTTAACTAGTGAAAAGGGACAGTGGAAGTTTTTTCTGGTGTTATGTCAAATAACATCACATGGTATTTCATGTGCCTTCATGCTGGGATTGCATTTCCTCTAACAGGGTATTCCCAGAGGTGCATACAAATAGATCCTTTCCCTGCTTGGTGTAACAGCAGTTTGATGTTTAGGCATTTATGGGCAATACAGCCTTAAACTTTTTCCTGTGCCACCTGAAGCATCACCTGCTGATTTCTTCTGTTCAAGCTGCTGTTAAAGGCAACCCTGCATCAGAATGGTAGGTTAAAATTCAGAATGTTCAAAAAGGTTTTAAAAAGTTGGTGACCATAGCATTCAAGGAAAGACCTTTTGGATTCTATAAGACGGGTGTGTGGTACTTCCTACTGATTCTCCCTTCTTTCTGTATATAATCTATGAAACATTTTTTCAACAGTTCAACAATGTCTATATCAGTTCCCTTGAAGAAAATGGTAGCTTTGGGGGGTGGACTCTATGGTATTATACCCTGCGGAGGTACCTCCCTCTCCTACCAAACTCTGCCTTCCCTAAACTGAACGCCAACAACTCCAGGAATTTCCCAATCTAAAGCTGGAATTCATCAGCTGAAGTAGATTATGGATAATTTAGGGGAGAGGGAGGCATTTAGGATGAGTGCATTTCCTATAAACCTAAACTGAGAGGGTAATGAAAACTAAACTTTAATTCTATACCCAGAGCCTGAAGACTTTTCTTCAGCTATTGTCTCAGCAGATAAACTTTTTTATCATATGAGTCCTCAGGAACTGAATAACTAGCCTCATAATAGCCATAGTAAACAATGTGCATGCCAGAACCCATTACTTCTCTTCATACAACACCCCATTTCAAAGAGACTCCTGGGAACTCAGGGTGCTTGAGGTTAGGCTGAGTTTAAATTTGTTGTTGCAATATATATTTTTTTTGCTCTGCAAAATGACCATGCTAAAAACAGCAGCAGTTCCTTCTTCCTGCCATCTGTCAGTGCATCGGAGAAGCAGAAGCTTAATTAGGTTACTTGGAAATTGATATTTACTGTTATTTTACATCTATATTGCCATAAGTAGCAGAGGAGGAGAGGAAGCATTTTAATTGGGCCTGCTTTTTAATTTGGAAAACTAATATCACAATAACATTTTTGATTCAGTCTCCCAAAATGTGGCAGGACTCATTATTCACTAGTCACCCAGAGGGGTCCTGGTTTGCATGACTGGTCACTCTGCATGAGGATGGCAGTCATGTGGTTGCTTCCTTCAATTATTTTAGAAAAGAAGTAGGTCATATATATTTGTTAAGCCTAAGCATGTTTAAAATAGACCTTGGCATCTCTTTTGCCTGGTTACCTCTGCTGTCAAGCAGTCCTGAGAGTTTTCTTTGACAGATTTTCAACTGATTTATGCTCAGTGCTATGAATTTAGGAAAATAAGACCCACCCAACCAAACCTGCTCCAGTATAGTAATAATGTTGCCTGTTCTCTTAAAACTAATAAATAAACCAAATTGAGGCCTCATGCCAGGATAGCTGTGCCACTACTATTTCGGATACGTTCTATTAAAGCTAATTAAAACCCAGTAACATTCCAATAAGGGAAAATGGGAAAGACATTAAAATAATAAACAAGCATGGTCACTTTGCAGGGCAGAGCAATGGTAAAGAGTGTGCTTTGTGTGCAGACAATCCCAGCAGGTTCAATCCCTAGATCACCAGTTAAAAGGTTCTGGTAGCTGATAACATGAAAGATTTCTCCTTAAGACCCCTGAGAAACTGCTGAGATTCAGACCATTTCCTCATGGAGGTGGCCAAGGTGCACTGCCTCCTGGTTACAGCTCTGTGCTGACTTACCTAGCGGTTGCTGTCTTCCTGACAGGAGTCTCCTCTCACTTTATCCCTCAATCTTGTCTCAGGTTTTTGCTTCCTGACACGTCAGGAGGTTGAGTGTAAGTCAGGACAACCCACTCCCCCTCCCTCATTTTGGCTTGTCAATCAACATGATGTGGTGTCAGCCACCAATCTCCTTTCAGTGCCACATTCTCACATCCTAGCATCCCCCCCAACCACCCAAACATAGAAAAATAACTTTTTAAACAAAAAAAAATCAAGATTTGCTGCAACATATAATGTTTTAAAGTTAGCAAGCAGTATTTTCTAGCATGGTTCCAAACAGAGCAGCGCAGTGGGGTGAAGGAAAAAATGGCAGGGAATGGCTTGGGCTTTGCTAGTGTGAGCAGCGTAGAGGTGTGAGGGGAAAAGTGGCAGGGCACCCTGCTGCATTTTCTCAGCTCCACAGTGTGGCTCTACACTTAGCAGCACAGCAGGGCAAAGGAAAAAGCAGTGAGGCAACCTGGCTCTCTGCCTCAGCTCCCTCCCACATGATCAGGCTACAGCCTCTTATAAGAAAAAAGGTGGAGCCCCCCCAACTCCACCTAAGTATGAGTCAAATAATGCATGCATGAAGTGGACTGGGTGTAATTTCATTACACTGGAACTGCATAGCAAAGCCATTCCAGCCATCCCTGCTGTGACTTGCTGCTCATTGTCTCCCGAAATAAATACTGCAGATTTACCCACATTCCCTTATTGCAGGGCAATGGCCAGCCAGAGTCACACCAGTCCTGGGAAAGCGATGTCATGAGAAAGTCTGAATAAATCCCATGAACCAAGGAAAATGACTCATGCAGAAATGGTCTCAGAGTAGACAATACTAGACCAATGGTCTGACTCAGAATGTGACAGCTTCATGGGTTGATATGCAGAGAAGGGATGGGCACAAACCTGGAAATGGCAGTTCTGTTTGTAATTCTTGGCATGCCCTCTTCGCCAACTGTTGACTACTGGATCAGGTTTAAGGTTCTAGTAATTACCTTCAAGGCCACATGCAGTATGAGCCCTGAATATCTGAGAAGCCGCCTCTCTACCTATGTCCCCCAAAGAGCATCACGCTCCACCAACACCAACAAACTGCTGATCCCTAGCCCCAGGAAGCTCATCTATTGACGACTAGAGCTAGGGCTTTCTCAGTCTTGGCCTCCACCCGGTGGAACAAGCTCCCAGATGACATCAGGGCCCTGCTGCTGGAGCTAAAACAATTCTGCAGGGCCATCAAAAAGGAGGTCTTCCACCAGGCTTTTGGACAAGACAAATAAACAAGCAACCAGCTGTTAGCCAGAAGCCTCCATCAATTGAACCAACAGAAAACGTAACCAGAGTTCAGACAAACTAAATTGTTGAATTGCTGATTGTTAAATTACACTGTTTCATTACAAGTCTTTTCTCTGTTAAATATGTTTATATTTGAATCAAGATGTTTATTGTACTGTATTGCTTTATGAGAGTTACAATGTAAACTGCCCTGAGCTGAAAGGGAGGGTATATAAATAAAATAAAATAGGTGTGTAGAGCAGCATCCAGGGGAAGTCTGCTGTGAGTTTGGTGTCTCTAGCTTGCATATACTCCTGAACCTACACCTGTCAAAGTGACCAAGGTTGCTATTTCCCCCATCATAAATTCAGGAGACAGGTCTATTTTAGGTAAGACCTATTGTTGAAAAAGTAGCAACAACAGACATGTTGGCTATAAGCCATCAGCCAGGTGGCTAGTCTAATTCTTGGCATATAATACTCTTATCCAGTTTGCTCTTTGAAGCTTTATTTCAGGAAAGAGTGCTAGAGTGGCAGATCATCCTTTCAAGAAGCCACTTAGTATTCCATGTCCCATTCATATACTACGTATTCAGTTAACAGGTATCTTGTCCTTGCTTTTATCTGCTCTACATTGACTTTGGGTGAGTCTGAAGCTATAGGTCCTGCCAGCTATGCAGCATGCTCACAGATTTGGCAAACAGAAGAAAAAAGACTTATTCTGCACACCTGCAACGTAGTGGATTTGGGGAATATTTCTTGAGCAAGGTTAAGTCAGAATTTGAATGTCATTTTCAAAGCACGAAAGTGTATCTGTAGTTTGCCTCCTTTCCTTTAGTCTTTTCTTCAGTGGTTAAGAAAGTTTGAGATGTAGTTTCTGTACTATACAGCCTAGTACACCTAAGAACTGGTGACTTTTCAACAGCTACACACCAAAAACAGGTCTTGTGCAGCACTTGCTTAGGGCTGGATGAAGGGGTTGTTTCAGCATTTTTTGTTTTCATTTTGTGAGGTTTCACCTGATTTTTCTCAATAAGCAGACTTTGTTAAAGAAAAGTTCTTTATTGAAGAAACAATGATGTGTGCATCATTACATGTTTGCTAAGACTGACCTCTCTAGGAATGGTTAACCCTTATCTACCTTGGCCCCTGTCACTCCCCCTTGATCACCCATTTGGGCATAACATTGTCCTGAAATTGTCCAGATACCTTTTGGTGTGCCAAAGCCAAAGCTGGTCCACTCAAGGACAGAGGTAGAGATAGCATGTTCCCATGTTTTTCACAAGATCAAAGATCCAAGGGCCAGAATCCCAGAGGTGCTAAACTAGCTACTTTTACTTCTACAACCATGATTAACAGGAGATCAAAAGGAACTTTAGGGAATAGAAAGGTGACAAGCAAGGGCTGGGTACAATAGAGAAAAGGCAAAAACATGTAACAACAGGGTTTTGATGCATTTTGCCAAAAAGTGAGCTGTGGGGAGGAGAAGAAAACATTGGAAAAACTCATAGCCAATCTACAAAAACAGCATAATCATATGAAGTGGGTTTCCTTATATGAGACTATTCCTATTTATGGTTGCCAGTTATGGGTAGGGAAATACCTGGAGAGTTTGGGAATGTAGCCTAGGGAAGTTGGGTGAGGGGAGAGGGACCCCAGTAGGGTATGATGCCATAGAGTCCATGATCCAAACCATCTGTTTTCTCCAGGAAAACTGGTCTCTATTGCCTGGTGATCAGTTGATTTATTAATCAAATTTATATCCTGCTCCATCTCCCCTAAATGGGACTTGGAGCAGCTGACGACATATACAACGTCAGTTGCAATAGCAGGAGATTGCCAGGACACACCTGGAGGTTGGCAACCTTAGTTCATATCACAGGCAGAAGATTAGAAAGCCAGTATGTTGAAGCACATAGAGTCTTGGCCTGGGACTAGGAAGACTCAGATTTAAATCTTTATACAGCCATGGAGCTCACTTGGGCTGGTCAGTCATTCTTTCTCAGCCTAACATATCTCATAGGTTTGTTATGAGATAAAACTGGGGCTCTCTCTCTCTCTCTCTGTGAACTGCTTTTTCCCCACATTGAGGTTCTTGGGGGAGTGGCCATATAAACATTTAGAGACAGAAGTTCATCCTCATATCACAACTTCATATCACATAAAAATTTAGTCAGTAAGCTAGGAAGAAATCTATTTGATTTTATCCTTTAGCTTTACCTAGCACAAAAGCAGGGCAAACCGGATTATATAGTGGTGCTGGATGGATGAGAAGCACTGGGATAATTGGGACTGATTTCTAAAATGATTATGTGTTTTGCCTTTGTTCTGAGTGCTCTTCCTCAAAGGCATTGCAGGGCCTGTCTCTTCACATGTTGATATGTCCATAGACATTAGCATTCAGTTTTATCTTTTAATTGTAAAGTTGTGATTAAGTTTAACACCTCTCTGGAATATGTTATTCAATCCAATATTACACCTTTCTTGTTGAGATTGGCTTGATAAGTGGTGTGTGCTGCATTTGAATGTATGAAGAACAGTGCAATGTGTGAGTGTGTCTGGATGGATGGAAAAGGTGGATGTGAGTGACTCTCTCCTGCTGACTCTGCTGGCTCTTCTAAAGAGTTTTCTGTTCGTCGGGACAGTTTCATTAAAAAGGAATCAAGTGAGCGGGCCTGAGAGGTCAGCCCAATGATTTAGCGATCACAGCAGAGTGCCAGACCTGTCAGGTGCCCAGACAAAACAAATATGAGGAGTGAAACCTGCCTCCTATTTTGCAAAGGCAGGAATCACACTGCAGTGTCATTATATCATTGAGTGCAGGGATAGAAAAATTAGATTGGGCCACAGCCAGAGTGTATAAAGGAGGTGCTGTCTTCCATTAGGATGTTTAGCTCAACCACACATTATATTTATTTTAACTTCTAATGAGCCTATTATTCACTGCTCGGTGTTTTTACCAGTTCAGCAAAATAGCAATTAGCACATTAGAGATGGGAAAAGATCTGCTAGTTTGCACAACCCCCAGACAGGTCATCTTTTTGACTTCTTGTTACATGTTTCATTGTTTCAGCAAACAGAGGAAAACTGACTGCATGCCTTTATCACAAAGAATAAAAAGGCCTAATTTTTTGGTGTATTTAACTAGAAAACTGCCTCCCCCTTTGAAGTGTCTGCCCCTTAAGAATTAATCTTGAAATTACATACCTTATTAAAACAGAATATGGTATGCATTTAGCAGGTTCTCTCAGCTGAGCCCCACATTTTTGGGAAATGTCTATCCAGATGGAATAATGGAAAAGAACAACACTTTGTTCCTTACCAAACCCTTGGCCTCTTTTCTGCAGCGTCTCGGCTCACCTTCCACTGTGAACAGAAGATGCTACAGACAGTGAGCACAGGAGCAATAAACAGTATGGATTGCAATCCCAAAAAGGAAATGCTGTTAAAATCCCCAGCAGGGAACCAAAAGATTAACCATCCGTGAATTCCATACCTGTCAATCCTTCACCTACAATGCAGGCCATTTTGTCTTTAAGCCCTTAACATTTAGCAATCTAAATGCTGAACAACTTGGTCTAAATTGGACTCTTTCTCTCTCTCTCTAAGAAATAACACCTGGGATAACAGAGAACATTAGACACTGCAAAAGGACATCCTCCTCGGCCAAAAGGTGAGTGGCCTCATAAAGAACAATTTCACACTATTTAAACAAGTCACTGCAAGCTGACCTGCAGAGCTCCCTGTCCCAGTCGCTTCGGGGACTCTGCTGCTTTCTTTAGCCCTGCGAAAATCCTTTTGAAGGAAAATGCTGATTGAAAAAGACGGTTAGAGAAATGCCGGTGTTTTATAGGGAAAAGAAATGGAAATTACACAAAAGTAATTGGTATACTGTATGTGTGATGGCTATTTCTAGTCCCATTATCTATTTGAATTTGTCAGCATAAGTGTTGTTAAATTGCCCCTTTATGTGTAAGAACCCTAGGGATTTGAGGGAAATATTTGAGGAAACATTCTTACCAAATCTGAGACACACAAGCAAGTGCCTCCAAGTTGATGGCCATGTCCATCTTTATAAAACTCACTATTTGATATAAATATTGTAATAAATTCCTATTGGGAAAGGCACATTCAAATCTCTTGAGGTTGAATTACTCTAGTTTCGGTTTTAATTTTATTTATTTATTATTTATTTATTAGATTTTTATACCACCCTCCCATACGGCTCAGGGCGGTTCACATAAAACATTGCACGTATGATACATAGAACAGTCTAAACATAGGAGGGCGGTATATAAATATAATAAATAAATAAATATAACACAGTGATAAATAAATAACATCAACAATTTTTGACATTTTTTGCTTAGCATTTTGATCCAGTGTATAAATAGTACCTCTGGATGGATGTGTTAGTTCATAGCAACAATATAAACAAGAGTCCAATGGTACCCTAAATTATAGCTAAATTTATAGCAATATCAGCGTTTGGGAACCTGAGCTCACTTCAGATGCACTTCATTGGTTGCTGTTCTTAAGAGTCCTTATCAAGAGGGCTTCTTTTCTTGCTTTTGCCTTTCCATTGGCAGGGGGACATTGTGCTGCCTCAGGGCAGGTTCTGGAAAGGTAATCAGTCTTTTTGCCCAAGTCCTAGAGTTTCTAAATAGAATGTCTGGACTGGCCTATGGATTTATTTATCATATGGCATGTGTAGCATAGCCAGAAAACCCTAGGATTGTCTGGCAGCCAGGTAAGGGATATTCAGAGGTGGAATAATATTGCCTGCCTCCACATCATGACCCTCTAGTCTTCCTTGGAGGTCTCCCGGGATTGGCCAGCTTAGTTTCCTAGATCTAATAGGATTAGGTTTGCCTGGGCTATGTAGTTTTAAGGATCCCTGAACTGCTTCCTATCTTGGGTACTTGCTTGTAAACTGACCATTGGCTGATTGCTGCCATGAGAAGAGCTGATACTTAGTAACATCTGGTCATGTGACAAGGTAAGCTCTGGGAGGGGTAATGGTTTCATTCTTCTTGCCCTCTGAACTCTGTTTTTGCTTTGGAGAAATAGACCTTTTAACCCTGCTGCAAACATGGACAGATGGACACTTTGGTTCCCCTAGGACATCTAATGTGGCCCTGTCAGAAAGAATTCTGGACAGCTGGTGTCCCTCAAGTTGAAGTTGGTCTTTAGGCTTCCATAAGTTAAGAAACTGGTGCCTATATTCCCCGTTTTTGTTAATGACTGTAATAGTGCAGCAATTCTGTTAGCAAGAGCCATTGTGGGCTGCTTGTGTCCCATGGTGCTGAGCAATCCATAGCATGCCCTCCCATGAGTCTGGAGAGGGGGCAAGCCCCAGCTTTTAAGCCAAAGATTTTGCATTTCAGTCACTAGTCTCTCAAGACACAGAAGGCATTTATCCACACCTGGGATTACTTGGAACATCAATAAAGCTGTTTCCTGAGGCAACCTTGGAATTCTACTTTCTGTCCTCATAGCAACTGTAGCATCTCAGGGGCTCTAACATGCAACAGTTGAAGACCAAGCTGCCCCCATTTCAGAATGGGGAGCAGAAGCCAGGCAGGGGCCTGTTGATGTCACAAGGAAGTCCCCTTACCTCCAGTCAAGGTCCATTGTTGTGCTTGCAATTGTTTTTGTTAAACTTTTTGGCCTCCATTCCTGGCCTGCTGGCTTGTAGTGGCTGACAACAATAAAAACGATAAAAAGCATAAAACCCCACAATCCCAGTCCTAACAATCACAGCCAAATTCTCCCCATCACCCTCTCCTGATCCACAATTGATTTCCATATTTATTGGGGGGGGACCCCCAGTTGGAGGGGCAAGGTCTTTTGTCAGCCTGGCCTCAACCAAAAGCCTGGTGGAAGGTTTTGCAGAAATGTTTTGCAGAAATGTAACAGTTCTGGCAGGGCCCTTAGCTCTTCCAGGAGCTCATTTCACCAGGCAGGGGCCATGTGATGCACACATATGTGTGTAACTTCCTAATTTTGACCTCTCACTAGTGTCCTGTTGCCCTTTCAATAAGCAGTTTACATTGGAAATAAACTATTGCCATGGGACACCTGAGTTGTCACTCAGCTTACTTACTCCATTCCTATACATACCTACCCACACAGTAGAATTTACATCTGAGTAGACAGTGGTAGGATTGGGCTGTACCACTAAGAAGAAGAGTTGGTTCTTATATGCCACTTTTCTCTACCCGAAGGAGGCTCAAAGCGGTTTACAATTGTCTTCCCTTTCCTCTCCCCACAACAGAAACCCTGTGAGGGAGTTGAGGTTGAGAGAGCCCTGATATTACTGCTCTGTGAGACCAGCACTATCAGTACTGTGATGAGTCTAAGGTCAACCAGCTGACTGCATGTGGACGAGCAGGGGAATCAAATCTGGCTCACCAGATTAGAAGGTGCCACTCTTAACCACTAAACCAAGCTGGCTCTGATCTTCATATTGTAGGTAATAGCTGCCGTGGGCAGATATGGCAGTGCTCAGTTGGATTCACAAAAGCAGCTCTTTAGGGGGTAAATATGTATTTTATAAAAATGCATTTGGAATTATTTCCGCTCTGCATCTCCATGTTTTTATTTACCGTTTCATATGTTTAGCAATATACATAGGTATTCTTTTTCTTTTTTCTACTGAGCTCTTTATTATGTACTTGCTCAGATATGTGTGTTAATACTATCTCTGCTTAAAATGCACCCGAGTGAAAATTCATTCTGACATGAGCTATTTTGGCAACTTTTGATTGACTTTTTTTTTCTTAGCACCTTTTTCATTTGAGGCTTTTTTTCCCTGGTGGTATTACCATTCTAAAGTTCTCTGCCTGCAGTGAACAATTATTGACAGTACACAGGGAGAACAGAATTCTAAAGGTGACAAGACTAGTAATGAATATTTTAACCACTTTGGTGGAATAAATTCAGCATGAATGAAGCAATTGTAAAGCAAGGGTCTTGGGCTGAAAGAGAAGATGCAGTAGAGCCTGATGCCGGTAGTTTGACAAGTTTTAAGTTTGTCAAGTGTTAAGAATAAGAAAGAATTCACATTTACATGGCATGGCAGTGACAGAAATATAGATTCTTATTGCTGTTATCTGAAATTCATTGTTGGACATGCAAGTGTAGCCTTTATAGTTCTATTTATGATCAAAGAAGACTGAAAGAGGGCTTTTTCTGGGCTTCTGCAGAGATAACACAAAAACATAGTGTGGTAGAGTGCTGGGGAAGGACCCAGATAACAGGGGTTTGAAATGCCTACCCTACCAGTCACGCAGCCAAAATCTACTTCTCAGGGCCATTCCGCACGAGTTCAAAGTAGCAGAAGGCTTGCAAATGGTAAACGGTACTAATTTGCCGTTCCGCATGACGTCGCACACAATCTGCAACAATCCTGCTACACTAGCGCTAAAATCACTTCGTTGTAGCGATTTCCAGTGAATCCAGAAAAGTGGATTCACCCTCAGAAAATCGCTACACTCCTGCTAGCAACCTGCAACACTAGCGAAAAAGACCTGTGCATTCTTAATGTGGCGGCTGCAACAAAGTCCCTCCCCCTGGCTCTCTCCTCCGAACTTCCGGCGAAGTGATCGCCATTTTTTCCCCCTCGGAGTGAGCGGGGAAATCAATGAACTAGCAAGGCTTCATTCACCCAGCGAGGCTTCTCCGGCTACAGTCCCTCCACAGAAGTGCTTTAAAGTTCCCCTAAGTCCCCAAGCACAACACAGCCCCGTTTGCAAGTTCCTTTTATTTTTGGCCGAAAATCACACCCATGCAGGGGGGGGGGATTTTTTTTTTCACTCAGGGGAGCATGGTAATGATGAATCACCAGCTCACACGCCAGCTAGATGGGTCTCTCCATTGCAACGAATCAACGCATATTCGTTGCAACATGTGTGTGTGTTTTTTTTAAACCTGTGCTTAAAGGGAAAGGGGCTTTTCCAGAGCATGATAACAACCGCCCATTGGCTGTTCATTTGATTGACGGCCAGGGGTGGGAACAAGCACAGAAAAAAAGCTTCCTTTCTAGCAGTTCCTGCGAGACCGGAAACCTGTGGGGAACGAATGAAATGCTACTGGATTCCACTACAAATGTAGGTATGCGGAACGCCGAGATTCCACTATTTAAAATAGCGTTTCTGCTTTGTGGAACCAATTGGCAACATTGGTCCTTGTGCGGAAAGGCCCTCAATATTGCCATGGGATAAAAGAACTGTAACAGGGAGAAACTGTGTTCACATCACTAAGCTCCTTGGAAGGAAGATAGAGTTGAAAATTAAATGCAAATAGGCGTCCTATAAAACAGGGGTAGTCAACCTGTGGTCCTCCAGATGTTCATGGACTACAATTCCCATGAGCCCCTGCCATGGGCTCATGGGAATTGTAGTTCATGAACATCTGTGGGACCACAGGTTGACTACCCCTACTATAGAACATCTGGTCCTTCCTCCTGATACCTTGGTGGTTCCCAGCTTTCTACCTTGCTGGACCTACTTCTCCACTGTTGCCCTGGCAAATGTATTCCTAATCATATTCTTACTAGTTTATGCAGATAAAGGAGCAGGGGAGCAGTCCTAGATGACAAAGAGGCTTTTTAAACCTAATTCTTGCTAATTTTAATCAGTTTTCCTTCATTTGTCTGATTTTTTTTACTGACAGCATGGTTTCTGCAGGCAGTGAAAACAAGCAGGAAAATACATTGTAGGTCAGAAAAGGCATTTTCACCCAATCACCATATCTCCAATTCTCCCCTCCCCCCCCCCACACACACACCTCAGCTCTGTATAATGTATTAATTCTCTGTGCTTCCTGTATAATATGTCCTGCCCTAAGCCAGCAGTGTAATGAAAAATCCAAATGGGGATAATATGGAAATATGAAATAAATCTGTTTTTATCTGGCATGCATTGAAAGTGTGTACATTTTCTATACTGCTGCTGAACCAGCCATTCATGTTTGATGTCAAGAGCATGAGAAGCTTGTGAGTTTCAACAGTACATGGGACAATTCACAGACTGCTTACTCTGACTTTGGTGGGAGTATATTAGTGTCATATGGGCTGTGAATTGCCCACATAATCTCATAGCTAGAAGCCTGGTAAAAAGGAAGTTTCCATGTAAGCTTGAATTTGTGGTGAATATTATGCTCTCTGAAAAATATAGCACATTTATTGTTAGTAGCAAAGCGTTCTGCTTATCGCAGTTAAAATCGGCATTTGTGGCCTATGAGCACTTACAGATTTTATAGGCAGAGCAAAGGTTATTCTCTCACAGGAAACTTTTTTAGCGTAGGGCTGTATTTCATATACAAGGCTGTTTTAGAAGTTTTGCAGTTCATATACAAGCATCTGGGTGAATTTCTTTGGCTCATGCATTAGAGGAGGTAAGGCTAGAGATTGTTCGAGTTCCTGAGATGTTCACAGTACAATTCCAGGCAGAGTTATACCCATCTGAGCCCACAGACTTCTATGAATTTAGAAGGAATGCACTTCTTAGGAATGTAGTATCAGTTACTTCCATCTTCACTTAAATAAAGATCTGTATATTTATCAGTGGGCACCAACTCTCCTAGAACACACCTGTATTGTAGGTATGTTGGACTATATTCAGAAGCCCTCCATTTGATTGCCTGCTCAGCAGGTGATGCCAAATGGACAGAATCAGTACAAGGCAGCTTTCCAAGTATGCCCTTTGATGAACTCAAGCCTTATTCATGAATTCATATTACACAAACTGACGTGGATAGTGTGCTAGCTTTGATGAGGCTGATCACTTGCCCCCTGGACCCCTGTCACTCATGGCTCATAAAAACAAGCAAAGAGCATATCAGGAAATCACTCTGGGAAAAACATTAATCTACCTGTTCTCAAGGTCTTTCCTAAGGACTTGGCTAGCTACTGTCTTGCACTTAATGTTTCTGGAGAAGGTGGTTGAGTGGGCCACCGTGGATCAATTAAAAACATACCTAGATGAAGTGTTGGTCCTAGACCCATTCTAGTCTTGCTTCTGACCTGGTCTTATGGTGGAAATGGCTTTGGTTGCTCTTTCAGATGACCCCAGGAGGCAGGTAGACTAAGGTGGGTTGGAGCTCCTTGTGCTGCTAGATCTCATGACAGCATTTAACATAATATACCATGAACTTTTAGCTTGGCACCTCACTGAAGTCAGGATATGGGGGTCAGCCTTACAGTGGGCTCCTTTCTCCAAGGTTGAGGACAGAGGGCTGACATTGGGGAGGAACAGTCACACTGTTGCCAAATACACTGTGGAGTGCTGCAGGGCATGATTGTCTCCCCAATATTATTTAGTGTATTCATGCACTCTCTAACACAGCTGGTCTGGAAATATGT
Organism: Paroedura picta; assembly: GCF_049243985.1. Lineage (NCBI taxonomy): Eukaryota > Metazoa > Chordata > Lepidosauria > Squamata > Gekkonidae > Paroedura > Paroedura picta. Next base: position 107,825,510 of record NC_135372.1, read on the forward strand.
GCTAGTGTGATTGGCTTCAATCAGAGCCTGGTAGAATGAGCCACCAGCAGAGATCTGGGCCCTGGCAGAACTATCAAAGTTCCAACGGGCCTGTAAAATGGCATTCTTCTGCCAGGCATATGGTTGAGACCAAAATAAACAATAAGTAACATCGAGATGGGTCTCCGTCCTCTCCTCTTTGCTTTCCCACCATTGGAATTGGGAATTGGGAATGACTGAATATTGTAGTCCCACTGAAGGACTGTTGGAGTATTTTACTCTTATTCTTGTGCTGATAACTTACTTGCTGGTTTTTATGCTTTTAACTGTGTACGAATGGGATTTTATGTTATTAAACTCCTGCTAGTAGGGAGGGGTGGTCTACATCTTAAACAAATAAATACATACAAATAAATAAACAATTCTGTTGTAACACTAGTAGTCCTTATTTAGTCTGTACTTAGCAACTGAGGGGAACTACTCCCACCTTTCCCTTCCTTGGCTTCATACTCAAGCATAATTGAGCCTTTTTAAAACTATGGCATGGAGTATATATATACTGTTGCTCCCCATACCCTCCAAAGACATCAAGCCTGCCCGAGAAGACTCAGATATTAATACAGGGGCTCTGTGAATTTCTCCTTGGTTTTTCAGTGTTTGTTTGTACTGCTTTTAATTAGCGTGTTGATTGCCTTTCCCATGACATCCGTCTTGCCTCATGGGGATGTGGAATGAATGCTTAGAGTAACAGCATATGTCATTTAAAGAGAGAGCCCAAACAAACAGCAAGATGTTTTTAGTGTATCCAGATTGCCATAATCATTGCCAATTTGGGAGACACTTGTAGCTTGTTTTTAAAAAAAAGGAGGAAAAAAAAAAGAAGATACTCTGGATTCTGAATACAGTCTATCCATGCAATGATTCTGTCTTTCCCTCCCAGGAAAATACAGTTTAGACAGGCAACAGAGCTAGAATACCCCTACATTTCTGTGACCCACATGTATATATACACTCTCCCCTACCTTTCTAATGCATTTATAGTGCAATCCTAAGGGTCACCCATGCAAGAGTAGCTGGGCACTGATGTACTAAGGGAGCTGCTAAGAACCTGAAGGTTGAGCAAATTGAAAATTAGAATAAAATACATTCATGTATGGTCTAGTACACATAAACAGGATTAAAAACTACAAACCAAAATATCATTAAAAACATAAGGCAACATTTAAACAACCAATATGTTTTATGCAGGCATCCATGATCAGAGCCCTCTGTCTTAGACGTGTCATTAGGCAGCTCTCAAAGGGAGAAGGTCACAGAGGGAGTTAGGAGGGAATGAATCAGGGAGGGCCACGGTGCCAGGAGGCCATGGCTTATGTTGTCCATCCACAAATTCAATGCTGTTGGCAGGCAACATCACTGGAGTGGTACCTGGCCTTGTGCAAGGGAAGCAGGGAGGCAGGTATGAGTTTTTCACCACTGCTCACCTGCCACTGTATGTGGTCTCTCCTTTGGGTTGAGCCCCCAGAGATAGGATAGCTGTGAGAGGTATGCAGTGAGACATGCTAGACACACAGTATGGGCTATGCTCTTTCCTTTGGGTGTTGGCAATAAGTGCTGTCCAGAGCCCACTAAGTGCCCTTTCTATGCTTCCCCCTCTACACACACACCAGAGTGCCATGCTCTCGGTCTAAGAGACCTGTGCATGCACACAACATGATGAGCTCCTGGATGGGAGTTTGTGAACCTGGAGGGGAAGTAATTGAGTGCTGGGAAGGGGCTCGTTGCACCCATAGTGGCATTCTGTGTTCCTCTTGGCCTTTTGAACATGACTGCACCAGTGGAGGGCACTCAGTTTTTTTGTTTGCATAGGCACCTATGGACTACACTATGTTTTTTCCTGGCATAGTTTTCTGCCACTGATGGATGTTTCCAGGCTGAAATGGCTTAGGAGGCCAACTGCCTACAACTATAAACCCATGCTTTCCCTCTTCTACATCACCACAGGGAACTATGCCACTGGCCAATTGACAGGTAGCTTCCATCACACTGTGACAATGCTGAGAGGGGTGGAGCTGGGGTGCGGCACCAGAATACCTCTGATTTATGCTGGCATATTTGAGTTATACCAGTGTAATGCCTTGTGGGCTTTCTCGGCATTTTCACTCCCCACCACCCAACACTGCACAGGTCTCCATTGTTTTTACTACTATAAACTAGTCGAACTACCTCAATGATTTATTTTTTAGCTGTGTTACAAAGTACAATCAGCTGATTTAGGGACTGTAATCCCTACCCATAGGTGAAGGCATATATCCATGGTACTAGGAAGACAGCATGAGTAAATTGCAACTATTGTTCTTTTCAACTGCAACCTCTTTCAGTTTTTTAGATACATGATAAGAAGAAATGAGAAACTAGTGATATTAAAAAGTATGTAGAATTACATACACATGGAGCTGCATGGCCATAACAATGAAAACAAATTACAAATATGAGTACTATAATCCATCAATTGTTGAGCACTTTTAATCCCACAGGAGGAGGGAGAGAAGCATACCTTTTACTCTTTGAGCAAGATAATAGAGATTAAAAACAGCTTAACTTTTGACTGGGCTTTGCTGCATGTAAACATTTGATCTACTTGCACGCTCCTCTTACCCAAGAATCAGATTAGGTTCTTTTTACATTGAAAGTTATGGCTTTGGGGGATATAAGCATCTTTCAGTAATCACAAAGTAGTGTTTTGTAAATACAAATAAGAGAGCAACACCAAGATGGTTATCTCAGGAGCCTTCTGCTGGACTCTGAAAAAGAACCAGGACTTTCTCCTTAGTCTTCTGAAAGCAAGAAAATGCCTTCAGGAGGGTAACAGCAGCAACAGCAGTTCTGACTGTAACATATTAATTATTAATATGTGTTGTCTTTACCTGGATTTCAGTTTTACCTGGATTTTTGGTAAGACTTTTGATAAGGTTCCCCGTGATGTTCTGATGGGTAAAATGGAGGACTGCAGACTGGATTATCAGATGGTTAGTTGGACAGGGAACTGGTGAGAAAACCACACCTGAAGAGTAGTTGTCAATGGTATTTCATCAGATTGGAGGGAGGTGAGCACTTGGGTGTCAAAAGGCTTAGTTCTGGGTCTGGCACTTTTCAAAATTTTTATCAGTGATCTGGATGAGGGACTATTCATTAAATTTGCAGATGACACCAAATTGGGAAGAGTAATGAACACCCCAGAAGATAGAATTCAACAAAATCTGAACATGCTTGTGCACAAACTATTGGGCATATCCTTCCCCATTCTGCCTTCACCACTTCCCTGGTTGCTATTTGCACCATTCTTTAAGTGCACAAAATGTTAACCGAACAGTGATTTATGGTTGTGAGCTGTTTTTTCATGCCCCTTATTGCTGTCTGACTGGCTAATAATTAACAGCAAAAGCCATAAGACTGTGCACACTCTTCTTTTTTGCACAATTAAATATGAACTATACATACTACCTTGTGATTTTTTTGACCCTGCTGACTGCAATTGATGAACAGACTAGAAGGCAAACTGGCAAGGAATAAAGCATCCTTAAGCACCAACAGAAATTGCAGACAGGATTCCATGTCAATTTCCTATAAATATTGCTCCAATATCATTTTATTTCCTCCACTAGGTATGAGAAGCACTAAGGGGGAGCAAGGAGAGCTACCCTTTTCCAGCTCTGTTGCTCACTTTACAGGCTGGGTGTTTGAGTACAAAGACTGTGTCTCTTTTGCCTCTTTCCAGGCAATACACCACCATGGGTAGAAGCAAGAATGGAATTAATTCGCAGAGCAGAGATAACTATGACCAATAGCAGTAGACACCTCTGTGCATCTAGTTCTTCTAATGTCAAGTTGCCAACTCTCTAGTTCCACTCTGGCTACAGCAACATTGTGAATCACTTATAGACATGCAATGATATGGGCAGCTGTATCTGGGACTCTGTGGTCTGTCAATGAAATTTTGAAAGGCACAGGAACCTAGCTAGAGAGCCAGCTTGGTGTAGTGGTTAGGAGTGAGGACTTCTAATCTGGCATGCCAGGTTCGATTCTGCACTCCCCCACATGCAGCCAGCTGGGTGACCTTGGGCTCGCCACGGCACTGATAAAACTGTTCTGACCGAGCAGTGATATCAGGGCTCTCTCAGCCTCACCCACCTCACAGGGTGTCTGTTGTGGGGAGACGAAAGGGAAGGCGACTGTAAGCCGCTTTGAGCCCCCTTCAGGTAGAGAAAAGTGGGATATAAGAACCAACTCTTCTTCTTCTACAGCAAGAGAACTGACAACCTCATTTGTCTAAGTTTCTGAACTTTACCTCAAAATTGTTCTAGAAATGCTTGGATTACTTCACAGCTGTGTCTCTGTTTCAATGGGGCTTGGTAGAGAGGGATCCTCTGCTAATACTCTGCTTATGACTATAACCTCAGCTGCCTTCAGCATGGGATTCACACTTGGAGAGCATTAAAATGATATTCCACGGCCTCCACAGTTGTGTTCTAGGGTCAGGCTTCTCAGGGTTCACAATCTACCTGATCATTCCTGAGGTGTGGTAAACCATGCAGACCTCATGACAGGGAGAGATGATAGAAAAGAAGAATTGCTAGATTGAGTAGAAGCAGACAGTGGTAATCAGTTTTATTAACCCAACAGAAAGAAGGCAAGGGGATGTTCTATGTCCAGGACTGCCAATCAACTTAAGTCAGAATTTGGGTGTTGTGGTTGGATTGGCTGTGATACCTTCCCCAGGGGTCCATCTGTTAAAAGGATGAATGTATACAGGAGGGGATATTTTTTACTGTTGTTTCATTTATAGTTTATCTCTCTCACTGGGACCCATGTTTATTTTTTTTAAACATACCTTTCAGTCAGTCAGTAGATGGTTTACAAAATATAGCATCTTATATCTAACAGCAAAGCACATTGCAATTGGGGGTACTTAATTAACTGAATTAGGGTAATTTACAAAGTAGTAAGTTTTTAAAACATTCATTGGATCTCCAGGTTTGCAGAAAAATCTGAAAAAAATCTGAAAACGTTTTTTAAAGGCAAGGGGCTGTGAATCTCCCTCAAAGACAAGATTATTATTATCTGTTCTCAAAAATAAGACAATTATCTGTTCAGTACTTATCTGTTCAGATAAACATTCCTCGTGCTGCAGATGAGTAGGGAAGAAGATGCTACTAGTGCCACTGAAGGGCAGCCTGAGGAGAGGAGGAATTTAGAGGAACTCATCTCTATTTCTGCCAAGAAATATGAAGGCATGGCACCTTCCAATCAATGTCTCCCTCTTTCCCTGAACCTTCACAGCAGAGTTTACCCAATGTAACTGCAGGGAGGAGGGGACAGAATGGGGGTGGGGAGGGATGCCTTGCAAATGGACTCAGAGGTGGTGTGTGGGGGAAGTTGAATTGCAACAGTCATGCCATAGGAAGAGCAGCCAGGTGTGATCGGGGAAACAGCAGCCATGCTAGCGACTGGGATAGATGGTGGTATATAAATTAAATAAATAAAATTAGTTGTTAAGAGAAGGAGAGACAATAGGTGAGGGAGTAAAGGGGGGAAGAAAAGAGACTGTGTGTGCTGGGGGATTTCTTCCCTCGTGCATACATGGGATGTGGCGGGGCATGCTGCCCCATTGCTAGGAACTGGTGGCAGCCTGGCATAGCCGCTGCTGTGCATAATCGGTCACAGAAAAAAAGCATAAAGTAAGAGAGAAGGAGGGGGTTGAAGAAAGAGATTGCGATAAGAGATGGGGGAGAGGGGAAGAAGTAAAGATAGGAGGGATGGGATTGCTGCCCAAACAAATTCATTGTGGGTCCCCACTTATTTGAATCTAACTGCAAATATTCCTAGTAAGACAAATAATGTGGTTGAGCTCAGATTGCAAAAATGGGGGGGGGGGATAAAATATGCAAATATTCCTGATTAAAACAACAAGACAATCAGTGAAGGAAAGACTTTATTCCTAATAAAGCTCACCTCTTGAGCTGAATCATCATACCACAGCTTTGCTCCATCTACAAGAATCCCATCTTAAACAATTTGGTTTTACAGGTTTTACATATTTAGTGAAACAATAAAAGCACAAGGACCTTCCTAATAGCCTCAGGTAGACTGTTCCCCAATGTAGGAAATACCACACAGAATGTATGTGAATGAGCAATTGTCGACTTTTCAGCATGTTACTTTCAGAAGGCTTGCTTGCTTACTTATTTACTAATTTATCTATGTTTTAATTTATGATTTGATTTTTTTTTATACCACCCCTCCACACTAGTGGGATTTGGGCAGTTAAAAACAATAAATAAAAACATCATGTAATATTAAAAACACAATAAAATGCTCAGGTCAACAGGGTTGTTATAGCAGGAGAAGTGATTCTGTAGGTATGTGGATTCAGTGCCTTTAAGGACTTTGTAGGTGATAGCTAGCACCTTGAATTGAACCTGGCAACTGATGGGACAACAACCAAATTACCAATCAATATTAATTTTTATCTCCATCTGTAGACATCAGAAGCATGGTACAAGGTTCCCATTGGGCATGCCAAAGTCCTTCCAGCCATTTTCCTTTCTGTATTCTTTTCTCTAGTTTGGTGAAGCTGGCATTAGTATGCATGGGTTGGTTCCTGTCCAACACAGGAGTGTCAATGGCATGCCCCTCCATGATTGGTGGGGTTTGTCATTCTTGATATGAATCCTCAGCTATTTAAATTAGTGTGACATTTTGAATTTTTTTTCTCTCTTGAGAAAGCATAGGATGGCAACCAGCTCAGCTGGCATTGCACTGGTACCATTGACTAAGCTGTCAGTTGTCCATTTTAGATATAAAAGTATAGAAATAGCTCATGTTTTTTTTCTTTTTTATTCCTATGTTGGAGTTTTATAGTTTTGATCTTTCTTTGTGTTTTGGTGTTTTAAAAATATCTTGTGTGACATTGCTTTAGTGCTCTTATTGCTTCTAATAATGCTACTTTATCAAAAAAATGTATCAGTATACAGTTATAGCTTATTCAGCTGTGTACAAATAAATCATATTTGAGTGGTTGTAACTCATTTCTATTAGTTTGTATAAAATGATATTTTTCCTGACTATGATTTTTTTCTGATTAGTACAAGGAGAGTTTTGGCCAGGTATATTGTAGCTGCGAAAACAAATTATAGTTTTGGTAATGCATTCATCACACAATAATGGACATTCTGTGTTTACCCAAGATACTTCATAAACCAGACTATACTACAGGTGAAATTATCACTTTTCCCTTCATCCTCTGTGATTTTCTTTAAATACAAATAAAGCAGTTGAGTGGGATGAAACCATTCTTAAAAGTCTCTTTAGATGAGATGTCCCACTGTGTAACTATGCATCTAGTGTTGCCTTACAAGAAAATGGAGTTTTGCAATATCTGCAATTATTAAATGTAGTGGCATACTTTGCTGTCCACAGGGAGTTAAGACGTACAAAGCAGAGCCCCAAATTATCCATGGAGTAAGTCTATCAGACCATTCCAGTTTATTCTGGCTATGAATTCTCCTGCTGGTAAAAATGCAGTGAGTGTCTACAGTGCACAGCAGTGATGCATTTCTCTGCAAGAGTCTCTGAAGAGGTCCATGTAAATTGAAAGGAGAGGAGAGGCTTGGCAAAAGAAGCAGAATCAATCTTGATTTTGCTTCAAGTATATGAAACTCTGGGAAGTGGTCCAAGAATGTGCTCTTCAACACTGGTGAGGTGAGCAGTAGCTTCCAGCCTCTCTGTTCCACCTTTTGGCTTCAGCAGTAGGAATAATTGCCTGCTGAATATTCTGCCTTCTGCTTCTTTGAGGTCGGCATCTCTCTGTCCAGTTTATCCACAGAGATCTTTCCCTTCATGAGTACATATATTGGCTTTGGTTTTTTTAAAATAAATATTTTATTATCATTTTCAACTTACTGTTAGCAAGATCAAAGCATACACATTAGATTGTAGGCTATGCATGCTTCATGAATGAAATATTAATAGTTCAGTGATGAACTGAGTACCAGTTGTATAAAAGGTTGTTCCAAACATATTATATATTGTAGAATCACAGCACATATATACTTCTGTGCTATTTGAGTTGCGGTTCAAGGACCTGTTGGGGTACAGCATGGAGAAGGAACAAACAGACTTTTGGGGACATAAAATTGTCCTCAGCTTTATTAGCAATTGGACAAGGAGCATTGGCACAGCATAGGGATGGATTCAGAATTGGACAACCTGCCCCTCCCCCCAAAACCAGCCTGCTGGGAGCAACAAACCTTGGAATAGCTGCTAAGTGGTTCTGCTTGCCGCTTGATGGTGAAAGCCATATGTACTTACCCGCAGATAAATTCTGGAGTCCTGCAGAGGGGCAACAAACAACAATAACAACAAAACCCTTTCCTTGCAAATATGTTATCATTTTAAATAAATAACGGGGTTTCACAGAAAGTAGTTGAAGATAGCACTAGTCCATTTATCCTTAACAATTTTGCTTATTAACTGATTTCCCCCTATAGGTTATAGCACATCCAGATTATTTAATAGAGCTATGCATGTTGTTACAGCCATGTATTTGGCCATGTCTATAGATCTTAATTTTTTTGACCACACCATCAAATATTTTGCTCTTACCTCAGACTTTGCCATTCTTTGGTATGTCTTGTTCTGTGAATTCTCCTTCATTTTTCTTGCATTAAAATCTTAATATCTCGTAATACAGAGATGCTATAAAAGTATCTGTAAAGATATGTCTTCTGTTTCTTTTTCAACATTGGAATTCTCCAAAGTTTTCTTTCCGAGTTTGAGTATAAGCTTTTGGGCATATGCACATGTTGTGCCCCCCTTCAAGGATCGCTGCCTTGCCATGGCAAGGGGGCTTGTGTAGCTCAGTGAAGCTATGAGCTATGCTGTGCAGGGCCACCCAAGACGGACAGGTCATAGCTGAGATGCTTTAAAAGACGCTTGCTCCTGGGGAGGAAAGCTATGGCAAATCTAGACAACATCCTAAAAAGCAGAGACATCACCCTGCCAACAAAAGTGTGTTTAGTCAAGGCTATGGTATTCCCAGTTGCAATGTATGGCTGCGAAAGTTGGACCATAAGGAAGGCCGAGCGTCAAAGAATTGAGGCTTTTGAACTCTGATGCTGGAGAAGACTCTTGCGAGTCCCTTGGACTGCAAGGCGAACAAACCGGTCAGTCCTAGAGGAGATCAGCCCTGCCTGCTCCTTAGAAGGCCAGATCCTGAAGATGAAACTCAAATACTTTGGCCACCTCATGAGAAGGAAGAACTCCCTGGAGAAGAGCCTAATGCTGGGAGCGATCGAGGGCAAAAGAAGAAGGGGACAACAGAGAATGAGGTGACTGGATGGAGTCACTGAAGCACTAGGTGCAAACTTAAATGGACTCTGGGGAATGGTAGAGGACAGGAAGGCCTGGAGGATCATTGTCCATGGGGTCGCGATGGGTCGGACACAACTTCGCACCTAACAACAACAACATGTTGTGCATACACACAAAAGCTTATACATAGGATACAACTTTATTGGTCTCAAACTTTGTTCTGCTCCTTCAGACCAACATGGCTACCCACCTGAATCTCCTTTCAAAGCTCTTTCTAATAATCTCATCCTGATTTAAGATGGCTTGTACAAATACAACTTTTAATCTAAATCCTATTGTTAAAGGCAACATTTAAAAGAAGCCCTCACAAGTTGCTTAGTGAGCAGTTCAGTGTATTTTACTAGTACCATCTCCCTAACAATCTCAATTGTTTTTAATCAAATACAACAAAGCAAAATACTGTGCAATATACTGCAATTTGGATTCTTTCTTCTCCCAGACAAATTTATGCTTTTTTAAAGGCCAGATTCTAGAGCCCTGAAAATTCTAGACACCAAGATCTTGTTCTCAACCATCACTCTGATAAGTTTAACTTTTTTACCTCTTTAGGCCACTTGTGGCCACATATATGGGCCCTCCTCTTATTTGTTCACCCATAGCAGGGATACTCATCAGTTGTTCTCAGCAGGAGCCTCTATTAATCACTGAAGATGCATATGTGCTCTCTGCTAATGCCTCTCTCCCTCCTCATTGGAACTCTCTGGCAAAACTGGCTGCCACCAGCAGATATCTGAGGCAATTAATTAAGATGTCATTTATAGGCCCATTGGGTGACCTTAATTAAACTGTAAAATGGTGAACACTAATAAGAAAGATGATATCCCTGTAGGTGGCAAATCAAGTGTATTAACCTCCCAGTAAGGAAGCGTACTTTCATTTGATAGAGAAACAACCAAAGCAATGGAGCAGTGCTGCTCCTCCCCCTCCCCCATCATGTGTGCATAGGATGCACAGCTGGAATCATGCTATGGCAAACTAATGTATATGCTTAGAACTTCCTATAAGCCAGTTCTTGGTTATGCAAAGCTCTTGTTGATGAGCACAACCTGTTTCTTCTTAATTTAGTTCCATGTCAAAATCACATTGTGCCAGTGGCACTGCAACTAATCAGAGTCTCTCCCTGCCAGTGCTTTGGGTGTCCCCCAAACTAGTCTCTTAAATGACACTCCAATGTACAAACTGCCCAAATAGACATCCATCTTTTATTAATGCGGATCATGAGAAGTAAGTCAATGATTTACTCTGAAGATTTCTAACATGCAACAGATTCTCTCTTTGATGTATTGAACTAAGATTGCCAAATTTGCCTGGCTAACTAGTAGACTACGGAAGAAGTGGGCTAATGCTACATAGCATCCTTGGTCAACTTCTTCTGTTGTTGTTTATAGATATAATTTTAAAAATCTGAAGACCTTATTTATTCTTTTGAAAGTCTTCAAAATTTTAATGTAGAGGATTGACCTGATTTTAATCATTTTGCAATTTTTGTTTTGCTTTTTGTATCTATTGGTCAATGACTGTGAATAAATGATTGACTGATACATTAAATTCCTTGCATAAAACATAAGTTACTAACTTCACTGAAAGTTGCTGGATTGGAATGAATATGAAGCAAAATGGGATGTGGCCAAATTTTTTTTTTTGGGGGGGGGAAGACTAATTTCATAGTGTGGCCTCTAACAACCCATTCCCTTATGAGGAAGACCATGACCCTTCACAAACATCAGAGTACCACACATAGAAGACCCACAAAAGCACAGAAAGTAGTTGAAGAAAGTATTTGTGGCTTTTTTCTGTAAGGAATTGCAGAAGCTATTTTCACTTCTCTTCCAGATAAGTGCATGATGCTTGCCCAGTTTCTTTCCCCATACTCAGGTAACAGTGAAAATATCATTCTAAAATTGCACTCTGAAATAGATTTCATCCCTTTCCTAACCAGCCTTCCCTTCCTTGACCCTCCCCCTCAATTTCTTACGCTTCCACAGATTTAATTTCAGACAAGTGAAAGGAACTCCTGTGATTTGTCCATTTAGTCTGAGAGAAGCAAGGTTTCTTGTCTAGTGGAATCAAGCATGAGGATAGGAGTACTGATAGCCATTAAGCCTGGAGAGGCAATACTAAATCAGCTGTTTTGGGGCTCTATAGGTGTAGGGGGTTGCCTGTCATATCTGATATTTGGTCCAATGTCACAGCAAGGCATGGCTCCTAGTCATCAGTAGTCTAACTAAGCAGCCCTCAGTCTGGTAACTGAGCATCATTAAATTCAACACATTGCACTTCGATTATAGGTCATGGATTTTATAGTGTTTGAAGGTGGCTTGCCATTGCCAGCCTCCGCATCATGACCCTAGCGTTCCTTAGAGGTCTCCCTTCCAAATACTAGCCAGGGTTTGCCCCGCTTAGCTTCTAAGATCTGAAAACTTGGTTACCTCGCTGTTATCCATGAGTCCAACTCATTTAGAAAAATATCAACTGGCATCAAGCCTAGTACAAAATCTTTTGAACATTCTTGTTTACACTATGACAGCTTCTCACTTATTCATCTTGTTCCTCCTTTTAGTTAGGGATATTTAGACACCTGCCAGTTCAGCTCATATCCTATTTGCCAATCACAACAGGGAATCAGATGCCTGAAAAACTGCTAATCTGTTCATTGACCCATTCCTGGCTGTTCAGCAGGTTACACCAATTGTTCCTTTCTAATAGAACACTGCTGCCCAATCAGCTTTTCTCACTTGCACATTCTGCCATAACCTTGTGCAATTCTACTCCCTCCCATCCTTCATGCACTACCTCTTGTGCTTGGCAGGCAGTTTGATTGTACTGTCTATTTAAACATATATATCGGTTGTACGTTAATATTTTAAAAAATCATATGTTTGGTGTTCAGCTAAGTATTCCACAGCACTATTAATGGGTGCCAATTTGCCTGGGTCAGCTACATTTTTGTACATTTACAAGTTTGCTAAAAAGATGGAAAGCTGTTTGCAAGGAATTTGACTCATTTCATGCTGAACTGAACAGACCTGGTGATCAGCTCACATCTAATTGACAGAGATGAACACTGTAAACTTGACTGTTGAACATGTTCCCTATGAATTTTGCAACATCCCTATTTTTAAACTAGTTTCCACTCTATAAGAGGCCTGCTCTTATTCTCTAATGGCTATGTTTTTTTTAGCTTTTCTTTTGTTGGTTGGAATTTTCAAATCTAGCCACCAAACAACTGCTAGCTGATAGGCTTATCATCTAAAAATGTAGACAAAGAATATATTGTATTTTTTAAAAATCTTCTTTTAAAATGGATTAATAGTAGAGAAAAGAGTACCTACATTATTATGCAGTGACTCAAAGGATAATTTACCCATTTAACAAATTATTTTGTGCATTTTTTTGGGGGGGGGGATGAATCCCACTGTAAAAACCTTAGCACAACTATTCCCATACTCCACAGGTATAATGAGAAACAGGATCCTAGGTTCTTCTCCCTGTAATGGCCACAGAGAAAATCAGAGTCTATAAATGAGAAAATATAGAAGAGGCAGCAGAAAGAAGACTGGTAATTAGTAACTTATATGGATGTGTCTGAAAAAGGCTCATTTTTAGAGCCAGGGTCATAGGGCTGTGTGACAGAGCAGTGGATTCCCTTTGTATGGCAGATAGAATATGCAGTGATATCAAGTTTCTCTCACTTGATGTTATATATAAAGCTTATGCAGAGGGCTTTGTTCATAGAACAAAAATGCAGTGAAGTGTTTGTTTCTCACTGTTGTACATGATGATCTCACAAAGTGGAGGAACAAGACTTGAAATCAGTGTGGATGCTGGCCACTGCATGATCCCCTTGCCACTTCGTGGTAGAAGCCAGCTGGCAGTCCCAATGCTGGGTATTCAGCTTAAGTGGCTCCTCCCCAGGCCCCATAAGGAGTCCCCAAAATGCGGGAGGTAAGCACATAGGCACATCCGCCCACACACAAAGGATTGGTACCAATGCTGCAAGCCTAGGGTCAAGACTGAAGTATACATCACAGGTGTGATCAAATTAATAATGGGGATGTTTACACCTTCCTTAATTGTATTCCTTGCAAACTCACTGGGTGAAATCATGGTTCAATGGAGATTTTCCTCTGCTAGAATTATGCCAAGATTTTATATGTGGCCCAACTTTTTGTGGCCAAATTTTATCACTGAGGTGGTCCCATCTGGAAAGCTCATTGACAACCCTCTTTCAAAAAGCCACATTGTATTAAATGGGTGGGGTATTATATATCAATGCCTTGGTCTTAGGGACCTTCTTCATATGATTTATGTGGTACTAGCCATGGTCCAGGCATGCAGAGGCAACAAGGTTCATGGAGACTGTATGAGCCAATTTTGTATGAGACAATTTTGGAAAAAAGTGCCCTGCCCTGCTGTTGGCAGGTCCTTTTTTCTCTTGCCTGGAGTCTGTTTCCCAACATCATCCTCTGGCTTGAGGAGGGAAGCCCCCCCCCCAAAGTATCCACCAAGGACACATTTACATGGCTAATGGATACCAGGAGAGCCAGCTTGGTATAAGGCTGTCTCTAATCTGGAGAGCCGGGTTTGATTTCTACACTCCTCCACATGCAGCCAACTGGGTGACCTTAGGCTAGTCACAGTCCTCTCAGAGTTCTCTCAGCCTCACCTACCATACAGGGTGGGGAGAGGAAGTGTTGTGGGGAGAGGAAGGATAGGTAATTGTAAGCCACTTTGTGACTCCTTTGGGTAGTAAAACATAGGGTACAAAAAAAACAGCTCTTTTTCTTCAAAATTTCCCTCTGCAGACTTGTGATCTCGGATAGCCAACTTCTAACATTTAAGCCATCTCCCTTATCTCTATGTCATATCTCAAATGCTTTATCAGTAGCCTACCATATTAAAAGTCACAGAGAGACTGAGCAGCATCTGTAATGGATGTATTCCCTATATCTTGAACAGAATTTCAATGGCCTTCTTAGTCATTAAAGCTAGACTGAAAGGACTGTTATACTATCCAGAATGTCCTGACATTGTTCGGCCACCACTCACTCAACTACCTTCCTCTGTAGTCGAACAAAACCTACTTCTCCAGAGAATGCTTCTTTAATCATGTCCTTATCTCAGCCTCTTTCAAGGAGGTCAAAAAGACCTCCTCTGCTAGACTCATTATGCATGATGGCAGCTACGCTGCAGTGCCGTTGTAGCGGGACCAAAAGCCCCGCGGTCCCCCTTGTATACCCGGAGGTGGATCTCTGCCAGCTGTGCCGGTGCAATAGCCCCACACACACAACGTGGGGCCGGAAGCACTGCTAAGTGGCGGCAGTGGCGGCAGTGGCTGAGGGGGGGATTGGGGCAGGCCCCCCCACTGCAGGATGGTGGGGAGCAGCATGCTGATCTCCCACCATGGTGGGGGTGTGGGGTTTGCCCCTGTCAGCTCTGTGGCTCTGCGGGGCTGGCAGGGGTGAGAGGCGTCCTTGCAGGGACGCCATAGGTTGTGGTAGGAGCCAGGCCGAAAGTCGGGCTCCTCCAATTATGCACAGGGTTCGGTCAGGCCAGCCCTGGCCTGTGCCCTCGGGAGTCCCAGGACTCCAGAAGAACCCATGTTTCATTAACGCAGGTCTTCCAAGGGCCTGGGTCAGGCCGGGCCCTGGATGGTGGTAACGTTGGGCATAATTGGGGATTTTCCCCGGGTCCTAGAAAGAAATTAACCATGGCCATCAAAGGCATCCTGACTACCTCCAAACCAGATTTTAATAGTCAGGCATCTAAATGGCAGGCAGTGGCCTTCACAGCACTGAGGGCCATATCAACATTTCTGAGGAAGAGTAAGTCAAAACTGGCATCCAAGTCTGAACAGATACAAAAGATTTTAACAGAAAAAAACAGCTTTTAAAAATTATCACAGCTAATAGCCAATTTTCAGTTACTGTGGGCCTCACACCTGCCAGTTATTAGCTGACAAATTAGCTCAAGCAGCTGAGATGGATATGATTTAACTGATGCTCTAGTGTGAGAGAAGTCATTCTTCTTTGTCACTGTCACTGCCATGTCATAGACTTTCTATTTCATAGCACACTCTGTCAGATTCAGCCTGAGATTTCTGCCTCCAGCATCCTAGAAAGCTGCTAACATTGTTTAATTTCACCAGCTCTAAAGGAAGTCATGGAGCTTGGTGTCTATTTGGGGAAGGAGAGGACACTAGAGAGCAATTCTGCTCAGCATTACAGACCTCAACTAGGGCTTCAGCAGAGTTGCTTCTCTGACTGCCAAAATCCATCTGTGTATTTCAGAATCCTATTGGACCCATCAGCCCTTAAAGGATGATCCTACCACTTCTGTTAGGAGAAGGGGAGATGTGTGTTTCTCATAATTATGGCTTAACAATGTAGAACTGATATTGTCTTGAGAAATTCTGATGAAGGTATACTTTTTCAGATCAATTTTATGTTGACTTGCATGAAAAAAGAGACATACTGTTCTTACTGTGACTTACAAAATCCTGATAGATTGCACATGCATCATTGGATTACCTTTGTTCTTACTGTTTCTTTTCTCTGTTAAATGTTTGAATTTTTCTGTCCCTTTCCCCTTATAAACTACTGAAGTGTATACAGGAATAGCTGTACTCAACAAGCCAAACTGATACCATCCAGATGAAAGAAAACGCTACTAGAAGAATACAATTCTGATCAAAGTACTCTGTGCCAGAAGGGGATGTGAACACATTATGGTTTTAATTAAACCCTAGAGAGAAATGGTCTAGTCATTACTTTTGCCATAAATATCAGCATTCTTATGGTGAATTTCATACCTCTCAGGAAAGTTCTGGGAATTGGGGGCACTGTCTAGTTCCCAACCCATGAATTGCTCTTAAAGTGGATTATGGGTTAGAAAACTAGCCCAGACCAAGGCTGTAAAGTGTGTTCCATGATAAAGCTAGGAGGTATGGGTCATCTATGTGCAAGGATATATTTCTTCATGCATTGAATAATTTGTAGAATTCACTGGCTTAGGCTTGTACATCTTTCATTTCCTCCCTTAAGTAACAGGTTGTTTGTTAGTGAAATGTGTTTGTACTTCACATATGCATTTGTTTCCTTTCTGCAGTGCCTCTATTTTTATTTACCTGATTTAACATGGTTTCCTTTCTGTTACTTCAATAAATTAATTTTTGGGTTTAATAATGCTAAAATATTTAAATATGAAAGTCTCTTTTCCTGGTGTATATGCAGAAGTTCAGAATGCTCCAGGAGAAGGAAGGAAGGAAGGAAGGAAGGAAGGAAGGAAGGAAGGAAGGAAGGAAGGAAAGCAAAGTTAACCATCATAGAATTGTTGAGGTGGCAAACTACCATTTCAACATACACAGGGCAGATCTTACAAATGTACAAATATGGAAGCACAAATCTTCCCATGATGCCATTATTATCCATAGCAATATTACCTCACCCCACATTCTTGTTAGGTAATGTGAAATGACTTTAAACACCCCCCCTTTCTTGACCAAAAAGACTTGTGGCAGCTGGAGAAAATATACATTAAGAACTAGACAGTAATAAATACATGATTAGGAGGAAGTGATAATTGACTAAAAACAATCTCTTTTCAAACAAAATCATTTCCCACTCTGCAAAATGTATTTGAAATCTCAACGAAAGTACCCCTAACAACAACCAATTTGTATGTTAATGTACTGTTTACATATACACAATGCATTTTCCAATTTGCAGGCCAGCTTCTCAGAGTTCCATCTGAGATGAAAGGGCTTACTGAATTTGAGATAATTATATAAGGAAGAGATGGTGTGGTGGCTGGGATTCATGCATGTCAAAACCCAGAAGTGCAAGGGGGAGGGGGAGGGGAGGAGCCATAGCTGAGAGTCAGTTGTAGAGCAGCTGCTTGGCATGCAGAAGATCTCAGCTTCAGTCTTTGGCATCTTCAGTTAACAGTGGGTGGGTGGCAGTGGGTGATCACGAAGATTTCTACCTGAAACCCTGGGGAGCATCTGCAAGTCTGAGCAGACAATACTGATTTTGGTGAACCAATGGTCTGATTCAATATGAGATAACTTCATGTTTTCTCATGTGTGTTCATCTGGAGGCCAAGAGATTGTGAAGTGTGGCCACCAGTTCAATGCATAGGGGGCATTGTGAGTTGGTGTGCTTTCCTGAGTTGTCACATCCACAGCTTTGAAATCCAGTGATTTTCTCCCACTGTGTGTTATTCTCCTCTCTGTGGCCTTGTATCAATCATGCAGCTCCTGCCCTACTTTGCCCTGCATCATCACTGTTTTGCTGCTTCTTGACACAGCTGAAAGGAATGGCTTTGATGATTAATGTAATCTGCTGACGTTTGAAGGCAGCAGTTGGGTCATTCGGTGAGCAGGAATTTTCGAGAGGACATTTTGCCTCTTGAGCAAACGTGGTCTCGAGTTTGCTGAGTCAGGAGCAGAGGTGATCGCTGTTTAAAAAGCAATGCCATGTTGGAAACATTCAACTCAGACATTTTGACAGTCAGTGAAGCAACGAGGTGACTGCCTGAGGGATTTCCAGGTACTGTCTGCTAGCTCCCTGCCCTTGATAGAAGGAGACCTGCCTCAGCTAAGGAATCAGACGAGTCAGGCGGGTCACGGTGGGGAGGAAGACTGCCTTTGAGAGTCAATTACCATACAGTGGTGGGCCTTTCTATCATTTCCAGCTTTAGAGACCTGAGGTGACTCACAGCCCTTGAAATCTCTAGGTTTATTTTCAGTTGTGGTGACTAGTCCTATTATTTATAATCAAATCACATGACAGTCCAAAAATGCAGGTTTTAGATGAGAAGCTTAGCGCAATTCTCTTTCTTGTTCTTCTCTGGCAGCAGACCTGTTTTCCTCTAAAGAAGTATGACTTCATATACCATTAGAGCAGATAACTTATGCACAATAAGCCCACTCACATCACAGTGGAAATATTTACCACAAGACTATGAAAAGGCCTTTTCTTGCCTTTGAAATACCAGCCACATTGACTCCCCCCTCAGTTATTCTCCCAACTTTTGTTCATTAGTCAGGCTGGCTAATTTCTTGAGGTAGAAACAACAGTTCTCCTGGCCCTTTTATTTTATATTGAACATTACAAAAAAAGAGATCTACTCATTGTTAGAGTCATTTATAATTGGACAAGAATGCTGTGCAATCTGCCTGATTCCGTAGCAAGGGGACATGTTACTGGACCAGAATGATGATTCAGACCAGAATGATGACCCATACATACTTTTGGGCAAGAATTTGGCCAGATTTATGTCAATGAGAGTAGGTGATGCATGGACAGATCCTGCCATCTTATGGCCAACTGACCGCAAAGAAGCCCTTTGCAAGCAACCTGACCTCAGAGCACCAACCAACATGCAGCCTGAGCTCATGGGTGTCAATGCCTGCTTGCACTGGGAGGTGGCAGGCAAGTTGGAAACCTGTGGACATCAACCTCTATTAGGTTCCCACTGCCACACAGAAATGTCAGTCAGGCAGCCTCTAACCCCCACCTCCATTCCAAGGTGGCCCCTGTGGCTCAACATCCTCACAACCTTTTATGGAGGCCCACTCCCTTGGGGGAATCCAGTGTGCCAGCTTGGCCTCCCCCCAATATAGATCTGCCCCCATGCCTGAAAACTGCCACAGAGTGAATGTGAGAACCTCCATGCTCCTGCCAATACTCAAGCCTCCAGCCTGAACACTAGCATCCTTATCCCAAGCAAAGTACACCCATCACCTCCTCAGTCCACAAAACTGGCTAGGCTTGGACAGGCTTCTAGTGATGCAGGCCCAGATGTTGATGTCAATGAAGTCCATTGCAGCAGCTAGCTTGAAGTGAGCTAAGCTCCTGTGGTGT
This sequence comes from Paroedura picta, assembly GCF_049243985.1. Taxonomy (NCBI): domain Eukaryota; kingdom Metazoa; phylum Chordata; class Lepidosauria; order Squamata; family Gekkonidae; genus Paroedura; species Paroedura picta. The sequence goes on from NC_135372.1 coordinate 107,844,787, forward strand.
CTCATTGTGCTGCCTTGAGATGTTAACTGGGTGGCAGAACAAATGGCCTTACGGAAAACGGGGCGGGAAGCAATAATCACCACCAGGTGAAAAATGGGAAAGGAGACATGTCAACACAGCTGGAGAACTTGGTGTTGTCAGTTTTGGTCCCAGTGATTCATAGGAAAATATCATTTATGCTTTCTTTGTAGGGTTGCTACTTAACTGCTTTTAATACTCTCTTAAGGATGCTGTCCTACAGAAATAATTGAAACACCCAGGATATTAGACTGCATGATAATCACAGCTGTGAAATGGGGCCCACAAGGTGTCAGGGCACTCCACCACTCAAGAAATCCAATCATTATTAGAGTTCACCTTTGAGATCTCAGGAGCAACCATGCCCTCAGTATAAGGGGTAAATTAACCTTTAGAATCACAGGGTTGGAATGGACCAATGAAACAATGTTTTTCTTGTCTATTACCTCTGACTGTGCCACTTATTTTGATAACAAGAAAATGAGCTGCCAAGGCTGATGGTGCAAAATCAAGTTAAAATGTATTTTATTACTCAATTAAATTTCCAAAAATTCACTACCCATTTTGCCAATAGGTTTCATCAGGGAAATCAAATAAGCTATCGTATTAAAAATTAGAATCTAGGTCCTAAAACATCAAGCACATACAAAAGTGCTAGGACTTATTCTATCCTTGAGATTGCATGAGAAGACAAACTCCTTGTAAAGAACAGTTTTTTTCTGTGCCTAAATGAATGTTACCAACCTGTTTGTCTTGCAGTAGTTCTTCAAAAGATCAGTAGGTAATTGTCACTGGAAGTAGGTAATTGTCATTCTGGCATCCCCTTGACAAATCTCTCCCATTTTTTTTTTTTTTACAAAAGCGGATACAATTCTAAAGACATGTTTAACGCTTTAGATGTCAGTGTCTTTAGTCCAACAATCCAGCCTGTTTCTTATTTTAGTAGTAGCCTTTCAGTTGTGCAGGTTAATTCCTGCACAGCCCCAAAAATAAAATCAGGGGGTACATGGTAATTTTCAAGAATGTGTTTAGTCAATTGGTCACTTGTTCTTTTCAATTTTGTATTATTTTTTGTGTTCTGCTTTGTGTATACTTAAGTTTCTAGAACAAAATTTGAGTCCAGTGGCACCTTTAAGACCAACAAAGTTTTATTCAAGGTGTGAGCTTTCGTGGGCATGCTCACTTCCTCAGACAACAGAATAAGAATAATAAAATTACAGATATAAGGAGAGAGTAATTTAGTAGTAAATTAGTAAACAGCATCACAAAGACATACAGAAATATGCGGCATGATAATGAGATTGTGTAATTCCTTGCTAGAATAACAAAAGCACTCATTTAGGTTCAATTGTCATTCACAAAATCATAGGGGCAATAAAAATGTTAGTGATTAATGGCAGAGGCTTTATCAGTTGTGGAAAGAAGTAATTAAAAGAGACCTGTTGCTAGCCCCATCCATCTCCACCAAAGCATGGAAGCATCCACACAAGTGACAAGCCCTGCTGTGTTTGTTCTCCTGTCCAAATACCGGAGACTCTAAATTACATTATATACATACTTTATATACATTATATATATATATATATATATATATATATATATATATATATATATATATATATATATATATATATATATATACACACACATACATTATATACATTATATATACATTATATACATACATAAATTACATTATATACATATCACATTATAGTCCCATTGTCCCAAATGAAATGAAGAAGAAAACAGTATCCCTGTTGAGTCTCTCTCTTCTTACTCTCTTCTTATATCTGTACTCTTTTGATTCTTCTTCCTTTGTCTGGGGATGTGTGCATGCACATGAAAACTCACACCTTGAATAAAATTGTGTTGGTCTTAAAGGTGCCATTGACTCAGATTTTGTTCAGCTACTTCAGACCAACGTGGCTACCCACCTGAATCTGTCTTAAGTTTCTAGTTGTTTTTCCAGCATAAAGGTTTTGGGATGATATATATAACCTGTATAGAGTTGCATGTTGTATGTATTTTTTTTTCTTATCAGTTACAATTTCCAGAGGCAAAATGACCTTGAGGGTTAGTACCAGGTAAAACTGTTTGTTGAATAACACATGTTATTATAAAGTAGGCTCATTATGCACACATTGGATAATGCACTTTAGAAGTAGATTATCCTCTTCTGCACAGAAAAATCCAGTTGCAAAATCCAGTTGCACATTGAAAGTGCATTATCCAATGTGTTCATAATAGGCCCTAGATGTTCCCTCAGATTCTTAGTTCTCCTAAAGACAGTCATTGTTTGTTTGTTTGTTACCACAGAAAGGGATATTCTCTAGTAAATACCAATTTTTACGGATACGCTTTTTGAGACCCACCCATATTATTATAGGAAAGACTGCATATAACCTAATCACCAGCAGTGTTCTCTGTGTTCATGAGTAATTTCTTCCTATCTGATGCAAAGGCTTTTTGATAAGTAGACTGGAGTATGCAATTTGGATAACCCCTACTAGCTAAATTGTGCTTAATAGCTTCACTTTGGAAGTCATAAATATTTGAACAATTTCTTATAAGTCATAAGAATTGACTGAATGGTATATTTCTATATGTTTAGAGTGGTGACTGTCATCTCTTAAAAGGGAGTTTTTATCTGTTATTTTTAAAATGAAGATTTGTATAAATTATATCCTGTTTCCTTATGACCATGACATCTAAAATTGATTTTCTTGACATTCATATGGAGATCAGAAATTAATATTTTTATCGAGTACATCCAGCCAAACATGAAATCTAGATATCATCCTCATTTAATGATACAGCTATGAAAAGGATGATTAACAAATAAATTTATCTTGAAATGGCCTATATATAAATTGGCGACTTCTGGGACCATTTTGGATCCTGTTGCATTTTGCAAAGTATTTTTAGTAGAATATAGAATACTGGGGTTCTGCGTTTGTATTAGCAAGGAAATCTCTTTCCTTCAGTGTAATATATCCCATAATAAGGCCTTCCTAATAGTAGGTTGATTAATTGATTATACACTGAATAACCAAGAAAGGATATCCAGCAACCTTAATTTGAATTAAAGACGCAAATCAGGGTGATGCTATTGTTGTTCAAAATAGGTCAGATTATGAATTTGAAGTTATGAGGCAATTTAATAATCCAGTATATTATACCTCATGGAAAAGAAACCCAGGTCCATTGATTCAATGTATGATTACAGATATTTTCCTTATGTAAGCTCACTGTTGTTATTATATATTACAGATTCCCTGGATGAAGCCTGTTGGTAAAATTTTTGAAAATTCAACTGGGTAAAAAAATATTTTTTTGCCGGATTTTGCACCATTAGCCAAAGAAGATGCCAGGGCAAGCATCCGCCAGCTCCTGGGCCATGTTAGTTGCTATATTAAGGATACTTTCCCTTGAGTATGTACCATTGAAAACTATGAGATATACTTCTGAGTAGACCTGGTGGCTTCTCACAGTCAAAGCTCAAATATACTCTAATATGTGATAGCATGTGTAAATGGCTTACCATGAAATACCAGTATTGTCTATGAAGACAGAACAAATGAAGACAGAACAAAACAGTTGAGGAATCTCTTTTTATGGAATATGGAAGGTAGATTCTACAAGGAACAAGTCTCGTTTGAGAAATTCAGATGTTATTTTCCTGTGAAGAAGAAGAAGAAGAAGAAAGGTTGGTTCTTATATACCACTTTTCTCTACCCAAAGGAGTCAAAAAGCAGCTTATATTCATTTTCCCTTTCCTTTCCCACAACAGACACCCTGTGAGGTAGGTGAGGCTGAGAGAGCCCTGATATTATTGCTTGGTCAGAACAGCTTTATCAGTGCTGTGATGAGCCCAAGGTCACCCAGTTGGTTGCATGTGGGGGAGCACGGAATCAAACCTAGCTCACCAAATTAGAAGTCCACATTCCTAACCACTACACCAAGATGGCTCTGATGCAACCTCAGTGGCCACGACAAACGTTTTTGGTGTTCTATCATTTGCCATAAAAGATTAATTGAAGCTGAAAAAGCAAGAAGTATAGATGCATGGAAGCAAAATTGTTAGCAACTGCAATAGTACATATTTTGAGATATATAATGTTTTTCTGACCTGAGTACTTTCCACACCTGTTAGATATCACAATTCCAATGCACTTTAGAAGTAGGTTTTCCTGTTCTTCACAGGAAAATCCAGCTGTTAAAGCACATTGAAATCACATTATCCAATGTTTCTAGAGTGGACCCTAGTTGAGAAATTAAGGTGGAACATGTTAACATTTTTCCATGGGTTTTGTACATGAATTAATTTAGGTTCTGAATCCCAGAATTAGCTAATTTGATCAGGACTGTGTGACTTTCATGATTTATAGCAATTACAGGATTTCATCCCTGGTAGAAAACCCAGCTTCCAAAATATCTGTGGAGGTTTTGCTTGTTGTTAAATTTAAAGGAGATCTGTGAAGTTTGACTTGAAAACAAGGAAGTGCCACCTCCTCACAGGGCAAATTGTTTAACATCTTGTTTAACATCTTTATGCGCCCTCTGGCCCAGCTGGTATGGAGCTTTGGGCTGGGTTGCCATCAGTACGCTGATGACACCCAGCTCTATCTCCTAATGGACAGTCACCCAAACTCCCCCCGGAACCATTTGCCAGATGTTTGGAAGCGGTGACAGAATGGTTCGAGCAGAGTCACCTGAAACTCAACCCCTCCAAGACGGAGGTCCTGTGGCTGGGGGGAAGGGGGCGGGAACAGGTAGCGCATTTACCCACCCTAGCAGGGGTGCAACTTACCATTGTGCCCCAAGCTAGGAATTTGGGTGTGACCATTGATGCCTCCCTGACTATGGAGGCTCAGGTCAAGAGAGTAGCGGGCCAGGCATTTTTCTACCTTCGCCAGGCCCGGCTACTAGCACCCTACCTGTCCCCTGACCACTTGGCCACAGTGATCCATGCGACAGTCACCTCCAGAATAGATTTCTGTAACTCACTCTATGCAGGCCTACCCT